>NW_022437037.1:5211803-5276656 GCF_009761245.1 Sapajus apella
ATCCACCCATCATTCGTCCCTCCGTTGTCTACCCATCCATTCATCCAGCCCGCCAGCCATTCATCTAACCACCCTCCATCCATCAATCCACCCGTCATCCATCATCTATCCATCTGTCCATCACCTCCCTAAGTGTCCTTCCCTCTTTTATTTCTCTGTCCACCCATCCATCCTTCCATTCACTCAACAGAATCAGAAAACTCCAGTTGAGTCCACTGCATCCATTGTGAGTCTAGGCATGTGGCAAGCAGCCCCCATCTCCTATGGGGCTTATATGGTGAACAGGGTCATCATGACCCCTGCTCACCTGTGCTGACTCCCCTTGGAGAAGTCCCTGCCACTTGTGCTCCTTCCTTTGCAGGAGTGAGCAGGGGACATAGCAGGGATGATGCGAAAGGCCACTAGCCCACCTGCTGGGTCACGATTGATCCCCTCTGTGGGGTGCTTCTGCAGGGTTGCCAGGGTGATTGGCATGTTAAAATGAACACGTGAGGGAGTGAATGCCCCAGTCCCAAGTCACCTACTGGCCACAGGCCTGGAACTAGAATGTCCCTCCGTGGTTCTGTGTCTCCCAAGTCCTGGAGAGGAGGGGTTTGTCTCAGCAGGAGCCCAGGAAGGGGAGAAAGGCCCCTGAGCATTGAAGATTCCAGTGATCGCTCAGCAGCGTGGGCGGGGCTTCGGCTCAGCTTCCACTTTTGTCCTTTACTCTAGATGCAAGGTTCTCACACCTTTCAGTCTTGGGAACCCTCCACACTCTAATTTATGTGGAGTTTTTAATGTTTATTTTCTTGCATGTAACATTGGGATGGGCTGGGCGTGGCGGCCCATGCCAGTAATCCCAGCATTTTGGGAGACCGAGGTGGGCAGATCACCTGAGGGTCAGGAGTTCGAGACCAGCCTGGCCAACATGGTGAAACCCTGTCTCTACTAAAAATTCAGAATTAGCCAAACGTGTTGGCACATGCCTGTAATCCCAGCTACTCGGGAGGCTGAGGCAGGAGAATCGCTTCAACCTGGAAGGCAGAGGTTGCGGTGAGCCAAGATCATGCCATTGCACTCCAGCCTGGTCAACAAGAGCAAAACTCCATCTCAAAAAAAGAAAAAAAAATTATTGGAAGCCTTGGCTGGGCACAGTGGCTTGAGCTTGTAATCCTAGCACTTTGGGAGGCTGAAGCAGGTAGATCACCTGAGGTCAGGAGTTCAAGATCAGCCTGGCCAACCAGCCTGGTTTCTTCAACAGAGAAACCCTGCATGCCTATAGTCCTAGCTATTTGGGAGGCTGAGGCAGGAGAATCACTGGAACCCGGGAGGCAGAGGTTGCAGTGAGCTGAGATTACACCTCTGCATTCCAGTCTGGGTGACAGAGTGAGATTCTGGCTCACACAAAAAAAAAAAAAAAACTACTGAAGGCCTTAAAGAGCTTTTGTGGATTACCTCTGTTTATATTTATTGCATTAGAAATAAAAACTGGCCAGGCGCGGTGGCTCATGCCTGTAATCCCAGCACTTTGGGAGGCGGATCACGAGGTCAGGAGTTTGAGATCAGCCTGGCCGTCATGGTAAAACCCCGTCTTTACTAAAAAAAAATACAAAAACTAGCCAGATGTGGTGGCGCACGCCTGTAATCCCAGCTACTAGGGAGGCTGAGGCAGGAGACTTGCTTGAACCTGGGAGGTGGAGGTTGAAGTGAACTGAGACTGCCACTGTGCAGTCTCAGACTGGAATGCAGAGGTGTAATCTCAGCTCACTGCAACCTCTGCCTCCCGAGTTCCAGTGATTCTCCTGCCTCAGCCTCCCAAATAGCTAGGACTATAGGCATGCAGGGTTTCTCTATTAAAGAAACCAGGCTGGTTGGCCAGGCTGATCTTGAACTCCTGGGCGACAGAGTGAGACTCCAACTACATACAAAAAAAAAAAAAAAAAAAAAAACCCACTATTGATTAGCAATGTCTGCCATGCGTGCAGGAGGGAGAGTAACTGCAGTGTGCTGGGATCGAGGAATGATGCCTACCACAGATGCAGAAGCACTGGGGACAGCCTGGGTGGCCCCTGTAGGTCTCAGCTGAGGCCCCTGGGGCTCTGTATGCCAGCTGGCCGCTGTCCTTGCCGACTTCTTCCTCTGGGTTTCTCTTCCCGCAGGTGTTCATTGAGGATGTCAGCAGGGAGTTTGTGGAGGAGTTCATCTGGCCGGCCATCCAGTCCAGTGCACTGTATGAGGACCGCTACCTCCTGGGCACCTCTCTCGCCAGGCCCTGCATCGCCCGCAAACAAGTGGAAATCGCTCAGCGAGAGGGGGCCAAGTATGTGTCCCACGGTGCCACGGGAAAGGTGAGGTACCCGAGAAGGGCCGGGCAGAGGGAGATGGAGGTGGAGGGGCGTGGGACGGAGATGCGCACCCCTCATCAGACAGACTTGGTGGAGGCAGCTGCTTGGTTTAGACCCCAGTGAGGGGGCAGCAGCTTGCCCTGCGCTCCATGCACCATGGGGCCTGAAGCCCGTGCTGTATCCTCACCTCCACCCTTTGCTGTGGGAACGATGCTACCCCACTTGGCAGACTTGCTGCTGAGGCCTGGGAAGGCTGTCACTGGCCAAGGTCACAGCACAAGTCCCCGGGGGACACACAGGAAAGTGTTGGGAACCCAGAGTTGTCAGAGTGGGGTTCAAAGCCAAGCTCATCAGCTGCCGGCTCACCAGGTGTTCTCAGCCGGGGACCTTCCCCCCTTCCTGAACCCGTTTCTTCCTTTGTAAGATGGGGGTCATGCCCTGTCTCAGTTTCCCAGGGCTGGGGTAACAAAATGTCTCACACTGGTGGCTTAGAACCTACAACTATTCCCCCTCGAGGCTCTAGAGGCCTGAGGTCCGCAGTGCGGGCATGGGGGGGGTGGCGCTCAGCCTCTGAAGGCACCGGGAGGCCTCCCGGCTCAGGCCTCTCTCCAGCTTCCAGTGGCCTCTGGCGTCCCTTAGCGTGCGGCCGCATCCCGCCCGCCCTCCCATCCTCTCGTCCTCCGTCTTCCCAGGCTGTCTTCCCTGTGTCTTCCCACCTTCTTCCCTCTGTTCACCTTCCCCCTTGCCATGGGACCCCACTCTTGGATTAGGGCCCCACAATGACCTCATCTTAACTTGGTTACTTCTTTTTTTGAGACAAGAGCTCTGTCTCCCAGGCTGGAGTGCAGTGGCTTGATCTTAGCTCATTTCAACCTCTGCCTCCCCGGTTCAAGCAATTCTCCTGCTGCAGCCTCCTGAGTAGCTGGGATTACAGGCACCTGCCACCACACCCAGCTAATTTTTGTATTTTTAGTAGAGACAGGGTTTCACTCTGTTGGCCAGGCTGGACTCAAACTCCTGGCCTCAAATGATCCACCAGTCTCGGCCGTCCAAAGTGCTGGGATTACAGGTGTGAGCCACTGCGCCCGGCCTTCACCTGGTCACTTCTGTCAAGACCACACAAGGCCACATTCAGAGGGACTGGAGTTAGGACTTGAACTTATCATTTTGTGGGAACACAAATCAACCTGTCCACACCCCTTCCCTCTGGGCCGTGTGTCCCGGTGCAGACTGCGGGGACCCTGTGGGGTGCAAGACAGGAAGCCCGCTGCCTGCTGCTCTTTGGAAGGAAGTCCTCGAGAAACCAGATTTCTTTTTATTTATTTATTTATTTATTATTTTTAAAATATTTATTTATTTATTTATTTATTTATTATAAGACGGGGTTTCACCATGTTGGTCAGGCTGGTCTTAAACTCCAGACCTCAGGTGATCCGCCCGCCTTGGCCTCCAAAGTGCTTGGATTACAGGCGTGAGCCACCACGCCCGGCAGTCAGAAGGCTTGGAACCTCCCCAGTGACCGGAGCTCACTACCTCGCCTGCCCCGGGCTGGTCAGGGTGCCGATGGTGGGAACGGGTCCTGGGACACATGTAGCTAGGATGATGATGGTGGAGACACCATGTGACGGTGGCCTTGCAGACAGCCACCCACCAGGATGGCACCAGTCATGTTGTTTCTTCACTGGAGCACTGGTTCAGCAGGCTTGCACTGGTTATCTGCTGGGAGGTGAGCACTTGCTGGCACGGGTGCAGTGCTGACTTTCTTGGCCTCATGGCCTACCCTCAGAGAGCCCGTGTCCTAGCAAGAGAAGAGCAGGTGGATGTGTGATGAGGAATGGGGGGTCTGCCAGGGAGCTGCAGGGGCAGCAGGCAGGGGCTGAGGACAAGTCTAGAGGAGTGCACAATGGTGTGGAAGCGTGTGCCAGGCACAGGGAACAGCCTGTGCAAAGGCTGAGAGTGAAGAGGCCCCAAAGGACGGTCAGTCTGGGGTTCTGGAGAGGGAGCTATTGCCCTGGAGGAGGCAGTAGGGCCAGGACTGGGCGGAGGCCATGCTGGGAGGTTTGACTTCATCCTGAGGGCATTCGATTAGGGAGCAGAAGGGGGTCTCAGGTTGGGTGGGGGTGGCCAGTGACTCCCCCGCGGGATGTTGGGGAAGAGGCTGCAGAAAGCTTCTCACACAGACTGTGGCTTTGGTTTTCCCTGTCACTCCAGCTGTGGGTGATGGGATGACGATGACAGGAAACCAGGCAAGGAGGCTGGGACGGACCTGGGCTATTGGGCAGGGTCGTGTGTGTGCTGCCATCCGTGCAAAGCTTGGGGCAGAGGAGGAGGGCACAGGAGGGAGAACGCAGAGGTTCCGGATTTGGGACGGGGACCTGCATGGCTGTGTGCGCATCCTGGCTCCGCAGCTTCCATCTTGTGTGACTTGAGTTTCAACTTCCTTGTCTACAAAATGGGAATGAAAATAGAACCCAGGTCATGGGGTGGTTAGGGAGCTGTCTCCAATCAAGCGCTCGGCATTGGCCTGGCACATATGCAAGAAGGAAGCGTCCTGATTGTGACATTACCAGACTGGTTCCGGGGGCATAGGAAGGCCCATTGACAGCATATAGTGTGGGATGTATGCTCTAGAGAAAAAAGCTCCCAGCTGGGCTCGGTGGCTCACGTCTGTAATCCCAGCACTTTGGGAGGCCAAGGCGGGCAGATCACGAGGTCAGGAGTTGAAGACCAGCCTGACCAACATGGTGAAACCCCATCTCTACTAAAAATACAAAAATACATGGTGGCACATGCTTGTAATCACAGCTACTTGGGACGTTGAGGCAGGAGAATCACTTGAACCTGGAGGCAAGGTTGCAGTGAGCCAAGATCAAGCCACTGCACTCTAGCCTGGGAGACAGAGCGAGACTCCGTCTCAAAAAAAAAAAAAAGCTCTCGACCCATCTGGCCTAATGGAATGAGCTGGGGAGTGAGCTCCCTGTCCCAGGAGGCATGCAAGCCTAGGTCAGTGGATCAGAATTCTGAGAGGGGTCCTGCCCTGAGAAGGTCTTTTCAACAGTACCATTAAGGTTCAGTAGGGTGGCATTCAGGGCTGGTGAAGTGCATGGGTGGGTGAGTGGGTGAGTGTGGGTGGGTCTGCTCTGGCTCGGGTAGTTCCCGGGTTCAGGCCGGGACGCCCACCCCAGATCAGCCCACATACGGCCTGGAATAGCCGCCTGCAGCCGTGTGCGCCACTCCGTGCGGCCACCTGAGGGCGCCAGAGGCCTGAGTTTGAGGCCGTATTGGCCGACGGAGGTGGGAGGAGGCGGCAGCGCGGCGGGGACCCTCTGATCACCATCCTGGTCCTGCGGGGTGTGGTTCTGAGAACGTCCCCCGACCAGGTAATGCTGCGGCCACTCCGGATTGGGAGCGTCCCAGCATTCACACTCAAGGGGACCCTAGAGGGACGGACTCTGGGAGCAGGTGCTACCCGGCACGGCCCTCTTTCCTGGGGTTGACAGGCAAGGTACACTTCTGTGCCTCAGTTTCCCTTTATAACAGCACTCAGCAAGCCAACAGCCTCTGGAGAGAATTTCCGAGAACTGGGGGTGAGAGTGGGGATGCAGGAAGGCTGGTGGGGGGTGGGATCCAAGGGCTTGGAAGTGCTGGTCCAGCTTGGAGGCATTTACCCCTGAGCACCTCCAACCCGTGAGCATCCTGCTGACCCCGTGGGTATCCACCCAGCACCGCCCCGGGCACCATCATGGGACGGCCAGGCGGAGGCCCTCGGGTCTTTGGGCTCAGGGAAGGTGACAGGGAAATGTCGGGGGGGAGCACGCATTGGCCTGGGGTTGGAGGGGGAAGGGCATCCAGGCCGCAAGAACAGCCTGAGCCCAGCCTGGAGGCAGAGGCCGAGGCAGCCTCCCTCCCAGTGCCCGCCAGACAGCACCTGGTGCAGAAACCGAGCCACCCTCTCCTGTCCCGTCCCTTGTGGCCAGCCCCACCCCTGCCCACCCAGAGAGCCGCTAAGAAGCTGGGTGGCCCTTGCGGGGCTCCTGTCTCCCCCGAGTTTTGGAAGAGGGCCTGGAAATCTGATTCTGAGACTCTGGCGGGGGAGCAGGAGTTTTGTAAATGGCACCATCTGTATGGCTGCCCCAGGGCAGACGGGAGACCCCGGCCCCCCAGTCCCAGCGGGCCCGTGTTTACACACATGTTTACACATGTGTGCACAAATAGCATGTGGACACTCGTATGTGAGAGATGTTACTGTCCCCTTGTCCTGGGAAGCACTGGGAGCTGCCCTGGGGGTGGCGTCTTGTGGTGGCCTCCTTGGCACTTGCCTGAGAGGAGGGCAGAGTTTGAACCAAGGAGGCGTTTGTTTGGCGTCTTCAAGGATCTCTGGCTCCTGAACAGATGGGGGTCCCCACAGCAGCGTCTGGAGGGGCCGAGCCTGGCTGGCTGGCGAGGCACAAGCCGTCTTTGTGTTGTGGAAACTTGAAGCTGTAGAGGGGGAATAGCTGGCTGAGCAACATCGGACCCGCCTTACGGTCCAAAACCAGGCTGCCTTTTAGTTCCTCCAGGAACGGGCCGACCTAGGGTCTGCAGGCAAATGTGACCGCCCCCACCTCAGCGTCCCCATCCCTAAGATGGGGCTGATAGAACCTGCCTCCTGGGGCTGCTGGAGGGATTCAGTGAGTTCATTATGCACGGAGCTCAGCCTGCCGCCTGAGTATGAACTATTAGGACGATCGTGTTTGCTGTGTGGCCCTGGGCAAGTGGCTGCACCTCTCTGAGCTTCACTTTCCTCATCCATAAAACAGGGCTAAACAGCTCCCCTGGCCCTGGGGGCTGTCTGAGTGACAGCACGTAGTAGGTGCTCACTAAAGGGGCTGCGTGGAGGGTGAGTGAGGTCAGCCCACAGGGCTCCAGGCTCTGCGGAGAGTTGATGCCACCTGACGGGAGCCTGGAAAATAGCATGTAATTCCCACGGCTGCCTGGCTGCGCCCATGCACTTTTCACAGTAGGCGAAAGACCCCTCTGTCATTTCCTCAGCGCTTACGTCTCCTCCGGGCCGTGAGCCCGTGGGGAAGCAGGAGATGCAGGCAGCCATTTTCTCTCTGAGGACTGAGCTGGGCTGGCAGATGCCTGTGCCGACCCCGGCCGCTTCCTCCCCCTCTCCTCCTCGGCATCAGTGTGGACGGTGGTCCCAGCTGTGTCGGGGTTAATATTCACAGCTCAGCGGGGTGTTAGGGTGCCTCCATTTGCCAGAAGATGCAGGCAAGGCGACCTGCCCAAGTGGGTGGCCATGGTGCTGGGGACCTGGGCTCGGGTCCTGGGCCTACCCCGGCTGTGTGCCCTTCGACTGGTCCCTTTCCCTCTCTGGGCCTCAGTTTCCCTCTCTGTGCAGAGAAGAGCTGAGGAGCGAAAGGCCCTCCATGGCCACCTAATTCCACCTCCTCCCTGAAACCAGCCATTGCAGAGATGGGGAAACTGAGGCTCAGAGAGGTGACAGGGTTCCCAAATGTATTGGTGTCGGGGAATCAGCACCCTGGTGCCCCAGCCCTGAAATGAGCTGGATTTGGGGCAGGGCAGGGTCAGAAACGTGGGGGCCTTGAGGAAGGGACGATAGTGTAGACAGCTGGGGGGTGCAGGAACAGGGCCTGGCCTGCCAGGTCTTGGCAGCAGCTGGGCCTCCATCCCCAAGGGGACAGACATGCCCCGCACGCACCCACGTGACGTGTGCCCTCTCCTGCACTCTGCCGTGTCCCCAGACGTGCACATCTCCCTCCTGCCACAGGCTCACACATACGCAAGCCACACTGCAGGACCCTACATGTCCACACGCTCTGGGAGCTCTGTCTCTGCCACGGGCTGTCCTTGTCCCCACTTCTACCTGAAGACTCCAGAACCCCACCCCGTGGCTCTGACGGTCCTCTGTTCTGCATTGCAGGGGAACGATCAGGTCCGGTTTGAGCTCACCTGCTACTCACTGGCCCCCCAGATAAAGGTAGGATGTGGCTCTCCCCTTAGCGGGAGCACTGGCAGCCCTGATGGGGAGGAGGGTGCAGGCTTCTGCGAGATTCCACAGGATAGGCAGAGTGCTGCAGAACCTTCTCCATGGCAGGGGTGCCCCTCCGGTGGACAGCCTGCTGGCTCCCTTCGCTGGGGCCAGCTCCAGGGGCACACATTCTTCCCCGCCATTCATTCTTCCTGGAGGTGCTGTCCAGGGGCTGGGGCACAGGATAGACAGTCCCTGCTGCTCTTCAGCCACTTCCCTGGCATTCCCCAGCTGCGGGCAGGGATGGCGCTGGAATGTGGTTGCTGC
This sequence comes from Sapajus apella, assembly GCF_009761245.1. NCBI lineage: Eukaryota > Metazoa > Chordata > Mammalia > Primates > Cebidae > Sapajus > Sapajus apella. The sequence continues at coordinate 5,220,432 of NW_022437037.1, forward strand.
TGAGTCCTCCTAGCCCCGGTCAGAGCCCCCGCTTTGCCTGTGCCTGGCCCCAGCATCTCCGACCCTTTCCTGGGGTGGGAATCACCATGATCTCAGGACATCAATTGCCCTGGCCTGTGGCATGTCACCCAGGCAGGAGGGCACCAGTGGGCACTGACCAGCCTGTTACTGCCACCCCCACCCCTCCAGCGTGACCTTGGACCTGGCCGGTGTCAGTGCGTGAATGAACGGGTGTGTTCATTCCTTCACTCGCTCACTCATCTTTACCCAGCGTCTACTGGGCACCGCTCAGCTCCAGGAGCACCGTGTGAAGGGCGCAGGCCAGGGCTGGGCAGTGGGAGTTCAATGCACACCGCCATGGCAAGCTGCCCAATTTGTTTGTTTTTTGAGACTCGCCCTGTCGCCAGGCTGGAGTGCAGCGGCACAATCTCACTGCAACCTCAGCCTCCTGAGTTCAAGCAATTCTCCTGCCTCAGCCTCCCGAGTAGCTGGGACTATAGGCATGTGCCACCACGCCCGGCTAATTTTTGTGTTTTTAGTAGAGATGGGGTTTCACCATGTTGGTCAGTCTGGTCTCGAACTCCTGACCTCAAGGGATCCACCCTCCTCAGCCTCCCTAAGTGCTGGGATCACAGGTGTGAGCCACCGCACCCGGCTTTAGTAGCCATATTTTAAACAAGAAAATGAAACAAGTGACAGCATTTTAATAACATGTTTTACCCAACCCCACGTATCCAAAATATCATTCCTCATGTAATTAATGTAAAGAAATTAATGAGATGTTTACATTTTTTTTTTTTTCCTGTGCTGAGTCTTCAAGACCCAGAATGTGCCAGACACGGGCACGTCTCTCCAGCTGGCTGCATTTCAGGTGCTCTGAATGGCCGCCCGAGGCTCATGGTCACCTGTGGGCAGTAGAGGCCGAGGCTGAGCTCTTTTGAGGCCGCCTTGGGCCAAAGCCCTAGAAGAGTTGCCCCTCCCAAGGCCCCAGGGGCTCTCAGGAGTTTCTATTTGTTCTTCTAAGAGGAATCTCTTCCCCTTTCCCTTTAATCAGCCGAAGCTGCTTGGGTTGTGCGGGCCGGAGGTGAGCCGTAATGAGCTCTAATGATCTGCTTTGACCCCAAACGCCAGGCAGCAGAGTGGCGGGCACAGTAGCTGCCTGTGGACTTGCTGCCAGTGAGGCCACCACCGCACGGGGCCCTCCCTCGGTTCCCACAGCAGTTTGGGGGCCGAGCTGCTCCAGGAGCTGCGATGGGGCTGTGGTCTTCCCAGGGCTGCTCGTTGTTTTTTTGCTTGTTTATATGTTTGAGACGAGTCTCACTCTTGTCACCCAGGCTGGAGTGCAGTGGCACGATCTCGGCTCACCGCAACCTCTGCTTCCCAGGTTCAGGCGATTCTCCTGCCTCAGCCTCCCGAGTAGCTGGGAGTACAGGCGCCCACCCCCACATCCCGCTAATTTTTGTATTTTTAGTAGAGACGGGGTTTCACTGTGTTGGCCAGGTTGGTCTCGAACTCCTGATCTCGTGATCCACCTGCCTCAGTCTTTCCCCAAAGTGCTGGGATCACAGGCTTGAGGCACCTCGCCTGGCTCCAGAGCTGCTCATTGTACGTCTGAGGGCTGCAGAGGTGGCGGGCCCCTTCCATCACCCCGCACCACCATCAGCCCAACAACCCACACACATGCCCCTGAGTCCTGCTCAGAGGCAGGGGCCTGGTGAACCCCAGGGCTGAGTGGGCGGCTCCTTTACCCAGCTCAGGCCGAGGGGGCCCAAGTGCAATGAGCTTGGTCCCTCAGCCAGGCTCACAGTCTTCCCCATTCCTTTCCCTTCCACACCCAGAGAAGTGGGTGAGGGGACAGCCTACGCCTCTCTGGGCCCCCGACCCCATGTGGGGCCAGGCCGGCGGCGTAGCTCTGTGGACTCTCCCTGGGTCATGGCGGTGACCCTGTGGCTGAAGGCACTGGCAAGGACCCTGAGCACTGGCTAGTTCAAACTCTCAGGTCTCCGCTGGGGAGACTGAGGCCCAGGAAACGGGGAGACTGAGGCCCAGGAAACAGGGACCCCCTTCTCCCCCCAACACAGCCCCATTCTGCCATGGAGTGCAGGCTCTGCCCAGGCAGCCCTGATGCGGGGGTTCGTGTCCTCCCCTACTTTATGGGGCTCCCTGCCCACCCTCCATGACAGCATCCTATCTGGAGACATGCCAGAGACCCCCCATGCCCCCCTCCTGGGAGAGGCCAGCACTGCAGCTTGTGGGCTGGGGGAAGCCAGCTGCTCGGCGCTCCTGGCTCTCAGCCCTTGCCCTGTGTCCAGGTCATTGCTCCCTGGAGGATGCCTGAGTTCTACAACCGGTTCAAGGGCCGCAACGACCTGATGGAATACGCAAAGGTACGGCCGCGTCTCCCCAGCACCCCCAGGCTTTGCCTACCGTCCCCCTCCCTGGGCACACCCTTCTGGGGGCTCTCCGAGCCAGTGGCCTGGGCCAGGACTGATCCCATGTGCTGGGGGACTGAACTTCCACCCCAGCTGCCTGCACACGTGGCCTCTGTCCCCTGGGCCGACCCCACAGAGGTGTGGTCATCTGCCAGGCCCGTTGCCAGGGCGGAGCCTTTCTGAGGCCATTTCCCAGTCCACAGAGCCAGAGGACACAGGGCTCACTCTCCCTGGGAGGCGGAGACCAGAGCCCTGCTTGCCACCTCCGAGGTGTGTGTGTGGTGAGCTGGGGTGGCAGAGGGATGTGATCAGGAGCTGTTCTCAGCACCCCAGTGCCCTGGAGACACATTGCCCCTAGTGCTTTCCCGGGAACAGGTAAGGCACAAGGGACAGTCGCAGACAAAGCCTTTTGTGGCACCAGCCCTTTTTGAAGTACAAGTTGCAATAAAACATGTTAGAAGTTTTGCATCAAGATCCTGAGCCGCTCCCCAGGGCACCTTTCTTTTTAGCGACGTGATGGCAGCCCTTGACAAACAGCCTCAATCCATCAGGCCGGGGAAAAGCAACTCGGTGCACACACCAGAAAATTGCTCGCGTTTTTAAATAGCAGTCGCCGTGAGCTCTCGCTGCAGCTAAGGTGTCGCGTGGTAGGGGATGTGGCAGGGACACAGCCCTGCCCCCGCCGCCAGCATCCCATTAAGACCTGGAGTGCTGGGAGGGAAGACCACCTCTGCCATCTGTTGTTTTATTATTAAGAGGGGAGTTTACAAGAGCAAGCCCATATGTTGCCAAACAAATTGTCAAATAGCAGAGGTATTAAGGGAGCCGGGTTGGTGAGGTTTCTCCCCTCGTCTCCTTGATAATGTAGAATATAAAGCGTGCTTCCATCTTCAATGAATGGGAGCCCCCACCTCAGGCCGCGGGCCCGGGATAGAGGAGGGCAGGGCTGACCCATACAACGCCCTTCCTTTCCGTGAAGTCCCCAGACAAAAGCGGCTTCTGGTTTTTCAGCACAGACGAGTCCCAGGAGTGCTGCCGTCCGTCCTTCTCAGGTTTTGGGGAGAAGCTGCTGAGCTCAGCGTCCATCCTAGATAACCTTTGGAGCAGGAAAACTTTGCCAGGGAAAGATGAATGTGGCCCCCTTGGCCACCCACCCTCTCCTGGAGATGGGTTTCATCAGAAATGATTGTGGGGAATCTGAACATATTCTAGAAGGAGGCAGAGGCTGTATTTCTGCACCCAGGAACAGATCAGAATGACTGAGCAGGGATGAGGCCTCCTTCAAAATTCCAGTGGAGGAGACAAAAATCAGTGGGGCTTTGAGAATCTCTGCTCTCAAGACCCGTAGGTAGCCAAGGCGGAAGGTGCCAGAGGACTCCTAAAATACATGCCTTTGCTTCCCTTGCCAGGCTCTCCCAGCCCATCGCGCAACGGAAAAACACTCAGAACCACCTCATCCTTGTCATTGTCACCACAATATAAAAATACTTTTTTAGAGACAGTGTCTCACTCTGTCGCCCAGGCTGGAGTGCAGTGGCACAATCCTAGTTCACTGCAGCCACCCACTCCTGGGCTCATCTGATCCTCCTGCCTCAGCCTCCCGAGGAGCTGGCGCTACGAACATGTGCTAGTACATTTGGCTCATTTTTGTTTTTTCTATTTTTGTTTTTTTAGAGACAGGGTCTCACCATGTTGCCCAGGCTGGTCTTGAACTCCTGGACTCAAGTAATCCGCCCTCCTTGGCCTCCCAAAGTGCTGGAATTGCACGTGTGAGCCACTGCACCCAGCTTTGGCTAATTTTTATTTTTGTTTGTTGCGTTTTTGTTTTATTTTGAGATGGAGTTTCCTTCTACCACCGGGCTGGAGTGCAGTGGCGCAATCTCGGCTCACTGCAACCTCCGCCTCTGGGGTTTAAGCGATCCTCCTGCCTCAGCCTCCCGAGTAGCTGGGGCTGCAGGTGCCCGCCACCACACCCAGCCAATTTTTTGTATTTTTAGTAGAGACAGGGTTTCACCGTGTTGGCCAGGATGATCTCTATCTCCTGACCTCGTGATCCGCCCATTTCAGACTCCCAAAATGCTGAGATTTCATGTGTGAGCCACCATGCCAGTGCTAATTTTTAGTGGTTTTTGTTTTTGTTTTTTTTTTTTTGGTAGAGACAGGGTCTTGCTATACTGCCCTGCCTGGCTATAATTATTATTTTTTAAGCTAGACTACAAGGTGGGTGCTAGAAACAGGATGGTCTCATGTTGTCTCCGTGTTGGAGATCGTTTTGTTTTTGCTCAATTACAATTAGAGTGTGTGGGAGGCACCTCAGGACAGAGAGAGGCCGGGAAATACAAATCTCTCCGGTCTCGGGATGATCGCTGTCACTGGCCCTTTATCCTCGCCTTGCTCCTGGAGGGAGGCCCGCTGAGAAGGGAGGCAAGAGTGTTTCCATACTTCCCCCAAAAAAACAGGCTCCGGGGAGGCTGGCTGGCTGTTTCTCTTAGCACCCAGTGGCTGAGCTGAGTGAGGAGCGAGGCCGGAGCCCAGCAGGCCACTGGCACGCGTCTGCTGGAGGGTCCAGCCTGGCCTTGTACAAGGTCTGGGTGCCCATGCCTGGCTAGGGCACAGGGCGAGAGTGGGGACTGAAGAGTCCTCAGATTCTAGAGTATATCCTGAGCTGGTTTTTGTTTTTTTGAATTTCTGTCTTCATTTCTAATATGGTAACTTTTTTTGTTTGTTTGAGATGGAGTCTCGCTCTAACGCCCAGGCTGGAGTGCGGTGGTGTGATCTCACCTCCACCTCCCAAGTTCAAACCATCCCCCTGCCTCAGGTTCCTGAGTAGCTGGGATTACAGGCGCCTGCCACCATGCCCAGCTAATTTTCATATTTTTAGTAGAGACGGGGTTTCACCAAGTTGGCCAGGATGGTCTTGATCTCCTGACCTCGTGATCTGCCTATTGAGGCCTTCCAAAGTGCAGGCATTACAGGCGTGAGCCACCCCGCCCGGCCTAATATAACTGTTGATGAGATAATCTGCGTAAACTTAGGCTCTAGCACTGAAATGTCCTTTTAAGAAAAAACACTTAGGCTCTTTGGGGCCCTCTGTGATTTTTTTCTTTTGTTTTCTGAGATGGAGTCTCACTCTGCTGCCCAGGCTGGAAGGCAGTGGCACTATTTCTGCTCACTGCAACCTCCGCCTCCCAAGTTCAAGCGATTCTCCTGCCTCAGCCTCCTAAGTAGCTGGGGCTACAGGCGTGTGCCACCATGCCTGGCTAATTTTTGTATTTTTAGTAGAAATGGGGTTTCTCCATGTTGGCCAGGCTGGTCTCAATCTCCTGACCTCAAGTGATCCACCCACCTAGGTCTCCCAAAGTGCTGGGATTACAGGTGTGAGCCACTGCGCCTGGCCTCACAGCCTATTTTATAGTGAGTCTCCTGACCTCCTAGAAAACCCCAAACCCAGGGGAAGCAGCCGCTCCCTGGAGGAGCTTCTAGAATCTCACGGTCTTGGGAATGAGCCTAAGTAGGGTGAAGCCCATCAGGAGAGAGATGGGGGTGTGACGTAGTGGGGGCTGCCTGTGGTTCCCGAAGGGACCCAGTGGGGCCAAGGGGCTGAAGGGGCTCAGAGGCAGAGCATCCATTCCTGCTGGCTCCGAAGGGCCCCTTCACTGCACTCTGCCCAGTAAGCGTGGGGCCGAGCGAGCAGCGCCAGGTGTCCAAGTGCAGGCAGAGGCTGGAGTGCTCGTGCTGGATTCCAGGTGGGTGTCAGCAAGGGTGGTGCGGGTCACCAGGGCAGCCAGCCTCATCTTCCTCCTCCCCTTAAGGCTGAGTCAGGTGGGCCTTCCACGAGTAACCTGCAGCCTTTTTAGCCTGGGCGTCCTGGGCAGAGATCATGGGTGTCCTTCTGTAACAACAGACTGGACCATTTAGAAAGGAAAACAGCCAGAGCCGAGTCCCGTGGAGACAGGGGAGTCTGCCGGGTCTGCAGAATGATCCGTTGCGCCCAGCTGGGGGAAGGGTGGTCCTGGAAGGTGCCGGCCGTGAGCTGAAAGCTCTCCCTGTGTCCCTCCTGTCCTCGGGTCCACAGGACACACCACATGGGAGCGGATGCCAGGCACCCTGGTTCATTTCCTTGTCCGCAGTGGGAGGGGGTTCACATCAGCCCCAGATCTTGTGGGGGTGGCCTGGGGAGCTGGTGCTGGGAGACCTGGGCGCGGCACCCGGGCCACTTGCTCGGTGCTTCAGGAGTCCCTGAAGTGTAGACTCAAAGTCTTCCGGAAGGAAAGGTCGGCATCTCAGACACACGGTCCTGCGGTTTCTCTGGGGCATGTCCAGCAACAGGGTCCCCACAGTGGGGTGACCTACATTAGGAGGTAGCCGGGGTCTTGTCTGAATGGGGGCCCGAGTTTGGGATGCTCTGAAGAAGCAGGGCCCTGGGTCTGCCCTCACGTCTCCTTCCAGCCGCCTCACCCCCGCCCTGTGTTGTCTCTTTCCTCAGCAACATGGGATTCCCATCCCGGTCACGCCCAAGAATCCATGGAGCATGGACGAGAACCTCATGCACATCAGGTGATGCCCGCCCTCCACTTGGTCCTCCTGGGCTCATTCCAAAGGACAGCCACGCGCTGCCCCAGGACATGCTGGTGACCACCACCCCCGTGGTCCCTGCACCGGGATGTGCTGCTGACTCCCCACATCAGTAGTCCTGCCCTTGGGGAGCTGAGAGGCCTCAGGCAGGACAGATGTGGAAGCACCCAGCTCTTGCACTGCCCTCATTGCAGTTTTGCTCAGTGTTGTTGGGGAGATAGATCATGGGGACCTGGCCTCATCAAGAGTATCAAAGAGGGCTTCTTGGAGGAGGTGGCATCCAGGTTAAAACCTCAAGGATGGAGAAGAGGCCCAGATGGGGCACAGGGAAGAGTGTTTGAGGCAAAGCACCTCCGCCCCCCCATACACACACACCACCATGTGCAGAGCCTGGAGCAGTCCCCAGAAGACTGAAGGAAAAGCTCCAGCTCTTCCTTACAACCTGCGGCTCCACGGGCAACTGTGGTGGGCCCAGAATGTTCCAGGCAGGTTGGCAGCAGATGCTCTGGCAGCGAGTAAAAGGCAGAGCAGGCTCGTGGGCACAACGGGGTGTGTGTGTTCGGGGGTGGGGGTGTGTCGTGCTCCTCCCCAGCTGACCCCGTCTTTCCTCTCCCCTCCACAGCTACGAGGCTGGAATCCTGGAGAACCCCAAGGTAATCCCCCCACCCCCATCTCCTCCCAGCTGGCCACCTTTGATGGTGGCTGCTCCGTGCCGATGCTGTCTGATGTATTTGTAGCCTAATTTGAAATTTCACGGGGGCCAGCCGTGGGGCTGGGGCCGAGCCCTGCCTGTGTTCCCCAACCCCCCGCCAGCCCTCCTCCATCCACCCTCTCCTAGGCTGCGCTGGAAGACCTCCCCCACCCTTCCTCTTCTAATTGCCGCTGGGATGAACAGGGGAAGGAAATATCTCAGGGCAGCATAGAGAGTGTGATTGTGAGGCAATAAAGAAGTAATTAGGCAGATGAGACACTTGGGGGAGGGCCCAGCCTGTGCCCACCGGCTCCCAGAGCCCCCAGGCTGTGCTGCTGGAGTCTTGGTTGGGGGGGCGGTGGGCATGGCCGAGAGCCCCGGGCCCCATTTGTCCAGATCCGAGTTACGCACCCGCCACCGCTGGCCACCCTGATCCCATCCCAAGCCTCCCGGGTGGGACGGGCTGGGCCCTGAGCTCTTTTTGAAGTTTAGGGTTTCTCTCCCGGGGGTAGGGGGCTTCTTTGTGTCTTCCCCTGCCAACGGTGGGAGGTGGGGGAGGCAGGGCCGAATCTATCATGGGAAGAGAAAAATCTCTTTGTCCCTGGGGGCTGTGTCTCATTCCTGGGCCCAGCCGCACGCCCTGGGGAGGCTGGTTTGGGGGTGGGAAAGTGTGCCTGTTGAGGGGGTGCAGCTGGGCCCCCCCCCCCGGTGGGGGGAACCAAGAAGGCCAGCTGGAGGGGAGGGTGCCCGGGGAAGTCTGGCGAAATTGGGGAGCGCCAGAGCCCTGCCCAGGATTCCCCGGGGCCCTGGCGTCTGTCACTGTCACCGCTGCCTCGGTGTTGGCTGTAATATGATGTGGCAGTCACCATGTCTGGGGAGCAGGCCTGGGTGGCATTGTCCTGGCGTGGCTTCCCGGGACGCCCGCTGGGAGCATCCTCACTTTACGGGTGAGGAGAGTGAGGCCTGGTGTGGTGCGCCAGCTGCTCAGGGGAGGGAACGGGCTGGTGCCCTCCAGCTCTGTGGCTCCCCCACTGCCCACAGCCCCCTCCCTGTCCAAACCTATCACTCAGGAGAGCCGGCACCCTTGCCCCCTGGGGGCTGATGGCCCCTGCATGTGGCTGCTGCCTGCTGGTCACAGGTTTTTCTAGTTCATGCTCTGCTGACCCCACAACACTCCGGCCAGCCACCCTAATTAGCCAGTCAGTCAGCTCCAAGGGGGGCGGGGAGGCCAGGCCTGCAGAGTGGCTTCCAGGCAGGGTGTCCTCAAAGCCCTGTGGGCCCCAAGCAAGCCGGGAAACCACTCCCGGCTGTTCTCCAGACAGCCTGCGGCCTCTGTAAGCAGCTTCTGGAGGCAGAGGAGGCCCCCCAGAATAGAGGACCTCAGGATTGAGAGAGCAGAGCAAGCCCAGAGGGAAATCACCCATCTGACGGTGCAGGAGGGCCCTCGGCCCTGGAGCATGTTACTGTGCTGCTGTGGCCGGCCCTGTCCCCTCCCAGGCCTCCTGTCTCATCAGGGCATTGGATGGAGAAGTCGATGCTAAAGAGAATCTGGATTAAGGATCCTGCTACCTCACCCACACTTGGGTCTCAGAGACAGGAAACCCAGTTTAAACCCCAACTTTCCTCCTTATTGCCGTGCACCTTGGGCAAGTTACCCAACCTCTCTGAGCCTCCAGTACTCCTCTCCCAAAGTGGGAAAACACAGCACCTCCCTCCTGGAGCATCTAAAGCGCTTGGCCTGGCACAGGGCAAGCCCTCAGTGGAGCTGAGGTCTCATGTTCCCTTCTCACGGGTGGAAGGATCCAAGGTCCTCTCAGGGTCTCCTCTCAAGAAATGCTGGGCTGGGCTGGGTGTGAGTCACGGGGAAACGTCATTCCTGCTGAGAGGCCCGGGACACCCAGGCACCCAGAGTCCAGCCACTCTGGAAGAGAGTTTGCCACAGCCACGCGGACTCCCCGAGGGCTTCGTGCTGGGGGTGGGGCTCGACGCTAGGATGCACCCTTCCATCTCTGGACCTGGCGGCCCTGTCCCCCTCGGGATGAGCTCAGGGGGATAGAGCTTGGGGAACCCTGCCCCTCCCCCTCTCCAAAAAAAGCCAGGAGACCTGCGGAAGGGAGGGCTTGAAGGCAGATGGCTGAGCCATTTTCTGCCTCCGTGAGGGCTGATTGAAGGGCAATGAGGCAGCTAATGCGAAGAAAGATAGAAATTTACTTGCTTTAACTTCATACGGCCCACAGTGAAAGAGTTCATTCAGTCGCCGGCCCGCCATAGCTGATGGGTGAATAAACCATTTTCAGCATCGATCATGCCTCTACATCATGGTTCAGTTCATGGGCCATTTGCTCCCAATTTCTCCTTCCCGGGCCCTGTTTCATGCTTTCTTTCGCCCTTTCCCCCTACCCCCCACCCGACTCTCTCTCCCTGTCTCTTTTTCTTCACTTTCTTCCCTCCTCCCCGCCACAGATGACATTGGAAGTGAGCCCTCCCGCTGGGAGGGATAAATAGATGGCATTGATACTCGGCAACAAACTATTTGTCATTTGAACTGGGCTTTTAGGAGGGAGAGTAAAAAGGCAGGCGCTTGAGCCACCGCGGAATGCAAAGCAAATGTCATTTTATTTCTATTTAGTTATTTTATGTAATCAGTGCTGTCAGGTGCCTGCTGGACAGCTGCCTCCGACTTCCACTGCAGTCTGCGGAGAGAGAGACGGAGACCCATCCTCCAGTCTCCCCATCCCTGCTCCTTCCAAATGGACGCACTGTCAGCCTCCACTTCGGTCTGGGGCTCCGTAAGGAAGTGTGGCGTTGAGGAGCGGGGGAAGCGACAAACAATGCACTGAATACAGTTGACAGTCTGGTCCAGCATGGGTGGAGGTGGGAGAGAGCTGGGCTTGGGCGGGATCTGGCCCCTCGCACCGGCACCCTGGTTGGAGTTAAGCCCAGGTTTGGGGGAGTCCCAGGCAGATGGAGATGGGGCTGTGGAATTGTGCAGTCACCTCAAGATCCAGTCCAGTTCATTTCACCTTTTTGCTGAGGATGGGCCTTGGGGCCAGTCTGTGCCCAGGGAATGTGGCAGTTGGCAGGGCCCCATGGGCCATCCCTGATGCCCGCCTGCGGCTGCGATGTTCGCTGGCTCCGGCCACAGGCCTCACCCTGTTCCTCAGCTGAGGTTACTACAGCAGCTGGGAACTGGCGTAAGGTGGCTGAAAGAGTCCCTACGTCTAGCTTCAAAGCATGGTTTAGAGAAGCCACCTCTCAGCCTTGGCTTTCCCTACGGTCCATAGAGGCATCAGGCTGGAGGGCCTTCAGGGCCTCTCCTACCTCCTGGAGTCTGTCTTTAGGGAAAGTTCTGGGTTCTTGTTCCCTCCCCACGAATGGGCACTGATGCAGGGATACAGCTGGCCCTGAGTCACATGGCACCTTAGAGGTGGGGGTGGAGGACCCGCCGCAGTCCCTGTCTGAGCTGAGAAGAATCCATTGTCCCGGTTTGCCCAGGACTAAGGTTTCTTAGGACAAAGGGCTTTCAGTGCTGAAACCAGGGCGCTTGGTCACTCTAACATAGAGCCACAGGCAAGTGACCACAGGTGAGTCTCCAGGGCACTTAGGTAGCCCCATCCCACGCAGGGGGGGAGGAGGAGGAGGAGGAGACTGGGCCGAGCCTGTACGTCCATGAGCGAATTCCAGCTGCCCTTTCTACCTTCAGAGCACGTTCCAGTTTGTTCCGGGCCTTCCCTGATTTCTTGTGTATTTTCATGTCCAGTTAAAAAACTTAAGTTGTAAGATAGTCAAGGGCAGGTATCATTTTCCCCATTTTACAGATGAGGAAACTGAGGCTGGAGGAGGCAAAACAGCTTCTCCAAGGCCCTGCAGCCTGAGACCTACAGAGCCTGGGCTTAACTCCAACCAGGGTGCCCAGGCAAGGGCTCCGTTCCCACCCAAGCCCAGCTCCCTCCCACCTCCACCAGCGCTGGGCCAGACTGTCAACTGTATTCAATGCGTTGCTTGTCACCTTCTCTCCTGCCGCACTTCCTAAGGGAGCCTCAGCCTGAGGTGGAGGCTGACTGCGTGCATTTGGAAGGAGCAGGGATGGGGAGACCGGAGGACGAGTCTCCTGGCGTGGGTATTTCCATCACTCTGAAATCTGACGTATATCGTGGGGGTCCTGTCCTGGGTGCCAGGGAACAAGTTCCACATGGTCTCTGCCTGCAGGGAACTCACAGTTGCAGCTACAATCCCTCCCGCTCAGCCTTGATTCCATGTGTAGATGGGGTAAGGGCGCTGGACCCTCTCACCAAATGGGGCTGCTGAGAACTCACCCTGCAGTTGGGAAGTGACAGGTGAATGTCTGCAAAGGTTTTTTAAAGCGAAGATGACACCGTAGTTCCTAGATGTTGGCAGGTGAACGAGCGCCCCGGGCACAGGATGCCCATGGGAGGGACCTGAGCAGTCAGGCCCAGGAGGCCCCAGTCCCCACAGTGGCAAGTGTCCAAGCCACAGCCTGGGGGAGCCAGGGCCTCTGAAGGTGGGAGGGAATTTCGAGAGTTCCAGGCAGCACGCAGCCCCTCCACCACCGCCTCAGACGAGAGAGGCCGGTTTTCCAACACGCCCAAGAAGAAATATACATAAAGGTTGATGTGTTTTCAAATGGGTTTTTGCTTTGCTCTTCTCTTTTCTCCCTGTGAGTATTAACCTTGGGGACCCCAGGGACGGCTCAGCTTGCTGGAGCACCTGCTGGGTCACACGCAGTCATTAGCTTTGCGGTCAGTGCAGAATAAACCCCAATTCCCAGGCTGGCGAGAGCATGCGTACCGCTCCCGGGAAGCCCTGGGAACGCCGCCTCGTTCCTCCAAAGTCACACTTTTTCCTGCCTGACTTGTTCCTCTCCTGCTATTCTACCTCCAGCTGTGGGGGCGTCGAAGAAAAAGATGAGATCAAGTTGAGGGGAAAAATTGTCTGATTTCTTGAGCCCTTTGTTTCCCAGGCCCCTGGCAAGCAGGGCTGGTGCTAGGCTGGGGGCTGGGGTGTCTGCTGGACCCCACCAGCTGGTGGGGAAGTGGACAGGGGAGAGGGGTGCAGATCCCTGCAGGAGGTGGGGTGCAGGGGTCCGCGGACTGGCATGTCATCCTCCCATCTCTGTCTTTTGTCAGAACCAAGCGCCTCCAGGTCTCTACACAAAGACCCAGGACCCGGCCAAAGCCCCCAACACCCCTGACATTCTTGAGATCGAGTTCAGAAAAGGTACGTGCCACCTGTGGGGACTCAAAGGGGGTGGACTCTTGGGGCCCTGACCCCTTTCCCCTCCCAGCCTGGGAACCAAGACCCTCTTTACCCGCCACCCCCTTGCATTCCTGGAAGCCAGAGTTGAGGCAGGGGCTCCAGGGGTTCCCCACAGCCCACTTCCCTGGACAGTACGAGCATGGATCTCCCCAGGCCTGGGAGGAGCATGCCCTTGGCCGCCCATCACGCAGGTTCATGGGTACCAGGTCGGGAATGAGAGCACTCTAGCTCTTGAACAGACTCAGCTTTCCTGGGCCTCATTTTCCTCGCCTGTATCTGAGGATGAAAGAGTCCGTACTGTTTTCTCGGGGTAGAACAAGGCCTGCGTGGGAGCGTCCAGCCCCAGGCCCTGGCCCCGGAAGGTGCTTGGTAACAGTGAGCTGGCCTCAGGGAGTCCTGGACCCCAGATGGAAAGGCTTCCCCAGTCCTCACTGAGCCTCTCCGGGCCTCACCTGCCGACCCCAGGTTCAAAGCTGCGGCTACTCTTGCTCCCCTCATCAGTGCGGGCTGTCCTGATCGCTCCCTCCTCCTCGCTGCTGTCAACCAGAAGTGTTTGCTGGCCTTGCTTGAGTGCCTGGGTATCTGAGATTGGGAGAAGGCATCTCTTGGCCTGGAGGAAGGATAGAGAAGCGAGGCATGCCTGTCCAGGCTTGGAGGGCTCAGAGGGCCCAACAGGGGTACCTTTTCAGGAGGTTGCAAAGATCAGGGAGGCTTTCTGGAGGAGGTGGTGCTGGGCACGAGCGAGGGCATCCCAGAACCAGGCAGGGGGCTCGCCTACCCGTTCACAAAGTGCCTGCCCACACTGGAAATGGGATGAGACAGAGGGAGGCGCCTGGAGAGGATGATGGGGTGGGGAAGCAGAGCTGCAGATCCTGCTCTGTCTTTGCTGGTGTGACCTTGACCTTCACCATTGTTGGGCCTTGGGTGCATCATCTAAAAACGGGCCACGGAGATGATGCTCACAGGTGCCCAGCATGGTGCACGGAATGGGGTCTTGGAGGGTGAGCACTTTAAGCTTTTCTGAGCCTTTCCCAAGAGCCTGGCCAACCCAGTGAGCATCTTCCTCGCTCTCCTCCATCTGTCCCAACCTGCTGGGGGCCAAAGAGGCCCCCGAAGGCAGCCGGGTCCCCAGGCCTGTTTGCAGGCACAGAACCTCCCTTGAGAATCATCTCTGAGAAGATGGTGGGAGCGACCCCAGCAGCACTTCCTGGCTCCCTGCATGGGGCCCCCCAGGAGCCCAGAGAGCCCCGAGGGTGGGAGGCGGGTGGCAGCCTGTGGAGGGTCCTGGGGACCAGGCTCCAGCAGCCCTGCCCGACGAACGGGGCAGCTCCGAGGGCTGAGCTGGATAAGAAACGTGACCCATTGTCATGATTTGGGGACTGTCTGGAAGGAAAAAAAAAAGATGGGAGGAACCCTCCCCTGGCTAGTGCCCATTCACTCTCTAGTTAATTTATTTGAAGTTTTAATCTAATTATTAACTATTTTAAAGGCTAAGAGGCTTTCTCCGGCAGCAGCACCAACAATGTCACCTCTTCTCCCGGGCAGGCCCCATCTAAGGCCCCAGTGAAGGCCGATAATAGGACCGGGGAGGGAGAGAAAGGGAGAGGGAGAGGCAGGGGGTGGCGAGAGGGGCTTAAGGTTCATTATTGGGCAGACTTACATTTAATAGCAATTTACAACCAAGTTATAAAACCCCTGGAAATGGGGGTTAAGAATGGCGAGGCTGACAGCGCCTTCAGCGAAGCCCCTCCGAGCGGCGCCTGGCTAATAAAGCCGCTATTGAGGCCTGATTGGCACCCGATGGCTCGCTCCATGGTAATGAGCCGGGCAGATGGGTGGGGGATTAGCCGCCAACTTTGAACAGCTTTTCTTTGTCACTGTTTCAGCTCTCTTGTTAGCCCCAATACATTTATTGCTCATTTCACACCGCTCGAGAAAGTGCCCCTTGCTATTCAGAGTCAACCCCGAACCCACCCACTGGCCCCCCACCCCCTTCCCTCCTGCCCTCCTGCCACCCCAGACCCAGCTCCAACACCTCGCCTGCTGCAGCGGGCACCGTGTCACCCCCATCAATCAGATGGCTGCGTGCGGGTCTGGGGTACAGGGTCGGGGCTCGGGGTCCGCCTGACAGACGTGGCAGGGGGTGTGTGTGTGTGTGTGTGTGTGAGCGAGCGAGTGTGTGTGTGCTTGGGCCCAGCCACACCTCGGCCAGGCGGCCCCCGGGTGACTGGTGGGACAGAAGGTGCTCCCGGAGTAAGACAATGGTGGAGCGTGAAATTCAATTAGTTCAGGGCCTGGTTCCAATTTCACAGCCCCTAAATGCAAAAGGGGCAAAGAGAATGAGAGGGTGGGGGAGAGCGTTTTTATTGCATTTTCCCTTTCATTCTGGGGGGCTTTCTCGCCCCTTCTCTCCCTGCAGCAGGCCTCAACCTGCACAGGGCTTTTGAAGGAGTCATTTGGAGTCCATATCTGTCACATCCATTTAAGGCGTTGCGGGAGGAGGGAGAGGGTGGGGTGGCGGGTGCGGGCTTCTCCGCTGAGCCGGGCCCAGAGGCCCACTGCCCTCTCTTCCCACCCTAGGGGTCCCCGTGAAGGTGACCAATGTCAAGGATGGCACCACCCACCAGACCTCCTTGGAGCTCTTCATGTACCTGAACGAAGTCGCGTGAGTGTCCACCACCCTGTCCCGCCTCCTGGGAATCGCTGTTTCAAGCGAGCCCCGGCCTGGACCATTGCAGCTAATGGTTACGGCAGAGGCTCGGCACAGAGCCCAGGCTGTGTCGCATCCCCATGGCTACAGAGTTTCCCTGACCAAGGCGACCTGTTTGGCAGGAGAGGCTCTGTGGTCCTTAGCCTTGGAAGATAACAACCCCAGGGGGTCTCCTGCCTCCTGACCGTTATGCTGGGGTTCCCAGGCCCTCGGCTGGTTGGCAGACCAGCATAGAAGGAAAGGTAGCAGTAGTCAGCTCTGGTGCCAGGCAGGGCCCCAGGACACAGATAACAGAAGGAACAATTTGAACCCACACCTGGGCAATCCCTTTTCTCTCTGGGCCTCAGTTTCTCCACCTATCCCGTGGGCACCTGGGCTAGGTGACCCGGCTCAGATGTCCTGAGTCTTAGATCCTGAGATGCTGCCTAACGTGTGGCCTAAGTCGTGCCCACCCTGGGGCAGCCCAGCTGGGTGGGTGACTCTGAGCCTTACGGTAGCACCTGGACCCAACTGACCGTATCTTCCCACAGGGGCAAGCATGGCGTGGGCCGAATTGACATCGTGGAGAACCGCTTCATTGGAATGAAGTCCCGAGGTGAGTCTGCTCAGCACCCTCCAGGGCCCAGCAAACCCCTGAGACCCTGTCCCCTTTAGAGGCTACTACCCCATGCTACGTGGGCGACCTGGGGCAAGTCCTTTGACCGCACCTCTGAGACTGCAGTGTCCCTCCTGCCAAGCGGGGATCATGGGCCCTTTGCCACTGACTTTCAGGGTGTTAGAAGGGCTGTCCAAGGACTGGGAGGGGTCTGGCAAGGGCCGGGAGTCTCCGAGGAGCAGGGAGGCCAGGGCTAGGCCTGGAGGTCAGGCTGTCTTGTGTTTGGGGTGGGCAGGCCAGGTTTGGAGGCAGACCGTGCAGGCCCAATTTCGTGGTCATTAAGACCAGGCAGGGTGGGAATCCTGCCAGGGTTGGGCGCTGTGGCTGCACAGGCACTGGGAGCCGGCCAGGGCCTAAGGGCCTGTCCCAGCATCAGGCAGGGCTGGTGGGTCCTTTTTCCAGGGATGGTTGGGGCTGAGGCTCAGTGTGACCTCTAGGCTGCCTAGCCCCCTATCTGCCTCTGGCTGGGCCCAGGAGCAGGGCAGCTGGTCCCCAAGTAGGTGCCTCTGCTTTCTCTTAGTAGCCAAAAGCCCATGGTTCCTTTTGTCAGCCACTCACCATTTCATCTTGACCACACCCGCCTTCCCAGGACTCATTTTCCCCATTCACACACCAAGGGGATCTCAGGCCCCTGAGGGTCTGCCAGTGTGTGATAAAGTCAGCTGCGTTCTTTCTGGGGGGATCCTAAGAGGGAGGGGGCAAGGTTTCAGCAGTTGGAGCCCCTGAATTGGGGACCTGAATTTTTAATACTGTTAATGGGGTCAGGGCTTCCTGTTTTGGTAAGTGTTCAGATCTCTTTGCTTAGGGTCGATTTGGAAAGACGCACGGTATAGTCACCACCCCATGTCCCTTGGGCTATTTTTACTAAGACTATAAAATCCACAGAAAGCTCATCACCCCATGTGGGTCAGTAGGTTTGACCTGCCTTCCCCAACGACCTTGGACTTGTCATCTAGTTCTAGGCCTCAGTTTCCCCAAGTGTAATGTGTTAAGTGTTGAGAGTTGCGCTACGCTGGCTCTGACCTGTTTGCATTTACCTGGAAAGGCATGGGAGCACAGAACAGGGAGGCGGGTCTGCCTCCTGTGGTTTTGGCTCCTTGCTTGCTGTTATTCAGGAGAAACAACCTAACTGAAGCTCCGGGAAGGCCTTGAGAACAGTGGTACTAATTAGCTGCTGCCTTTCATCCCACTTACCTTTGTCTCTTACCTATATTAACATGTGACTAGGTGCTCCTTTGTCGCAGCCTGCCCTTGGAAGCCAGCCTGGTGTACACCCTCCAGGGAGAGCTGGGAGGGACCTTGGGGAGCCACAGACCAGCACCGCATTTACAGATGGGGAAGCCAGGGCCGGGAAGGGGTGGGATAGAGGGCTTGCTCCAAATCCGAGGCACTTCAGTGGCAGGACCAGGATTGCCATCTGGGCCCAGAGTAGCATGGAATGGAGGGCTAAGAGCCTAGACTGGAGTTAGAGAGATATGGGTTCAAACTCATGTATGGTGGCAGGAACTGGTACACTGGAAGTGCTCCATAAATAGTCATCAGTCCCCAGGGGGTACAGAATGGGGACAGAGGCAGCCCAGACCCTCTGGGAGCTGTCAGTGTGCCGGCAGGGGGGGTCCAGTACCATACCTGTTGTCGTGCCCTTGCCATACTTCTGGCAGGCGTCACCAGTTGATGCTGGCACTATCCTGTTGACTCTAGAGGTGTCTCAGGGCTGCTTGCAGGAACTACCAAATGATCAGGATTGGCATGTGTGATGAAAATGTATTGCCTTCCCTGTTGGAAAGACAAGGACTGACCTGAAGTCTCTCTGAAATGGCATCCGCTGGGTGGGGATTGTCAAGCAGAGTCTAGCAAAAATGAACTGAAGGAGGTGGTTAGTGAGAAGATCTGGACTGCACATTCTGGGAGGACATCTTGGAGGAGGCGGCAGTAGAATAGGCTTCATGGTAGAATGTGGAATGGGAGCTGAGAGCATTCCAGAGGGTGGTAGACGATGATGGGAGGCACCCCAGGTGGCCTGTTGGATCTGATGGGGACCGACAGCCAGAGACCTGGGAGACGCGCTAAAGAGCTGGTGTCAAGGGTCAAGGCTTTTGGTGCCAGGCCTAACTCCCGATGTTGGCTCTGTCACCATTGGAAAAGCAACTTAGCTTCCCTGAGCCTCAGCTTCATCTGTGAAAGGGGTTATTGTGCAGATCAAATGCAGAGCCCTCCTGATGCTCTGGCACAATAGGTTTGGGTCTGGATGGCAGAGTTGCTACCTTTTTCCCAGGATGGGGGCCTCGTCCCCATAGAAGACCAGAGCCATGACATCAGTAGTCTGTTCCAACCCCCGTGGCTCACCCACCTGCCAAAAGTTCCCTGGAGTCAGCCTTCACTCTGTTCTGGTACTTGGTGGGTGCCGTTGGAGGCTGTCCCCAAAAGCACAGAATGTAGTCCGCGTTGTACAGGAAGAAAATCGGGATTCCAACTGCAAGAACTTGCTGTGTGATCTTAGCCGGGTTTCTCCCTCTGGAACTCCAGTTGTCAAGGGGCCAGATGAGGAGGTCACAGCGTCTCTCCCCGACATCCTCACTCGCCTATTTTCTTGCTTTGCGTTAGGGAGAGAAGAGAAAGTTGCTTGGTAATCTTAGGGTGATGTCTTGTTTTTATTTCTCTACTCCAAATATTTCATGTGAGAAGGAAAGAGATGATAAATTAGGGCGCTGGGGGTTCTCCCATGACAAGATTTTTTTATTAAGTGTACAGTAATGAGAGAAGCTGTTATCGTCAATTATATTGAGGGAAGAGCGGAAAGGTGCTGTTGTCCGTACCTCCATGTACAAGGGGAAGATGTCATTTGTATTGATTTTACAAAGCTCGTAATTGAAATTCGTTAAGGGCTGATTTTTTTC
The DNA here is from genome assembly GCF_009761245.1 of Sapajus apella. Taxonomy (NCBI): domain Eukaryota; kingdom Metazoa; phylum Chordata; class Mammalia; order Primates; family Cebidae; genus Sapajus; species Sapajus apella. The sequence goes on from NW_022437037.1 coordinate 5,239,669, forward strand.
CGGGGGGGTGGGGGTGTGTAGGGAGTTGGGCAGCGCCAGCACCGTGGGTCTGGGGTAGCCTGGTCAGCGGCGCTCAGGGTCAGGGACAGGGGGCTGGGGAAGCTGCGGAAGCTGCCGCTGGAGTAGCTTTCTCTATATTGTGGCTGTTCACATGTCATTATCACATTATCTTTTTAACTCTGGAGGGGGGCTAATTAAGTGAAGTAAATGAAATCAGTGGGGAGGAGAAGGGGGGCACGGCAGGCTGGAGGGAAGCAGGGAAGGCGCCCGCGCACGTCCTTGTGCTCACCATCTTTCTCTCTCCTCTCTGGCCAGACTTCAGCCTCTCCCCTTTCCGCTCTTCTCCCCATCTCACTCCTCCTCCTCGCCTTCCTTTCCTCCTGCCTCTCCCTCTTTCCTCCTCCTTCCCCTCTTCCCTCCCTTGCCCTTCCCTCTTTCCCCATCCTCCCCCCTCCTCTCTTCCCTCCTGTCTCCCTTCCACCTTACTCTTCTACTTTCTGGCCAAGAAGGAACAAGGGCTGCCACCCACTTTCCCAACCTGCCCACCCACCATCTGGAACATTCCAGGTGGAGAATGGAGGGAGATCTGTGAAGCAAAGAGGTTTTCAGCCCCAGAGGCCCACCCAGGATGAGGCCTGCCAGGCACCAGGAGCACAGAGGATGGCTAGAGTTCCCACCCTGACCTGCCTCCCATCACCATGGCAACTGCTTCTCGCCTTGGCCCTGGTACCTAAGAGGGGAGCCCTTGGGCTCCAGCCACCACCCCCCCCATGCCCCAGATTTTCCAAATATTGCTTCTTCTGCTTTCCAAAAGGACCAGAGCCTTTAGTCCAGGTGCCCTCACCCCCAGCCTGTGCCCCAGCTGAGCTGGTGGATCCCACTCAATTCTGCAAAATCGCTTATTCCAGGCTAACCTGGCAGCCTCAGGGACAGATGAGAAGAATCTGAGCCACAGTAGCTGTTTGGTCCCACCTCTTCCTGCTTGTCCACTTCCCCCCAGCCGCCCCTGGCCACCCCTAGCTCCTTGCCCTTCTCTGCACTCCCCGCTGCACCCTTCTTGGCAGTAATTATGGTGTGATTGAAGCCGCTCCGCAGAGATCTGCTGACACCTCTGTCTTTTTCCTGTAAACACGGGGAGATGAAAATAGACACTTGGAGCCGCTGTGCGTGTCACTCCGAAGATGTCTGTTGTCTCTTCTGCGGCAACACAGAGGCTCAGCTGTCATTTTCTCCTTCTTCCTGCGCGGTGGTTTGTATGCCGACTGTCAATAGCCCGAAATCTGTAGCCTTTTAGCATCAGGTTTCTGTCACTGTTTTTTTTTTTTTTAAGTCTTTTTATTTTCCAGAAGAAAAACACAGACATCATCTGTAACCCCTACCCCTGCGGAGAGGAGAGGGAAGAGCCTTGAAATGCGCGCGCGTGCATGCACACACACACACACCCGCGCCGCGCACACACGCACACGCGCGCACATGCACACACACACATGCGCACGCGCACACGCACACGCATGCTTGGAACAGCAGCAAACGGAAAACAAGCTTTTTGATCAGTCGCCATTAACTTAGGAGCAGGAGTCTTAATTGTGCTGATATGTTTCAAGGCTGCAGCCTCTCCTCTTGCCCAGCAGCCCTCTGGGTGGCAGCCGTGAAGCTGGTGCTGGGGGCTCAGGAAGAGGTGAGTTCTGCCCGGCCTCTGCCCACCAGGCACTCTCTGCTCCCCGTGGCACTGGCTTCATTTTCCTGGCGACACCTGTGATGGGCCAGTAGCTGCAGGACCTTAGGCAAGTCATAGCTCTTCCTGGAGCCCTGAACCCCACCTGCGTTCTCCCCTCTCTGGACTGATGGGAGGCGAAGCTGTGGCCTAGAGTGTTCTCGAGACAAGACCGTGAATAAGTAGGGCACAGCTGGACACTGCAGCTAAACACTTACCTTCCAGGTAGGTCCCAGAGGAAGCTGGAACATCAAAGCAGCAGAAATTGGCAATCTTGTTTTCCAGACGGGTTGCCTGGTTCTGAGAGCGGGGGCTGAGACCAGCCAAGGTCACACAGCAAAGCCACTCTGGGCACTTTCTGTAAAGGCAGGTTGCAGGACCCCTGGTGCTCAGCCCCAGCCCTGCAAATATAGTTTGGACTGTGCCCCCTAGTTGGCCCAGCTGAGGACAGAAAAGCAGGGAGGCAAGCCGGGGTCTCTAGGAATTGAAAATGAGGATGGCTCCCATTACTGGCCTGCCCGGGATGACGCTATTGTGACTCTGTGGCCAGTATAAGGACAAGCTTTGCACGTTTCTGGAATTTTCCAAAATTTACCCAAAGTAATCACTAGAAGGCCTGTTTCCAGCCATGTGCCGGGATGGGAGGACCAGCAGGGCTTTGTCAGTGTCCTGCTCTTGGTGGCTCTCGGGAAATTGCTTTATTTCTGGTCATCAGGTTTCTAGGCTAATTGAAAACTTGCTCCTGGAACACTGTTTTAGCTGCCGTTTTGGAGGCCGAGATTTCCGAAGGTTCTGCACACATCGGTCTTTCTAAACACACCGTTGAGCCATTCCCGTTTCTGGTGGCTTGGCACTGTCATGTTTGTTTGGGGTCATGCTTTGTTTTTTTTCAGAGAGGGTCTTGCTCTGTCACCGAGGCTGTAGTGCAGTGGCACAGTGATGGCTCATACAGTGTCCTTGGGCTCAAGCAGTCCTCCCAAGTAGCATACACACCTCACCCAGCTAATTTATCTTTTTTTTTTTTTTTTTTTTTTGTAGAGATGGGGGTCTCCCTACATTGCCCAGGCTGGTCTTGAACTTCTGGGCTGAAACGATCCTCCCACCTTGGCCTCCCAAGTAGCTGGGACCACAGGCACATGCCACCACGCCCAGAGAATTTAAAAATTTTTTTTAGAGATGAGGTCTCACTGTGTTGCCCAGGTTGGTCTTGAACTCGGCTCAAGCAGTCTTCCCGCCTTAGCCTCCCAAAGTGCTGGGATTACAGGTGTGAGCCCCCACATGCCTGGCCTGTCCTCAAGGCTGTCTGTAATGATTTTTCTCAGCCATTCCTCTGTTTCTGCCTCCATCAGCCTTTTTACCACTTCCTGGTTTGTGGCTCTGAGCTGCTCTGCAGAAAATGACAAGGGACCCATTTGAACAGTGTTTACAAGAGTAATGCTGAGGCCTGAGGAACTCACAAGGGATTTGAGGGCTTGGGCCTCTGCGTGGGCTTGGAAAGAGGCCACTTCCTACTCCGAGGTCACAGTTAGATTAAATGGTGGAGTCTGCTGAGGGCTGCAGCCCCCACCAATGACGCAGGGTGGGCTCTTTCGTGGCACACGATACTCATATTTGCTCCCGGTGGCTGTGAGGGGCTTTCACAAGCGTGTGACCTGACACCATATCAGCCTCAGTGAGAACCCAAGCGTTTCCTCTATCACAACAGCCCAGACTTGGCCGTTTCTCTCCAGCTCTGGTTAGCGCTTGGTCACTTTCCCAAAGGCCCTTAGAGGCCACCAGGAGCTAAGATGGGAGACCCCAGTGCTGGTCCCATTCTCCCTCCAATTGACTAGGGAAGCCACTCCCCTCCGCAGGCCTCAGGTTCTCATTTGTAAGACTGGTGTGAGACTAGACTGAAGGTGAGTCCAGAGGGGCTTCTGCCCCTCTGTCTGATACCAGGTTTGCACCGGAGTGATCCCAATGGGTCTTAACAGCAAGCTCTGACATTTCCGTGATTCCAAGACTTAGAGATCAAAGACTGGAGTTCTCCAAGGAGGAAGCTTCTGGTTAGTGCATGAGGGCTCGGCAGACTCAGCCTCCCCAGATCCCCATTGGGCTTCAGAGTCAACACGAATCTCCTTTGTGGTTTTTAAAACATTTTTAAAATTATGGTAAAATACATGTAACATAAAATTGAGCATTTAAAAAAATGTGTAAGTATGCCGCTCAGCGGCCCATTCACAGGCCTGTGCAGCCATCACCACCCTGCACCTCCAGAACATTCTCATTTTGCAAAGCTGAGATCCTGTCCCCGTGAAACACTCCCCATCTTCCCTCCCCCAGCCCCTGGCAGCCACCATTTCTGTCTGTATGATTCTGACTACTCAAGGGACCTCCTATGGGTGGAACATAAGAGTGTTTATTTCTGTGTGCCTGGCTTGTTTCACTTAGCATAATGTCCTTACGCTTATGCTGTGGCATGTGTCAGGATTTCCTTCCCTTTTTTTTTTTTTTTTTTTTAAAGACTGAGTCTTGCTTTGTTACCCAGGTTTGAGTTCAGTGGTGTGATCTTGGCTCACTGCAACCTCTGCCTCCCTGGCTCAAGCGATCCTCCTGCCTTAGCCTCCCAAGTAGCTGCGACTACAGACACACACCACCATGCTCAGCTAATTGTTTTGGTATTTTTAGTAGAGATGGGGTTTCATCATGTTGGCCAGGCTGGTCTTGAACTCCTGACCTCAGGTGATCTGCCCACCTCGGCCTCCCAAAGTGCTAGAATTATTACAGGTGTGAGCCATTGCACCTGGCCTCCTGCCTTGACGCTGAATAATATTCCACTGTGTGGATGGGCCGCATTTGCTAGTTCACTCATCCCTCCACACCTAGCTTGCTTCCGTCTCTTGGCTGTTGGGATTAATGCTGCTATGAACATGAGTGTACAGATCCTTTGTTTTTTTTTCCAAGCAGCCAATGTAGAAAGATGATGTTAGTAGATGACTAAGGATCTATTAGTAGATTCCCAGGATAACTGACAGCCTGCCCTTTTAGTGATGTAACATCGTGTGGTGGAGGAAAGGAAGCTTGCGGCATAGAATCCATGGAGATGGGGGGCTTCGGCCCCTGCTCCACCCAGACAGCAGCGATGGGGCAGGTTTGCCCAAGGCCAGCTCTCTGAGGTTGATTCGAGAGGTTGCATTCCTGGTGGTCCGGGCTGTGTGACGTGAGCAGTCCTGCCTCTTGGCGCCCCACTGTTCTCCAGTGCAGTAGGGTGCTGAGGAGCGGGCCTTCCCAGACCCAGATCAGCCCAGGGCTGGGCACCACTGTCACTCAGAGATCATCTGTTCCAGGCAGGTTGTTTTGCAAATGGAGGGACTAGGCCTCAGGTCACAAGAGGGGACTTGAGTAATCCCATCCCCCTGACCTTCCAGGGTGGGGCCTCCACAGCCAGTTGACCCACAGGGCAGCAGACAGCACTGGTGAGGGACTTGGAGGCCTAGATCCAGTTCCCAGCTCCTCCTAGAGCAAACCATTTCTCTTCTTGGGCTCAGTTACCCCATCTGTATAGTGGGGTCAGCCCCGGTGATTGCCCAAGCCCTCTGCCACCCCAGTGGCCTCTGGAGAGACCTGGCCCCAGGGGCTCCTTGGGCTGAAGGTGGCACATGTGTACACATGTGTACACATATGCACAGCCGCCCCCGCCCCTGGCTCCCTGGTGGAAGGGAGGAAGGGATATTTGGGGCCCCGGGCTCTACTGTAGTGGCTTTAATTACAGGCTTTCAACCTCGGGCCGGTGGGCATGCATGGGGAGGGAGGGGTTGCTGCTCCGAAACCCTGTCATTTTCTAGCGTCTGAGGGCCCCTTCAAAGGGGGCATCTAGACATTTTCTCCACAAGCCGCAGAGTGGACTGTCGTGGCCCCAGCATGAACATAATGACAGATGCATTTTGCAGCAAGCTGGGAGTGAATGGGTCCGACCGGCTTGTCTCCTGTCAGAGGAATCATTATTATTTTTTTTTTTTGTCATTTGCTGACAGTTTGGGTTTCATACGTTTCTCTCTTTTTCCTCCTTTTCCCCCTGCCTGGAAAAATGGCTAGGTATCTACGAGACCCCAGCAGGCACCATCCTTTACCACGCTCATTTAGACATCGAGGCTTTCACCATGGACCGGGAAGTGCGCAAAATCAAACAAGGCCTGGGCTTGAAATTTGCTGAGCTGGTCTATACCGGTGCGTAAGTCTCTGTGGCTGTCCCCTTTAACTGCCCCCCAAGGGATCCCAAATCACCCTCATGTGAGGCCCTAAAAGACACAGGCTAAAGGGGGTTGAGGGAAAGTGCAGGGAGCAGGGGCTGCTGAGACCTACCCTGCCATGGGGCATGTCCAGGGAGATGCCCCAGCCTCCCAAGCTGTCCAGCAGCCTCCACGGCCCAGTTTGCCTGACTCCAGCACGTGCCAGGTGCTGGGCACTGTGTGGCAGCATGCCTCGTCCCACGTGGTCCTCACAACCTTCCTAGGATGTCTGCAGCTCCCTGTACACGTGAGGAAACTGAGGCTGAGAAGGAAAGGATAAAACCAGAGGTGGCCTAGCTGGGTTTGACCCCCAGGTCAGGCTGTCTCCAGGCAGAACCTGGATCTACTCCAGGAATTCAGCCCCAGATCCCAGCTGCAGGAGCCAGATCTTGACTGTGAAAAACCGGGGTGGCCATGGGGCGACAGGCCTGAGCCTTGCCACAGACCCAGCCCATGTGCGGAAGGACCAGTGGGTGACAGGAGCACCCACCGTTGGGGGTGTCCCTGTTTTGCTGGTGAGGAGCCTGGGTTTCCAAGCCTCCTGACTCCAAAATCTAACACTCCTGTGGTATAACAGGGGTCCCCAAACTACAGTCCCTGGGTCAAATCCAGCCTGTCATCTTTTTCTTCAGCCCATGAGCTAAGAATAGTTTTTACATTTGTATTTTATTTATTTGGGACAGTTTCACTCTTGTTACCCAGGCTGGAGTGCAATGGTGTGATCTTGGCTCACTGCAACCTCCACCCTCCCTGGTTCAAGCGATTCTCCTGCCTCAGCCTGCCGAGTAGCTGGCATTACAGGCGCTTGCCACCATGCCCAGCTCATTTTTGCATTTTTAGTAGAGACGGGGTTTCACCATGTTGGTCAGGCTGGTCTTGAACTCCTGACCTCAGGTGATCTGCCTGCCTTGGCCTCCCAAAGTGCTGGGATTACAGGCATGAGCCACTGTGCCTGGCCAGTTTTTACATTTTTAAATGGTTGGGAGAAAAAAAATTTTTTAATGCTATTTCATGATAAATTATATAAAATTCAAGTGTCACCAGGTACAGTGGCTCATACCTGTAATCCCAGCACTTTGGGAGGCCTAGACAGGATCACCTGAGGTCAGGAGTTCAAGACCAGCTGGGTCAACATGGTGAAACTGTCTCTACTTAAAAATACAAAAATTAGCTGGGCATGGTGGTGCATGCCTATAATTCCAATTACTTGGGAGGCTGAGGCAGGGGAATCACTTGAACCCAGGAGGCGGAGGTTGCAGTGAGCCGAGATCGTGCCACTACACTCCAGCCTGGACAAGAATGAGACTCCACCTCAAAAAAATAAAAAATTCAGGCCAGGCACAGTGGCTCATGCCTGTAATCCCAGCACTTTGAGAGGCCAAGGCAGGTCACCTGAGGTCAAGAGTTCATGACCAGCCTGACCAACATAGACAAACCCTGCCTGTATTAAAAATACAAAATCAGTGGGGCATGGTGGTGCATGCCTATGATCCCAGCTACTCGGGAGGCCGAGGCAGGAGGATCACTTGAACCCGAGAGGGAGAGGTTGCAGTGAGCTGAGATCGCGCCATTGTACTCCAGCCTTGGATGCCAGGGGACCCGTGCAAAGTTAGTTAATAGGCTAGCTACCTGGGCTAAGCTCTCCTCCCCGCCTCTCCCCCTCCACTCCCAGGGTTTGTTTCCTTTTAAGCCTCCTAATCATGGTAACTCATCTCAGGATTTCAAGAGGTCTCAGTGGTTATTGGGTGGTGGTAGTTCTCCCTACCATTGTTCCTGGCAGCTTTGAAGCCAAGTTCTGCCCCCTTTCCCAGGTATAGACAGGTGCTTAAATACCATTGTCTCCTGCGGGCTCTCCAGCCTGGAGGGATTGCAATCCTGAAAGGAGGATTTTGGTTACAAGTGAGCGAATCATTAAGATGTGGCAGAGGAGAGCACACCTGGCCCGGCTGCTCCGGGTCGGCAGAGGCTGATGCCAGTGGCCATGGCTGCCACTAATCCTGCCGTCGTGCTGCCAGGCTGAGCTGGGCACCTGACAGGTATTATCTAATATTAGCTGTGCAGAGGTGAGGAAATGGAGGCCCCCAGCTGAGGGCGGTCACCCAGGCTCTCCTGGTTAGTGACGGGCAGCTTTGATCCTGGTTCAGGCCAGCTTCAGTGGCCAAGTTCCCAGTTACTCCACCAGATTCCAGGACGCTCGTGATCAAGGGGTACGGCGGCACAGACAGGGGAGCCCCGGACGTAGGGCATCGTTTGGCCCCCGGCTGCATTCACGATGCCTCTGCACGGGCTGGCTGGGTCGAGTCCCTGCCCTGTCCTGTCAGCAACAAGCCCTCTGCATCCTAAACTGAGGTACGATGATTAGGAAACACAACTTCAGAGGGGAGGCGAGGGCGAGGGGGGGGCTGCCTCCTGGTAGTTGTCACTAATACTGACTTTGCCCAGGTCCGCTGAGGTCCAGGGCCCCACAGACGTCAAGATCAGCCTTGGGCAGCAGGCTGACCGCCACAGCTCAGAAGGGCCATTTGATGCGATTTTCTCATGAGGGATATGGTATAGACCAGGGCTTTGTTTGAGCATGTTTACTTAACCTCCATGAGGCCTCAGTTTTCCCATGTGAAGCGTGGGGGTAAGAGTTCTGTCGGGTGGTGAGGACTAAATGCACGAGTGTTTGGGAAGCATCTGAAGCAGTGTCTGGCAGGCGAGTGCGTACTCCAGCATGTGGCGTGCTTTCCCAGTTTAGAGGCGGGGCCCTGGAGTCTTGCCTCTGGCTGGGTTAATGGTCTTGAGCAGGTCTGTCGCTTCCCTGAGCCTCAGTTTCCCCTCCTGTCAAATAAAGGGCCACAGGCTGAGAGCACGGCAGGGTCTCTTCCCCGTCCCGTCTTGCTCGTGGGTAGAGGGACCCCCCACTCTGCGGCCGTGCTTGGCTTCCTCAGAGCCCCTGTGGTCTCGGCACAGACAGGGAGCATGAGGCACAGGGAAGCCCTCCTGTCCCGGCCTTGCTCCTAGAGGCCCTGGGCTCTGTGATCACTGCCTCCCTGCGTCTGTGTCTGTGTGGCTGGCTGGCTCCTGCTCCTCTCCTGCCATTTCCAAATTGCCTGGTCTGGCCGTATGGGCTGCAGGCAGACTGTCTCCAGGAGTGGCATCCAGGGTTGGCCCGGCAGGACCCCAGCTTCAGGACTCTGGCAGGGCCCAATGGAGCATCTCATTTAGGGGGTATAGCTCGCCTCTTCTTCCCTCACCTCCGTTCCTTCAGCAGTAAAATGGGTATAATGTACAACTCACACAGCATTGTTCCGGTGAGAAAGGATCTCACATGTCTGGCTGGGCCTAGCAGCATGGGGGAGGGGTCCCTCTCCAGCTCAGCCCTAAGCCCCGCCCACAGTTCATCTGCAGGCCTGGGGTGTACAGGGTCTCCCCCTATGCAGTTTCATGGCAGTTTTGCTGTCCCCCAGCCCAGGCTGGGTCCGCTGGGAAAAGAAATCTGAGCAGAAGACCCCCGTGGGGCAGAGGTAGAAGATTCTGAGATAACGCTCGGGCCGGTTGCTCCCACGGAGATCTGTCTTCCCTATCTCTGCCTCCATCTCCTGCCTGTCTTCCAGCCTGGAAACTTGATGGGCTAATTATCCAGCTCCATCAAAAGATGGCCAAGCCCAAGACACCAGGGCCTCGGGGGCTGGGAGGACAAGGGTCTCAGGGTGTGGTAGAAAAAGCCCTGGGCCAGAGTTAGGAGTGCTCTTCCACAGTCTTGCTGTGTGGCCTTGGACAGGTTCTTTCCCTCTCTGGTCCTCTCTTCCCCCGCCCCCGCCCCCGCCGTGTACAGTGAGGGCTGGCGCTGGGCATGGTGTTCAAACAGCTAATGCAAAATGCTTAGTGCTGTGTGTGCATTCTCTCACTGAAACCACATGAACTTTGGTGATATTTTCTCACTGTGCAAATGAAGAAACTGAGGCACAGGGAGGTCGCATCACTTGAAGTGTGGCTGGGATGTGGACTCAAAGGGTGGGACCCTGGAGAGCAAGGACTCAACCTCTACTCTCCCTGCCTGGCCCTCCCCAACCTCTGCAAGCCCCAGGACCCTATCCCAGAGCAGGCCTGTCCCCTTTCCCACGGAGGGCCTCAGCAGGTGCCCCCAGGGGCCTGGGCCTCCCACAATAGCTGCAGCTCCTGGCCTGACCCAGCCCTTTATCAGGGCAGGAGATCATGTGCCATCTGGCCCTGCAGCTGCCCAGGTGGGCTCACCTTCCCAGCTCCGTTTCAGGAAACCCTAGCCTTGCTTTGTCCCTCCCCCTCTGCCGTGGCTGGCCTGCCTGCCCCTTGGTCCCAGCCTCCATCCGCAGAGACTAGAAAGAGGCCCGGGGCAGACTGGGGTCTGAGCACTACCCCTCCCTGGCCTTTAGCACTCTGGGGGAGAGGGAAGGGAGCCTGTTTCTTAGGTACCTCCTGCCCCAGCCTTCACACCAGGGGATGTTCCAGTCACGGAGAAAGCTCCAAGTGTGTCATAGGAAGCAGAGTTGTTACAACGTGGGCCAAGAGAAGTCAGATGTAGGCTCCCCACTTCCAGCCTGTGTGATCCCAGAGAAGTCTAACTTCCCTGAGCCTCCCCTTCCTCACCCAGAAAGGAGAGAGGCTGAGGGCTGTATGAGGGTTCAAGGAGCTAGCGCAGATGAAGCCCGAGCACAGTGCTGCTGCTCATCTCTGCAGACACATTCCGTCTGCCTAGGAAAACAGTAGCAGGAGGCAGAGAACCGCTCACCGAGTCCAGGGGGCCGGCCCGCCCTGAAGGGTGGGCTCCAACCAGGACTCCAGTTCACAGGAGCCCTTCAGGCTGGTGCTGCTCAGTGCTAGGGCCCCCACTCAACAGATGGGGAAACAGAGGCACGGAGAGAGGAAGGCTATATATGGCCATGGTCTGATCCTGAACCACCACCCAGCTGCGCACTGGACACCCATGTGACCAAGCCCCAGGTAGCATGTGCCTCTGAGTCCTGAGGTCTTCTGCCTCCCCTACCAGGATTAGAGCCCAAGGTGGGCTAGGGATGGGGTCCCTCTACCACTGGGCCCCCACTTCCTGGCATGTGGCGCTTCCTGCACACCTGTGGCATGAAGCAGTGGGTCACTTCCCTCCTGACCTTTAGGAAGTGACCCAGATGGCCTCTTACCCACAGGACAGGACTACAAAAGCATGGTCCTCAACTCGGTCACGGGCAATTGCATACTGTGTCAGACTAATGGGAGGCAGTCAAGGTCTACATGGTGGGGTGAAGCATGGGGCACCCTTCCTGTGCTCTCACCCACAGCAGGCAGCGCAGGAGGCCCCCTGATCCCCTCCCGTTCTCTCCCCTCAGGTTTCTGGCACAGCCCGGAGTGTGAATTTGTCCGCCACTGCATCGCCAAGTCGCAGGAGCGAGTGGAAGGGAAAGTGCAGGTGTCCGTCTTGAAGGGCCAGGTGTACATCCTCGGCCGGGAGTCCCCACTGTCTCTCTACAACGAGGAGCTGGTGAGGTAGGTGCCCCACACCTCGCCCTGCCCCCGGCTTAGTCGCGGAGCCTGGCTTTTGACTGGATCCTCAAGACATCTGTGCCTCAGCACATGTCAGGAGCTGTGCAGAGCACAGAGAGACGGTCACAGAGTATAGACACTGCCATGCCCTGGTGGAACATACAGGCTAGCTGGGGAGAAAGGCTTGGATCAAACTATCACCAGAATGTCGAATTAGACAAAGTGGTGACGGGCTTGTCTAAGGTGAGGAATGCACGATACTCTGGCTGGGTATAATAACTGGGGTTGGCTAGGAGGGGTGGTGCATGCCTGTAATTTCAGCCACTCAGGAGGCTGAGGTGGGAGGATTGCTTGAGCCCAGGAGTTGGAGGCCAGCCTGGGCAGCATAGAGACCTTGTCTCAAAATAGATATAAAGAATAATTGTGGTTGTGGAGAAGCTCCTTTGCTATTCAAATAATAGCAGAGGATTTAACAGATGAAGGTGGGGGGAGTGGGAGGGTGAAAGAGGCCAGGGGGAGGGAGTCGAAGCTAGATCTTAAAGGGAAGTGCAAAATCAGATCTGTGCATTTAGATAGTCCTCCTGGCTGCTCTGGAGAAAGGATTTGAGTAGGTGGGGAGGGGGGAGGGCACCTGTGGAAATGCTGGCAGCTTGGACCAGGCTGTTGGTTCTGGGACTAGATAGCAGCAGGGAGCTGTGAGAAAAATCTAGAAGGGGTTGAAATGGCAGGTCCATAACCACCGTGGTGTCTGAGGTCATGAGCAGCTGGGTGCAATCCCTGGGTGGAGAAAATGCTCTTGAGGAAGGATCATGAATTTGGATTTAGGTGTCACAAGCATGGGTTTCTTTTGAGCTAGCTGGGAAAACTAGAAGGCCACTGTCGGACAATGGGGTCTAGAGTTGAGAACCTAGGTCGAAGGCCCTGGAGCGTCATAGGCATTTTAATGTTCTCCGAAGCCCCGGAACAAGAAGAGACTCCTTAGGGGAGAGTGTGGAGCTAGATGAGAAAGGAACTAGCCAGGCAAGATGGCTCAGGCCTGTAATCCCAACTCTTTGGGAGGCCAAGGCGGGAGGATCGCTTGAGGCCAGGAGTTCAAGACCAGCCTGGGCAACAGAGCAAGACCCCCATCTCTACAAAAAATGTTTTAAATTATGCCAGGCATGGTGGCTCATGCCTATAATCCCAGCACTTTGGGTGGCCAAGATGGGAGCATCGCTTGAGCTCAGGAGTTCAAGACCAGCCTGGGCAACATAGTGAGACCTCATCTCTACTCAAAAAATCAAAAAAATTAGCCAAGCGTGGTGGCATGTGTTTGCGATCCCAAGTACTTGGGAGGCTGAGGTGGGAGTGTCTTTCTTGAGCCTGCGAGATCAAGGGTGTAGTGAGCCATGATCATGCCACTGCACTCCAGCCTGGGGAATCAAGCAAAACCCTGTCTCAAAAAATACATAAAATATTAGCCAGGCATGCTGGCATGCACCTGTAGTTCTACCTGCTTAGGAGGCAGAGACAGGAGGGTCACTTGAGCCCAGGAGTTGGAGGCTGCACTGAGCTATGACTGCACCGCTGTACCCCAGCCTTAGCAACAAAGCTAGGCTCTGTCTCTTACAAAAAAGTGGGGGAGAAAACAAGTGGAGCTGTGAGGAGCTTTCTCAGTGATGGACCAGGCAGAGGGTGGCCGCGTAGGAGCCCCTGGAGAGGTAGGGCAAAGGTAGCAGGTAACGATTGGCTACTCTTGTGTCTGCCCCATGGATGAGAGTGACCTGCACCAAGGGACAAGGTGTCACCTCCAGAGGTCACCTGGCCAAACAGGAGATGAGGCAGGCCCCTGTGGGACAGACAGCCCCCACTGGACATGGGTCCCCCAAGGCCCAGCGTGGCCCAGGCTGAGGCCAGCCCCCTCCCTCCCAGAGGCCAGTTGGGAATTAAAGTACGCGTCTTGTTTGGCAGTCAATATTATTTTTTTCTTTCCCTTCTCCTTGCCATGTTGAGTTTCTCCCCCCTTCAATCTTTCTAAACACTTTATAAGCCATAAATACAACTGAATCAGTTTAGATCAGTCGGGGTAAATGTCAAATTATCTTCTCTCTTTCTCTCTCTGGCTCTTTCTTCCCTCCCCCTCCAAATCAACAGCCTCTAATAATCCGTCCAACCCTTCATTAAGCCTTACAGTCTCACTCAGGGAGATTAAATGAATAAAGTAAAAAGGGAAAGGGGAAAAAGAGAAAAGCAGGAGCATTTATTCTCACTGTGTCTCCGACCATTTCCCTTTTCTTTTTGATTTCTACATCGCTGGCTTGAAAGCCCTTGAGTGACAGCGTCACAGGGACCAGCGAGGAAGCCGCGAGAGGCGGCAGAACTGGAAATGCCGCGGCACAGTAGGTAGAAAGTAACGTAATTATAGAGCAGGTCAGAGCCACTCGAATGAGCAAAAATAAAAGCACAGAGGTTTTCTGTAGACCGTCAGGGGAGGTGAAAAAAAAAAAAAAAATCATTGTAAACTCTTTTTCCACCTCCCCCCTCACCTCAAACCACAATTTTAAAAAGAGGTTTTTTAGTTCCTGAGAAACCCCTCTTGAAACTCCCAGCAGCCTCATGGGACAAGTTTGTCCCTGGATGTGGACCCTCTCTGCAGGGGCTGCCAGGGCAGTTGGGACAGTCCCACCTTGGGGAAGGGGATGGGAGAGTTTGTTGTGACTTGTGAGAGGAGGTGGGGGGTTCTGTGTCCTGCGTTTTCTTTGGGTTGAATACAGGGGCCAGCGGGGCTGAGGCTTGGCTTCCAAAACAGGGTCTGTTCAAGGGATCAGAGGAGATTGGTGGTCTCGTTTGGTTCAGCCCTTCCTAAGCAGTGACCCTGCATGCACGGTAAGGGGTAGCCAGCAAAAGTCTGCCATCTCCTCCTCTTCCAGGGAACTCAAGCTCCTGGTAGCTTCAGTGCCTGAGCCCTGGAGGGGCCGTGGGAGGTGTAGAGGAGGGAGGGAGATCAAGGAGGTGAAGGAGCATAGGGGTGACTTTGCAGAGAGTTCCATATGCCCACCGGCTTCAAGGCCTGGTAAAGGTCAGGGCCCAGGTCCTGAACAAGCCACCGGGGCCGTGCAGATGCAGAGACCCCCATTAGTTCTTGTAGAAAGTCCACAGTCCACAAAGAACCGGTCAGAGGTCCAGCCTCAGGGTCTCAAAGCAGTAGATCACCCTGCCTCCACCCCCCGACAACAGCTGCCAATCTCACCTCTCAAGGAGGGCCCCTGCGGGGACAGGCCACCTCCTTGTCATTGGGAACTTTGAGTCAGTGTTGTCCCAAAGCTGGAGTTCTGCACACAAGACACTGATTCAGAGGAGGACGTGACAAGGGACCCCATCCTCTCAGAGGCTGGCCTTGTAGAGTAGGAGACACCTGAGTCCACATGCCCTAGGTACTTAGCACAACTGTAATTAGCAAAGGTGATGGGTGATTGATTGCTTATGTCTGGCCCCTCCCTGTGGACACCACTCTTGCTGTTCCTTCCTTGGCACCTGGCACAGCACCTGGCAGGCAGCAAGGGCTTAATAAATGCCTGAACAAAGGAATGAGTGAATGAATAGTGTTAGTACTAGCGGGTGCTCACCATGTGCCAGGCTCCAGCTACATTATTTCACGTGGAGCCAAAAGTGACGTTGAGCGCTAACCACCATCACGCATCTCACAAGCGCGAGGCCAAGCCTCGGAGTGCACGAATACTCGCCCTGGGCTCTCTGGTGGTAGGTGGCAGGGCCAGGAGGCAAACCCCAGTCGGCCAGACTGGAGTGACGGCCATAGTTAGGAAGGTTGGAACGCCCCAAAACAGAAGGCTGGTGAGTCTGGGTGATGGAAACTCTAGAGAGGTAAAATCTCCTCTGCTGAGAACAGCAGCAGTCAACCTAGCATTTTCCATGACAGGCTGGTGGTGGGTACCCAGGTTTTAGGATGGATTAGGTGAGGTCTACCTGGTTGGACAAATGAGGGGAAAGGTGACTTAGTGGGCCAATCCTGCTGTGAATGCTGGAGGCCTCCCTGCAGCTTGAGAAATGCCTTTGTGGGGTTCCAATTCACACCCCAAGGCCTCCTGAGCCTTCAGGTCACTGGATACCATTCATACAGTCCCTAGGGCACAGCTGGTTGGACGCATATTCCATTTACAAACGGAGTGCCCTGGTTGGTAGCATTTCATAGGGCGAGTTCTGGGGCGACTGTTCCTAGCCTCCTGCCTCGTTGTGTAGCAGGGAAGAGGCTGCTATGTGCCCCACTAAGGCTCTCCAGCCTTTGGGTTGGTGCCTGGCCCAGAATAGGGTTCCCTGGGTTGTACAGAAATTAAACAGGGCCGGGCTCGGTGGCTCATGCCTGTAATCCCAGCACTTGGGAGGCCGAGGTCAAGAGATCAAGAGCACGCGGGCCAATATGGTGAAACCTCTTCTTTACTAAAAATACAAAAACTAGCTGGGTGTGGTGACGCACGCTGGCAGGAGAACCGCTTGAACATGAGAGGCGGAGGTTGCAGTGAGCCGAGTGGCACCACTGCACTCTCACTGCACTTTTGAGGCAGTGAGACTGTCTCAAAAAGAAATGAAATGGAAAGCCAACGTGCAGGGAGGGTTTAGACCCATGCAGGGGAAATGACCTGGCATCTGGGAGATGGGGCTGCTCCTGGTCCCAGCAGTCCTCCCTTCAAGCAGAGGCCAGGGCCAGACTCACCTGACAAGCTGCTTCTTTCCTTGCAGCATGAACGTTCAGGGTGACTATGAGCCAATTGATGCCACCGGCTTCATCAACATCAATTCCCTCAGGTAAGACACTCAGCCCTGACAGGCCTTCAGAGCCCCCAGGTGTAACGGGTAGGCTTTGATGGGACCTTGATTGCTGCCCTGCCCTAGACAAACCCCACTTTCCTGTCCATCTGCCCACAGCATCCTCAGAGGCATTCCTTGTTAGCCAACAGTAACTAGAGGGTCCGAGGCTTTGGGGTCCCAGGTTCCTGTGTCCCATCTGGTGCCTCTGATACTTGCCCTCCCCTCCCCCTAAGCCACAGAGACTCCACTATGAGCTCCTTTGCTGAGCAGGTTAAACAAGGAAATAGCCTAGAGGTGGAGAGAGCCTTTGTTTTCTGTCACCATACCTTAGCTGTCGTCTTAGCTGGAAGCCATCCTGGCCACGTGCATCTCCATGGCCTAGGCGGGTGGTGCATGTCATCTGAAGCCACTCAGACCTTTGGTTCTCTGGAGTCACCCGCAGGGTGTCAGCTGTACCTGTCTCACAGATGCAGCAAAGCCTGTGGAAATCAAGCATGCGGCTCAGGCTTAGACACTGGCATGCCGGAAGAGCCAGGGGCAGTGCCAGCAGCAAGCACTCTCAGCCCAGGGCCAGCGTGCTCACTGGCAAACAGGTTGCTTGTCACCAGAAGCTAACACAGACTAAGCTGCTCTGGGGCACGCGCCTAGGTTGTCTCATTTAATTCTTACACAAAATTTGCAACTCCCCGGAAATAGGCTGAGTGGTTAAGCAACGAGGAGGAGGTGGAGCTGAGACTGGAAGGACTGTCCTGGTCCTTCCTCACCAGCTCCCTTGAGGATTGGGGTGCAGAAGAAGATTTAAGTCTCTCTCTCCTCTTGCTAACAGCATGCCCTGGGCACAGAGCCACCATTTTCTCCTAGAGCCAGCCTCTTGTCCCTGGAGGTGCCTCATGCCCAGAGAGACGCCGGATCCCGCGCATCTGCCCAGGGTCCTCTCATCACCTCCACCCCCCAGCCTCCTGCACCCTCTGTTTGTATTTTATGACTCTATAAACCCTTTTAAATGGCCCAGAACACACGGGGCTTTCATAATGGCCTCTTCACGTCTCCCATTGCCAGTTAAATGCTTTGTCTTCAACAATGACAAACAACGTTCTCCCCCTAAGATAAATTAATTACATTATCCTGATTGGAGGCCAGGAGGGGCCAGGGCGGCAGAGGGAATAGAAAAAAAGACAACTTCACACACATCTTAACAAACAGCTGCCCCCGCCACCCCGGTTCTGCCTGAATTAATGGAACCCAGGGTGTGTTGTTATTGTTCATTTACATTTTTCTTTGTTTTGAATCTGGTTTACAGGCTGAAGGAATATCATCGTCTCCAGAGCAAGGTCACTGCCAAATAGACCCCTGTACAATGAGGAGCCAGGGCCGCCTCAATTTGCAGATCCCCCAAGTACAGGCGCTAATTGTTGTGATAATTTGTAATTGTGACTTGTTCTCCCCGGCTGGCAGCCTAGTGGGGCTGCCAGGCCCCGGCTTTGTTCCCTGGTCCCCCTGAAGCCTGCAAACCTTGTCGAAGGGAAGGGTGGGGGGCAGCTGCAGTGGGAAGCTATAAAATGACAATTAAAAGATACACTAGTCTTTTGTTTCTTTCTACAGAGAGAGAGAGAGAGAGAGAGAGAGAGAGAGAGAGAGAGAGAGTGTGTGTGTGTGTGTGTGTGTGTGTGTGTGTGTGTGTGTGTGTGTGTAGTTAATTATGCTTTTCTTAGCCCAACTTTTGTGTTTTCGGACTAAGTGGTTGAAGGCCACCATTTGCCAGACATCCTGGTATTCTGGGAGAATTGTCCCTTCTCAAGCAAAAACTAAGTATCCAGAATTGCCCGCCTGGGTCGGATCCTAGCCAGCAGCCTGGGAATCTGTGGCCCTGTGGCATATGCCAGGAAGCCAACAAAGTTTATAAGGGATGCATTTTGGGGACAACGCCCACAGGCCTTTCTCTGGGAACCACCTTTATTCACAACCCACAGGGAGCTTCTACACAGGTCAGCCATGAGTGACCCTAGGATACTTCCTCACCACAGATGCGTGGCCTAAAGTAGTCTAAATCATGGAGGAGGAGGGAGAGGCCTGAACAGAGGAGAAAAAAGTAAGCACAGGACTTACCACTACCTCCCTTGGTCCACACACCAGGCCCCAAAGCGGCCATATTGGTACTGTGATCCCACCCCACCCCCCATCATATCTGATTGGACCATGGATGGACACCTGACCCAAGCTAGCCAATCAGAACCCCCAGGAATTGGGCGAGTGGCCGGAAGTGAGAACATATAACACAGGTACTCACCGTGGGAGGCTGTGGACCTGGGCTCGCAGAGCAGAAAGAAAAGTATGGGAAAAGAGGGTCACAGGATTAGAGTCCCTATTCCTATTCCTGTACTTCATGAAAGCTGGTGACCATCTCTTGGCCTGGTTTCCCTGACACCTGATCTCATAATGAATTCAGGTCTCCAGCTCAGTGAGGGAGTTTCTGGTCCTTGCAACCAAAAGCATCTTCACTGGGAAGACGTTGAGTGCTGCTTGCGCTGTGATTTGTCCTGGTTCTGAACTCAGACCCTGGCCTCAGGATTGCCTGGCCACTACTCCACTGCCTGTGTCCATGAGGGGTTCTCACAAAAGAAGTTTTGCCTTTAAAACTTATTTTCCTCATGATAAATGTCCACTGTAATAATAAATATTAGCTTTGTGCCAAACACTTTGCTACACACTTTATTCACATTATCTCATTAAATCTTAAAAACCACACTATGAAGTGGACACTTTCATCTCCATTATGCAGAGGTAGCAACGAAGCCGTAGATAAATCGATTTGCCAGAACCCTTCAGCTACCCAGTGACAGAACCAAGAACCAAACCCTGGCCTGACTGAGCCCTCAAATCTTGTATGTTTATGTCTTTTTTTTTTTTTTTTTTTTGAGACGGAGTCTCACTCTGTTGCCCGGGCTGGAGTGCAGTGGCACTATCTTGGCTCACTGCAACTTCCGCCTGCCAGATTCAAGCAATTCCCCTGCCTCAGCCTCCTGAGTAGCTGGGATTACAGACACCTATCACCACATCCGGCTTTTAGTAGAGATGGGGTTTCACCACCTTCAGGCTGGTCTCAAACTCCTGACCTCAGGTGATCCACCCGACTCAGCCTCCCAAAGTGCTGGAATTACAGGCTTGAGACACTGTGCCCAACCATTATGTCTTTAACCATAGCTATAAGCTGCATCTTTAAGAAAAGAAAGAACTGGCCAGCACTTTGGGAAGCCAAGGCGAATGGATCACGAGGTCAGGAGTTTGAGACCAGCCTGGCCTCAGCCTCCCAGAGTGCTGGGATTGCAGGCATGAGCCACAACGCACAGCCATATTTGGTATATTTCTTGTGAATCCTATTTTTTTCTTCTTCTTTTTTTTTTTTCTTTTTGGCTAAACATCCTACGATGCATATACATTTTTTTCCTATGCTTATTTCTGCAGTTATTTAGGCTAAAGTATAAATGCTTTAAATTTTATAATTAGAAATATATACCTTATACTTCAAAGTATAAACTTTATATATTTATGCCTTAATGTATATACTTTGCACCCTATTTTTAAAATTTTAACGTATCATAAATGCTTTTTTATAATTTTAAACACTCAATTCTTAAGTCTGGGCACAGTGGTTCACGCCCATAATCCCAGCACTTTGGGAGGCTGAGGTGGGAGGATCACTTGATTGCAGGAGGTTGAGACCAGCCTGGCCAACACAGCGAGATCTCATCTCAATAAAAAAAAAATTAAAATACATTTTTAAAGCTTCTTAAACATTTTCAGCAATTATGTAATATTTTGTTACATTGACACTCCCTAACTTAATCTTTCCGCATTTATAGATTTAGTTTTTTCCCATATTCTAAATTATTTTTCTGCCATTTGTTGATTTTTTATTTTTTAAAATAAATAGAGTCTCACTTTGTTGCTCAGGCTGGTCTCAAACTCCGGGGCTCAAGTGATCCTCCTGCCTCAACCTCCCAAAGTACTGGGATTACAGGAATAAGCCACCATGCGCAGCCCTTTTGAATTTAATGGAATGTTTTTAATAATTGGTTATTAGCTATACATAATTATTAGTTATTGCTTTTTAGTAGCCTCTCTGGGGGTTATGCCATACGTCTTGAACTTACCATAGTCTACCCTCAATTAACAGTGTGCCACCTCGAGTGTAATGTAAGAACTTTACAACAGTACAACCTTAGACATTTCACTTTATGCCTTTGTTGTCATAGTCTACAAAATCCCATAATACATTGCTATTATTTTTGCTTTAGACACTCAAATATCACTTTTAAAAGATTAAAAATAATAATGGGCTGTGCCTATCATCCTAGCACTTTCGGAGGCCAAAGTAGGACGATTACTTAACCCCAGGGGTTCAAGGCCAGCCTGGGCAACATAGGGAGACCCCTATCTTTGCAAAAAATTTTAAAATTAGCCAAGCGTGGTAGCACATGCCTGTGGTTCCAGCTACTCGGGAGACCGAAGTGGGAGGATCGCATGAGCCTGGGAGGTAAGACTGCAGTGAGCCGTGGCCACAGCTCTCAACGCTAGCCTGCACAACATCTCGGGACTATCTCAAAAATACAAATAACAGCGAGCTGAGATTGTGCCACTGCACTCCAGCCTGGGAGACAGAGGGAGACTCTGCCTCAAATAATAACAATAATAAAGATTAAAAATAAGAAGAGCGTATATATCATTCATGCATATATTTCTTTTTCTGATGCCCTTCATTCTATTGAATCAAAGTTTCTGCATATATCATTTTCTTTCTGTTGATGAACTTTTAAAAGTATTTCTTCTAGTGAAGTAATTGATTCTTTTAGCGCTTTTTTTTTTTTTTTTTTTTTCAGATGAAGTCTCGCTCTGTCACCCAGGCTGGAGTACAGTGGCATGATCTCCACTCACTGCAACCTCTGCCTCCCAGATTCAAGCAATTCTCCTGCCTCAGCCTCCTGCAACCTCCGCTTCCCGGGTTCAGGCAATTCTCCTGCCTCAGCCTCCTGAGTAGCTGGGATTACAGGCACGGGCCACTGTACCTGGCTCAGCTTTTATTTCTTTGAAACAATTTAATGTTTCCACGTAGGTCCTTGCTGCATTCCGAGTTCATTACTGTGTAGGTCACGATTCAGGATCAAAGTTTATTCTCTGAAAATACTGATGTTTTGCTGCTCCAGCACCATTTCTTAAAAAGGCTATCTTTTTCCTATTATATTACCTTAGCATCTTTGTCAAAAATCAGCTCATTAGGCCAGACATTGTGGCTCACGCCTATAATCCCAGCACATTGGGAGGCTGACGCAGGTGGATCAGCTGTGGTCAGAAGTTACAGACCAGCCTGGTCAACATGGTGAAACCCCGTCTCTACTGAAAACACAAAAAATGATCTGGGTGTGGTGGCACAAGTCTGTAATCTCAGCTGCTCGGGAGGCTGAGGCATGAGAATAGCTTGAACCCGCGAGGCAGAGGTTGCAGTGAGCCGAGATCCTGCCACTGCACTCCAACCTGGGCTGGACGACAAAGTAAGACTGTCTCAAAAAAAAAAAAAAAAAGAGCACATGGGTATGGTTCTACTCTTGGACTGTCTACTTCATTAATGAGTGTGCTAGCTTTATGGTAAAAACTCTGACTTGTTTATTGTAGCTTATAGTAAATCTTAAACCTCATTCTTTTAAGATTGTTTTGGTTATTTTGGGTCCTTTTCCATTTTTTTTTTTTTTTTTTTAGATGGAGTTTCATTCTGCTGGAGATCGGTAGCATGATCTCGGCTCACTGCAACCTCCACCTCCCAGGTTCAAGCGATTCTCCGGTCTCAGCCTCCCGAGTAGCTGGGACTATAGGCACATGCCACCACACCTGGCTAATTTTTGTATTTTCACCATGTTGGCCAGCATGATCTCGATCTCATTATCCACCCTCCTCTGCCTCTCAAAGTGCTGGGATTACAGGCATAAGACACGTACCTGGCCTTTTTTTTTTTTTTTTTTTTCCCTCCTTCATTGAGAGGGAGTCTCACTCTGTCTCCCAGGCTGGAATGCAGCAGTGGTACCATCTTGCCTCACTGCAGCCTCTGCCTTTCGGATTCAAGTGGTTCTCCTGCCTCAGCCTCCTGAGTAGCTGGGATTACAGGCGTGCACCACCACGTCTGGCTAATTTTTGTATTTTTAGTAGAGACAGGGTTTTACCACATTGGCCAGGCTGGTCTTGAACTCCTGACCTCAAATGATCTACCCACCACAGCCTCTCAAAGTGTTGGGATTATAGGCATGAGCCACTGCACCCAGCCCATACACATTTTTAAAACAAATTATTCATTTCCTCAAAACATCTGCTAATATTTCATTGAAATTGTATTAAAATGGATTCATCTGAAGAGAATTGTCATCATTAGTCCATTTGCATTGCTATAAAGGAATGCCTGAGACTATTTATAAAGAAAAGAGGTTTATTTTGGTTTATGGTCCTGCAGGCTCTACAGGAAGCATAGTGCTGGCATTTGCTCCTGGTGAGGCCTCAGGAGGCTTCCAGTTGTGACTCTTGGAAGTTTCCAATTATTGTAGGTGAAAGGGGATATACAAGGTCCTATCACACATCAAGAGAGGGAGCAAGAAAGAGAGAGGGAGAAGTTCCAAGCTCCTTTTTTTTTTTTTTTTTTTTTTTCTTTGAGACGGAGTTTCACTCTTGTTACCCAGGCTGGAGTGCAATGGCACAATCTCGGCTCACCGCAACCTCCGCCTCCTGGGTTCAGGCAATTCTCCTGCCTCAACCTCCTGAGTAGCTGAGATTACAGGCACGCGCCACCATGCCCAGCTAATGTTTTGTATTTTTAGTAGAGACGGGGTTTCACCACGTTGACCAGGATGGTCTCGATCTCTTGACCTCGTGATCCACCCGCCTCGGCCTCCCAAAGTGCTGGGATTACAGGCTTGAGCCACCGCGCCTGGCCTCAGGCTCCTTTTTAAACAACCAGATCCCATGCGTGGCGGCTCACACCTCTAATCCCAGCACTTTGAGAAGCCAAG
The DNA here is from genome assembly GCF_009761245.1 of Sapajus apella. Lineage (NCBI taxonomy): Eukaryota > Metazoa > Chordata > Mammalia > Primates > Cebidae > Sapajus > Sapajus apella. The sequence continues at coordinate 5,262,999 of NW_022437037.1, forward strand.
GTGCTTGAGGTCAGCAGTTAGAGACCAGCCTGGCAACATGGAAAAGCACCGTCTCTACTAAAGGTACAAAAGTTAACTGGGTGTGGTGGTGCACAACTAATTCCGCTACTCAGGAGGCTGAGACACAAAAATCTCTTGAACCCGGGAGGCAGAGGTTGCAGTGAGTTGACATTGCACCACTGCACTCCAGCCTAGGCAAGAGCAAGACTCTGTCTCAAAAAATTGAAAATAGACAACCAGATCTTGTGTGAACTCATTACTGTGGGATATATATATAAATTAGGAGTTGAATTTTGTCAAATGTTTTCCCAACATCCTTTGAGATGTTTTCTCCTGTACTCTGTTAATATGATGAATTACATTAATTGATTTTTGGAATGCTAAACCAATTTTACATTCACATGACAAATACCATGTGGATTTAACTGGCTAAAATTTTGTTAGAGATTTTTTTGTGCCTGTACTCATGTGGGATGTGGAGCTGTAGTTCTCTTGTAATTCTTTGGTGTTTTTTTTTGTTTGTTTGTTTGTTTTTTGAGACGGAGTTTCACTCTTGTTACCCAGGCTGGAGTGCAATGGCGCAATCTCGGCTCACCGCAACCTCCGCCTCCTGGGTTCAGGCAATTCTCCTGCCTCAGCCTCCTGAGTAGCTGAGACCACAGGCACACGCCACCATGCCCAGCTGATTTTTTGTATTTTTAGTAGAGACGGGGTTTCAGCATGTTGACCAGGATGGTCTCGATCTCTTGACCTCGTGATCCACCTGCCTCGGCCTCCCAAAGTGCTGGGATTACAGGCTTGAGCCACCGTGCCCGGCCAATTCTTTGGTTTTTGTGTCAGGACGAGAGTGTGTCCCCCACAAAAATACATTCGGAAATGTCTCTCCGCCTCCTCTATTTTCTAAAACAGCTTTTGTGTAGGATTGGTAATATTCTTTCATAAGTCTTTGATAGAATTCACCAGTGGAAGTTTTGGTTGTTCTGGGTCCTTTACAGACGTGAGCTTGGTGGCTCATGCCTGTAATCCCAGCACTTTGGGAAGCCGAGGTGGGAGGATTGCTTGAGCCCAGGAGTACCAGACCAGCCTAGGCAACATAGCAAGACCTCCAGCTCTGCAAGAAAACAAAAAGAAAATGAAAACAGAATTCACCAGTGAAGCCACCTGAGCCCGGAATTTTGTATGTATACCAGGCTTTTATTTTTATTTCTATTTGTTTCTTGAGATGGAGTCTTGTTCTTGTCTCCCAGGCTGGAGTGCAGTGGCACGATCTCGGCTCACTGAAACCTCCACCTCCCAGGTTCAAGTGATTCCCTCGCCTCAGCCTCCTGAGTAACTGGGATTATAGGTGCTTGCCACCACGCCCAGATAATTTTTCGTATTTTTAGTAGAGATGGGTTTCACCATGTTGGCCAGGCTGGTTTCAGACTCCCGACCTCAGGTGATCCACCTGCCTCAGCCTCCCAAGACCTGGGATTATAGGTATGAGCCACCGCACCCAGCCTGAGGTTTTAAAAAATAAATTTGGCCAGGTACAGTGGCTCATGCCTATAATCCCAGCACTCTGGGAGGCCATGGTGGATGGATTACTCGAGGTTTTGCCATGTTGTCCCAGATGGTCTCAAGCTCCTAACCTCGAATGATCCACCCTCCTCAGCCTCCCAAAGTGCTGGCATTACAGGTGTGAGCCACCACACCTGGCCCAGAAAAATATTTTTATGTCTGATTTCAACATCTTCATCAAAATGTTTTGGTTAATATTCAGATACATTTCTTACCAGTCACTTTTTCATCTGCACATTTGTTTACATGCGTGTCATGTAGTTTGTTTACATTGTGCACCTGTGCATTTGTTTCATTGAACATAATAGCAGAATTAATTATCCACATTGCTGATAGGCTCCAGAACCAACTTGAATTGCACACTTAAAATAGGCTCATTTTGGCCAGGTAAGGTGGTTCACGCCTGTAATCCCAGCACTTTGGGAGGCTGAGGCAGGCGGATCACGAGGTCAGGAGTTCAAGACCAGCCTGATCAACATGGTGAAATCCTGTCTCTAATAAAAATACAAAAATTGGCCAGGCGCAGTGGCTCACGCCTATAATCCCAGCACTTTGGGAGGCCGAGGTGGGTGGATCACGAGGTCAAGAGATCGAGACCATCCTGGTCAACATGGTGAAACCCTGTCTCTACTAAAACTACAAAAAATTAGCTGGGCATGGTGGCACGTGCCTGTAATCCCAGCTACTCAGGAAGCTGAGGCAGGAGAATTGCCTGAACCCAGGAGGCGGAGGTTGCGGTGAGCCGAGATCGCGCCGTTGCACTCCAGCCTGGGTAACAAGAGCGAAACTCTGTCTCAAAAAAAAAAAAAAAAAAAAAAAATTAGCTGTGCATGGTGTTGCCAGCCTGTAATCCCAACTACTCAGGAGGCTGAGTCAGGAGAATTGCTTGAACCCGGGATGCAGAGGTTGCAGGGAGCTGAGATCTTGCCATTGCACTCCAGCCTGGGCAATAAGAGCAAAACTCCGTCTCAAAAAAAAAAAAAAAAGGTACATTTTGTATGATGTGTAAGTCACACGTGAATAAAGCTGTTAAAAGCCAGGCTTGGTGGCTCACCTCTGCAGTCCCAGTGCTTTGCAAGGTAGAGTTGACAGGATCACTTGAGGCCAGGAATTTGAGACCAGCCTGGGTAACATAGTGCAAACCTGTCTCTGCCAAAAAAAAAAAAAAAAAAAAGGCGGCCAGGCATGGTGACTCACACCTGTAATCCCAGCAGTTTGGGAGGCCAAAGCAGGTAGATCACTTGAGGTCAAAAGTTCAAGACCAGCCTGACCAACATAGTGAACCTGTCTATACTAAAAATTACAAAAATTAGCTGGCTGTGGTGACACACACCTGTATAATCCCAGCTATTCAGGAGGCTGAAGCCATAGAATCACTTGAACCATGGAGGCAGAGGTTGCAGTGAGCCAAGATCGTGCCACTGCACTCCAGCCTGGGCAACAGAGCAAGACTCCATCTCAAAAAAGCAAAAGAAAAGAAGAAACATTAGCTGGGTGTGCTGAGGCACAGCCACAGTTCCTACTCAGGAGGCCGAGATAGAAGTTTCGCTTGAGCCCAGGAGATTAAGGCTGTGGTGATCACACCACTGCACTCCAGCCTGGGTGGCAGAGCAAGATCCCCTCTCAAATACATACATACACACATAAATGCTGCTAAAAATATGTGTATTTTTTTGAGACAGTTTCACTCTGTCACCCAGGCTGCAGTCCAGTGGCACGGTCACAGCTCACTGAAGCCTCATGCTCCTAGGCTCAAGGAATCCTCCCATCTCAGCCTCCTGAGTATCTGGGACTACAGGTGTGAGTCACCACACCCAGCTAACTTTTTTTTTTTTTTTTTTTTTTTGTAGAGATGGGTTTTCACTATGTTGCCCAGGCTGGTCTCAAACTCCTATGCTCAAGCAGTATGCCCGCCTTGGCCTCCTAAAGTCCTGAGATTACAGCAGTGAGCCACTCACACCCAGCCAAAAACATAAATAATTTTGTAATATGAGAAGGAGAAAGATGGCAATGTTAGAGCAAGGCATTGAGAAGAGCTGCGGCTGGCAGAGTGCTGGGCTGCTGCAGCGACGGGGCGAGGGGCGGCATCTGGTCAGAGCGGAGCCAGGGATCCTCCAAGGCAACTGTGGGCAAGGCAGGCGGGAGGAGGCAAGGGGCAGGTGTTGGACAGGCACTTTGGCCTTTAAGGAAGGTGATGTGGGGTGCAGAGTGAAAGGGGAGAGCCCCAGCTCAGGGACCAGATGCAGGTTACACATATTAAATCCTGGTTCCTTCCCCTTTCACTGTGAGAACTTGGGCAAGGACTTTACCCCCTTGAACCTCAGTTTCTCCATCTGTAGGATGAGATTGTAATGGCCCTTCCTTCCAGGGCTATTAGAGGATCCAGGAGGCCCACAGTGGACCGTCAGTAATGGGAGCCTGGTCTTGGTCACTATCCATGGGGCGTTCTGCAGCATCAAGGAAGCTGGTCAGGACAAATAAAAACTGCCTGATTGGCTGGGTGCTGTGGCTCACACCTGTAATCCCGGTACTTTGGGAGGCCGAGGTGGGCTGATCACCTGAGGTCAGGAGTTCGAGACCACCCTGACCAACATGGCAAAACCCCCATCTCTATTAAAAATACAAAAATTAGCTGGGCGTGGAGGCAGTTGCCTGTGATCCCAGCTACTTGGGAGGCTGAGGCAGGAGAATCGCTTGAACTTGGGAGGCAGAGGTTGTAGTAAGCCAAGATTGTGCCACTGTACTCCAGCCTGGATGACAGAGCGATAAATAAAAATTTACTTATCTCTGGCTGGGCGCGGTGGCTCAAGCCTGTAATCCCAGCACTTTGGGAGGCCGAGGCGGGTGGATCACGAGGTCAAGAGATCGAGACCATCCTGGTCAACACGGTGAAACCCCGTCTCTACTAAAAATACAAAAAATTAGCTGGGCATGGTGGTGCGTGCCTGTAATCCCAGCTACTCAGGAGGCTGAGGCAGAATTGCCTAAACCCAGGAAGCAGAGGTTGCGGTGAGCCGAGATCGCGCCATTGCACTCCAGCCTGGGTAACAAGAGTGAAACTCCGTCTCAAAAAAAAAAAAAAAAAAAAAATGTATTTATCTCTAAATAAATAAATAAACACTGCCTAATCTTGATGGGCCCACACCTGTAATCCCAGTACTTTAAGAGGCCAAAGTGGGTGGTCACTTGAGCTCAGGAGTTCACGACCAGCCTGAGCAACACAGCGAACCCGTCTCTTCCAAAAACACAAAAATTAGCCAGCCAATGATGGCACACACCTGTGGTCCCAGCTACTCAGAAAGCTGAAGCAGGAGAACCCTGTCTCAAAAAAAATGAAAAACCTGGCTGGGTGAGGTGGCTTATACCTGTAACCCCAGCATTTTGGCAGGCTGAGGCAGGTGGATCACCTGAGGTCAGAATTTCAAGACCAGCCTGACCAACATGGTGAAACCCCATCTCTACTAAAAATACAAAAATTAGCCAGGTGTGGTATCACATGCCTATCATCCTAGCTACTCGGGAGGCTGAGGCAGAAGAATTGCTTGAACTTGGGAGGCAGAGGTTGCAGTGAGCCGAGATCATGCCACTGCACTCCAGCCTTGCAACAAGAGTGAGACGCCATCTCAAAATAAATACGTAGGCCAGGTGCAGCGACTCACACCTGTAATCCCAGCACTTTGGGAGACCGAGGCAGGCAGATCATGAGGTCAGGAGTTCCAGACCAGCCTGGTCAACATGGTGAATCCCCATCTCTACTAACAATACAGAAATTAGCTGGGTGTGGTGGCGGGTGCCTGTAGTCCCAGCTATTCCGGAGGCTGAGGCAGGAGGCTTGTTTGAACTCAGGAGGCAGAGCCAAGACTATGCCACTGCACTCTAGCCTGGGTGACAGAGCAAACTCTGTCTCAGAAAAATAAATAAATAAATAAATAAATCCTGCCTTGACGTGTGCACGGGTTGACAGCTCAGAAGGCGCTCTTCCCTCCTTGCTTATGCCATCGGAGCCTCATAACCATCACGGAGAGGAAAGGAGGTAGAATGAGCAACCCGTTTTCCAGGTGAGGCAGCACAGACCTGGGTTCAAATCGTGGCTCTGTCACTTCCTAACCCATGACTCGGAGTGACTTCCTTAGCATCTGACTGGCCTCAGTGTCCTCGGCGATAAACCAGGATAACATTAGTGTTCCCCTGATTTGTGAATGTCAAGGGGAATACATGCCATCCATGGTGTTGTGCTACAACCCGGATTCAATAAGGTCTCAGGAAATACGATTGGAGAGGGGAGGTGTGGGGAGGAGCAGCTCCCGATAGCCAGAGTCCAGATGAGATGCTGCTGGTAGCCACCCTTTCCCCTGTCCACGAAGTTCCCCAGCATCTACAGTAGAAAGTTTCCAGCATGCCGACAGCCTCCTCCCTCCAGGCCCTCTTGTACTCATGATGTTTGTTATTTCCTGTATTTTATGATGTTTTCACATCCTGGGGCCTTGCTAATCCTGGAGAGACTGCTCCTCCCAGGCCTGGCTAATTCCTAGAGCCTGCAAACATGCCTCTCATGACAAACCATTCCAGAGCGTGTGTACCCAAGCATCTCCTTCATCTAACTCTCACACCCCAAGCCAGTATTTCCCCTGCCCTAAATCAATCCAGGGCCCCTTCCCAGACAACTAGAGGCCACCCCTAGAGCCCAGAGCCTGCCAGAATGTTCAAAATAGCCAGCCCCAAACTTGCTCAAACGTGCCTACCCTGCCTTGCCCATTCCTTCCCACAGGAAGCACAGTGAAGGCTCTGGGCCAAGCTCTGCCCTCGCTCCTGCTGCCTCCTGACCCACCCTGGTGCCTCCCCACAAGGTGTGGGGTCCCTCTTCTAGAAACTGCAAGTAACCAGTTGTTTCTGGGAAGCTGTCTTCGTGTCTGCCATCTTGCCACACCCGATTAAAAGAAAGTCCTGGGCACATTTAAAAACACCTGCAGCTCACTTCTTTTCTGCCTGACACCTTTCCCCAGCACCCAAGAAATTTGCTCTGAGTCACATGTACCCCGAAGTGCAAAGAAATTGTCTCCACCAAGCGGGGAGAGTGCAGAGGTCCGGATGCCCTGTTTCCTGCCACCAAAGGCTTTTTTTTTTTTTTTTTTTTTGAGATAGATCTCATTCTGTCACTCAGGCTGGAGTACAGTGGTGTGATCTTGGCTCACTGCGACCTCTGCCTCCTGGGTTCAAGCAATTCTCCTACCTCAGCCTCCCAACTAGCTGGGATTACAGGCACACACCACCACACCCAGCTAATTTTTGAATTTTTAGTACAAACGGACAGGGTTTCACCATGTGGGTCAGGCTGGTCTCGAACTCCCAACCTCTTGGTCCACCCGCCTCAGCCTCCCAAAGTGCTGGGATTACAGGTGTGAGCTACTGTGCCAGGCCTCCTGAGGGCTTTCTTAGATTATAGGAAGTGGAGGTGGGCAGTGGGGGAAGCCAAGGTAAATGCCCAGCTCCCTGTCCTTCCAGCATGTTCTACACAATGCCACGGAGGGCCCAGGCCGGGTGCTGTGCTTGTAAGCACTTGAATCAAGCTCCATCTGCTCACAGAGAGCTCCCTATCCACTTCCGGCAGCTACCAACACTCCCAGAAAGTCCAGCTTCCTACCCAAGTGGAAGAATGAGGAGGTACTAACCTTTAAAGCTGAAAAAAATGACTTAGATGTGTCCCTGTTTATTCTCCTTAAGAAATACATTTATCGTCCAGGTGAGGTAGTTCACACCCATAATCCCAGCACTGTGGGAGGCCTAGGTCGGAAGATCGATTGAGGCCAGCCTAGGAGACACGGCGAAACCCCATCTCTACAGAAAACGCGCACATGCACACGCCTGGTGTGGTGGTGCATGCCTGTGGTCTCAGCTACTCAGGAGGCAGAGGCAGGAGGATGGCTTGAGTCTAGGAGGTCGAGATCATGCCACTGTGCCTCAGCCTAGGTGAAAGAGTGAGACCCTGTCTCAAAAAAAGAGAAATGCATTTATAATAGAATTTTACTTTTTGTGTTTAATAATCCTTTATCTAAATTTTCCTAATTACAGGGAGCTGCAGACCTTAGGAGCTGCCAGCAGGCAGGGTTGCCTGGGCAGGAGGCCTAAAGCACAGGAGAACAAGGGCGGTGTTAAGGTCCTGTCGCCCCCTGGCCTCTAAGCTTCCACTGTCCTCCCGAGTGCCAAGTGCTGGCATCAGGCCGTCCCCAGTCTGAGACAGCCTCCTCTCCACTCCCCAGAACCCAGCCAGGCATCTCCTCCTGAGGCTCAATGCAGACCCAGCCGGAGGCAGTTTCTTTTCCATCTTCACACTTTTGCTGCCACCTCTTTGCCCCCTTCTCATCTTCCGTCTTGAAATCAAAGAGCATGGAGAATACAGGCTCAGAGCCAAGGCCTCAGCCTGCTCTGAACCTCCGGGCCGCCAGCCCAAATCAGCCCAGCTGGTGGGGCCGCTGTCAGCTCCACCTGGATCCAGAAGCTCCTGGCTGCGTGGAGGAGGCCAGAGGGCCTTGGCCGCCTGGAGCCAGGAGCCACGGGCCACAGGCTGAATGCTGAGCTGATCTGCACGCCTCTCAGGCTGGGGAAAGGGCTCGTCTGGGGTCAGTGCAATCGATATCTCATCTGCAGCTCTCCTAGCGGAAGTGATGGCTATTGGAACATGGTAATGGGTGTTGTCTAGTGGAAGAGACTAATCTTCCCAGCTGTGGAGTGCTCCGCAGGTGGCCCACGCGCCAGCAGGCTCAGCTCAGCGGCTCACTGCTGTCACCACCACCGCTGCTGATGGGGCTATCGAGGCACTTTTTCTTTTTTTTTTAAGCCCACATCCAGTGACCTATCAAATCGAGCCACATTTAAAGCCACGGCAGCCTCGTGTCACGCTGGCATCCACCCCAGTCTTCCTGGCACAAAGCCTCAGAGCTGATCCTGACCCAGTCCTTCCAAACACAGGTTGGGATACCAAGGCCAGTGACTTGCCCAAGCCCATGCACTCAACTGGAGGAGGGCCAGGATGAAACTCCAGCCTCCTGACTCCCCACCAGCGTCACACAAAACACTATGACCAACCCATGGCCAGGGGCCTAACTTGGCCCTTAGGTATGCCAAAGTTTCTGTTGGCTGGCTCAATCCTTCTTGAAAAAGCTAGAATTTGCCGGGCGCGGTGGCTCAAGCCTGTAATCCCAGCACTGTGGGAGGCCGAGGCGGGTGGATCACGAGGTCAAGAGATCGAGACCATCCTGGTCAACATGGTGAAACCCCGTCTCTACTAAAAATACAAAAAATTAGCTGGGCATGGTGGCGCGTGCCTGTGGTCTCAGCTACTCAGGAGGCTGAGGCAGGAGAATTGCCTGAACCCGGGAGGCAGAGGTTGCGGTGAGCCGAGATCGCGCCATTGCACTCCAGCCTGGGTAACAAGAGCGAAACTCCGTCCCAAAAAAAAAAAAAAAAAGAAAAAGAAAAAGCTAGAATTTAAATGCCATCAATGTATTGGCTACAGTCCTTACCACTCCCTAATGTCTCGTACTCAGCCAGCTTCACTCACTTTGTCACCTATCTGAACTTGGATCAGTAAAACTGAGGTCTCCACATAATGGGGTGAGGAAGAACAGAATCAGCCTCCTCCCCTGGAGAGTGGGACTCCGGATCTGTCCTCCTTGTCCCAGCTCACAGGCCACAGAGCCTGGCAGGTGGTGTGCCCTGCTGCCCGCTGCTGTGAATGATGCTTACTGCACCTTTCAGTAAATATTAACTGAGCAGCTGCTACATGCCAGGCCTCAGGGACTCATCAGCCTATCTAGCACAAAGCCCTGTATTTTTTCTTTCAAGACAGGCTGTCACTGTCACTCAGGCTGGAGCACAGTGGCACGATCATAGCTCACTGCAGCTTTGAATTCCCGGTCTCAAGCAATCCTCCTGCCTCAGCCTCCCAAGTGGCTGAGACTACAGGTGTACACCACCATGCCCAGCTAGAAGCCGTTTATTTTAATGGCTTCATGTGCTGCTGCTTTACGGAGCCCTCCCAGATGTTCGCAGTAAGCACTGACCCTCTCGTGGTGGAATTCCAAACACCTGTTACCCCGAGCAGCTCAATGTCATGGGAAGTGACTGAAATGACTGCACCATGAGCTTGCACCGTTCCTTGGGTCAGAACCTTGGGCAAGGTTTGGAACGTTTCTGGCTTGGAACATTGGGATCCCTCACTTTCTCCAAATGTAAAACAAAAGTCTTAAACTCAATGAGCCCTGAAGAAGGTAGGTTCCCTTTCTCTTCAAATGTCCTTTTTAGAATTTGTGCAATTTTGAAAGCCCTTCTGGCACTCTCCTGCCACATCCCCTGAGGGCTCCCCACAGAGCCACAGGTATTCTGGGGAGCCAAGTAGTCACAAGCCCCAGTTAGAACTCAGGCAGAACTGGAGCAGGTCAATTACTCCATCTCTGAGTCTCAGTTTCCTCATCTGTAAAATGGGCCCAATAATTGTACTTATCTTACGGCGTTGTCCAGAGGAACAAATCATGCACATAAAGAGCTTAAAACAGGGCAGACACCAGGTAACCGTCCCACACATGAGAACTTTTGACCTATTGCTACTGATCATCACCATTCCGCCCTCACCCTGTTGTAGTAGGGTGTTTTCACACTGTTATAAAGAAGTACCTGAGACTGGGTAATTGACAAAAAAAAAAAAAGAGATTTAACAGACTCACAGTTCTGCATGGCTAGGGAGGCTTCAGGAAACTTACAATCACGGCAGAAGGCGAAGAGAAGGCAAGACACGTCTTACTTGGTGGCAGGAGAGAGGGCGAGAAGGGGGAACTCCCACACACTTTCAAACCATTAGATCTCGTGAGAACTCACTATCACGAGAACAGCACGGCGGAAGCCACTCTGTGATGGAATTACCTCCACCGGGTCCCTCTCGCAACACATGGGGAATACAATTCAAGAGGAGATTTGGGTGGGGACACAGAGCCAGACCATATCCCCCATGCACTGGCTTCCACCTCCAGCCCCTCCCCAGCACCCTGACCCTGGGGTGGTGGCAGGCACCAGTTGTTACTAATTATGACACAACCCCCACCCCCACAGGCCTTGCAGGGACCCAGCCGCCACTCAGGTAAGACGGTAATGAGGCGGCTGTGAAGCAGGCCTTTCCGTCTGCGATCCCAGCTGACCTGACTCCTGCCTGATGCTGTGTGGATGCCGCCCGCCGCCCAGCTGTTTATCCCTGGTGTGATGATGGCTCAGGCTCACTGCAGCCTCAGCCTCCTGGACACAAGGGATCCTCTCACCTCAGCCTCCCCAATAGCTGGGATTACAGGTGGACACCACCACAAGTGATTGAATTTTTTTTTTATTTTTGATAGCTATGAAGTTTTACCACGCTGCCCAGGCTGGCCTCAAACTCCTGAGCTCAAGTGATCCTCCCGCCTCAGCCTCCCAAAAGGCTGAGATTAGAGGCATGAGCCACTGGGCCCAGCTGCAATAACTTATGTAGGTCTGGGTTACCCTGCTTGCAGGCCCAGCTCCCGCCTCATTTGCCTCCGTGGAGGCAGCCCCCGCCCTTGGGCCCCTCAACAATGGAATGGCGGCGGGGTGTGGCAAGATGGAAGGAGGAGCACAGCGCACCCTTCTGCTTCCTCTGGATGGGAGTGGCAGAGGGGAACACTCTACAGCTGTAGGTGAGATGGCATGGCCCTAGAAAAGTTCTGGAATGAAGTATGCAAGGGCAAAGGTCCTGGCTGTTCCTCCCACTCACCATGGAACTTGGGAAGGGGCTTGACTCCACCTTGGAGGGACAGGGACACCCAATTCATTCAGAAACTGTTTATTGACTTGTCTTTTGTGTTCGGAAACAAACAAGTTCCCGGGTGTGCTGTGGGGGGAGCATCTGGAGGGGGTCTCCTAGGAGGGAGAGCAAGGGCAGCCATGTGAAAAGTGCAGGGAAGGGCATTCCAGGCAGAAGGAAGAGCATGCGCAAATGCCAGAGGGTCAAGGAACCAAAAGGAGTTGAAAGTCGGCTCAGGAGAGAGAGAAGGGGCTGGAGAGGGAGGCAGGGCATGGGCATTGGGTTGATTCTAAGAGACTAAGAAGCCATGGGTGCTGAAGTGGTTGAGAAAAGCCGGGTCAAGTGGCAGCCAGGGAACTCCAGGGCCCAGGAGTCCTGCTCTCAGCGATCCCAGGCCCCTCAGCCCCACCCTCCCTAACCTCACGGGCCGGGGCTCAGTGAGGTTCCTGGCCCCGCTCCTGGGAGCAGCTGACCCTGTGCACCCTGTTGAGCCCCTGAGGGGAAGCTACTCTCCAGGGATTGGGGTCCCTGCTCCTTCCGAGCCCTTTCAACAAGGCGGCTTTGTCTGGCAGCCCCAAGGACCCCCGTGCTCCTCCCCAGGCCCCCTACAGCGGCCTGTTCGCAGCTCTGAAAGGAGGCTTTATCTGTGTCCCAGGCCAGATTGCTGGGAAGTGAGTGGCCACGGCTGGCACATGGGGGCAGCAGCAGCCGAGGCCCCGACTCCTGGGGCTGCAGACACAGAGCGAGCCCAGGACAAAAGGGTGCCCTGGGGGAGCAGCCCTGCCCCAGAGGAAGACAAGAGGACTACACAGGCTCCCCCTCGCCCCTCCCCGGCCCCGCAATCTGGTCACTCGATCGCAGTGGTCAGTGACACAGGCCTTTGTGCAGCCCCTGCCCCCCTGGGAGGAGGAGGCAGGTAAGGCAGGGCTGCGTGTAATCGGACCTCCTGGGCCCTGCTGCCCTCTCTCTTTCTCTGGTCCTGGGAAGCTTTGGGAAGGTGGAAATGGTTTGTCAAGGAGAGCACCTTTCCAAATGAAAAGGAGCTTCTGGAAAGATCTATGCCCTAGGCCATCACCAGGCTGACTGGAGAGAATGAGAAGCAGAAAGAAGAAAGGCCAGAAAGGCGGATCGTTCTGAGCCACCTCTTCCTGGGTGCACAGGAGGTCATGCCTCTCAGCCGGGTTTCTGCTGCCCTGCTTAGCCCTGGCTAATGTCGATAATGGCAGCAATGATGTGGTCCAAGTGCTTCTATGGAGATGACCTCTACCGTCCACAATGACCCTTTGTGGCCAGTAGCAGCAGCCCCATCTTAGAGGGACAGGTACAGAGGCCCAGAGAGGCTAAACCACCTGCCCAAAGCCACCCAGCATGCAAGAGGCCCAGCCAGAAATGTCTGATGCCAGAGTCCAGGCCTTGTACAGTGTGCCTCCCCGTTTGGCTGGGCCCACCCATCTGCCAACACTGTGTCCAGAAGCCTCATGTCAGCTCTGTCCTGGCTGCAGACATCCTGGATGTAAGAGATGGGAGGAACCCCAGCCATCACCGCTACGAAAAATTCAAAATTTAAAAATTAGGCTAGGTCGGGAGGCTGAGGCAGGAGAATTGCCTGAACCCAGGAGGCAGAGGTTGCGGTGAGCCGAGATCGCGCCATTGCACTCCAGCCTGAGTAACGAGAGCAAAACTCCGTCTCAAAAAAAAAAAAAAAAATTTAATTGTGGCAAAATATGCATAACATAAAATTTACCATCTTTCAGGGTATAATTCAATCGTTAATAAACTATCTTATTTTATTTTTTGAGAGAATCTTGCTCTGTCACCCAGGCTGGCGTACAGTGGTGAGATCACAGCTCACTGCAGCCTCCACCCCACTGTGTTCAAGCAATACTCCCACCTGAGCCTCCTGAGGACCTGGTATTACAGGTACGTGTCACCATGCCTGGCTAATTTTTAAATTTCTATTTTTATTTTTTGAGATGGAGTATCACTCTGCTGCCCAGGCTGGAGTGCAATGGCACAATCTCAGCTCACTGCAACCTCCGCCTGCCTGGTTCTAGCGATCCTCCTGCCTCAGCCTCCCAAGTAGCTGGGATGACAGGCGCACGCCACCACATCTGCCTAGGTTGTTTGTACTTTTCGTAGAGACGGGGTTTTACCATGTTGGCCGGTCTGGTTTCAGACTCCTGACCTCAAGTGATCTGCCTCCCAAAGTGCTGGGGTAACAGGCGTGAGTCACCATACCTGGCCTAATTTTTTTTTTTTTTTTTTTGAGACGGAGTTTTGCTCTCGTTACTCAGGC
>NW_022437037.1:5277156-5281967 GCF_009761245.1 Sapajus apella
TGAGACGGAGTTTCGCTCTTGTTACCCAGGCTGGAGTGTAATGGCGCGATCTCGGCTCACCGCAACCTCCGCCTCCTGGGTTCAGGCAATTCTCCTGCCTCAGCCTCCTTAGTAGCTGGGATTACAGGCACACGCCACCATGCGCAGCTAATTTTTTGTAGTTTTAGTAGAGACGGGGTTTCACCATGTTGACCAGGATGGTCTCGATCTCTTCACCTTGTGATCCACCCGCCTCGGCCTCCCAAAGTGCTGGGATTACAGGCTTGAGCCACGGCGCCCGGCCCCACAATTAAATTTTTTAAATGTCCAAACATAAAGAAAAAAGTGAGTCTAGCCAGTATTCAAGAAGCACTAAACAAAGTGACAGCAGCCCACGTCTCCCTGATGCAGGGAGAATTCATGGAATGGAATGGAAGAGGATGCATTCAGGGCAGGCGCGGTGGCTCACGCCTGTAATCCCAGCACTTTGGGAGGCCGAGGCGGATGGATCACCTGAGGTCAGGAGTTCGAGACCAGCCTGACCAACACGGTGAAACCCCTTCTCTACTAAAAATATAAAAAATTAGCTGGGCGTGGTGATGCACACCTGTAATCCCAGCTACTCAGGAGGCTGAGGCGGGAGAATCACTTGAACCCGGGAGGTGGAGGTTGCAGTGAGCTGAGATCTCACCATTGCACTCCAGCCTGGGCAATAAGAGCAAACCTCTGTCTCAAAAAAAAAAAAAAAAAAATGCATTTAGCACAGTGGGCCCAATGTCCAGATGCTCAGCCCAAATCATCTTTTGGGCCACCAGGTGTGCCTGCTATATTTGGGAAATGCCAATTATTGCACAAATGGGGAAGCTGAAGCCCATAGAAAAGGGCACACCCTGACGCGGGGCCAGTCATAGTTAAGACCAAGCTATAACCTGGGGCCGCCAGCCTCTGACTGTGCCTCACCTCAGGGGGCGCTGCACAGGGCCCCGTAAGGAGTTAATGCTGCTGGGAGGACAAAGGGATGCCCCCTGGATCTTGCCCCCCAACCCCAGGAAAGGGCAAAGGTGAAGGAAAAAATGGCTGGATGCCTCCCCCAGTGTGTGCCCTCAGGCCATCTGGGTTGGGCACCAGGGACCCGGCAGGTGTGCAGACTTTACCTCCTACAGACCCCAGGAGGGCTGTGGCACCGGGAGGGACACTGAGGCTGCCTGGCCGAGGGGAAATGGGATGGTGACAGCGGCTGCATGGACGGCTCCGCCCCAGGCACTGCTCATCTCAGCCAAAGCTCTAACTCTCACAGAGGCACAGGCAGGGAAACTGGAGCTCAGAGAGAAGCCACTTGCAAGTCAGGGGCAGAGATAGGATTCGAACCCAGGTCTGTAACTCCGGGCCCTGTGGGGAAGTGCCTAGGAAGATGGTGGGGGCCCGAGAGGAATCATCGCAGCCAAACCAGGTTCCCTTCTGACCCCGCACTGAAGCCACGTGAGCTTTTCTGAAACACAGTTGTGTGTTATTCATTCTTCCCGCCCTCGCCTAAGCAGAAACCCTCCCGGGGCTCCTTATGGGTGATGCTGGTCCCTGGCCGCCTCTGGGGCCCTGTCCCCACCTATCTGGACCCCTTTGGATTTTGTCCCCCAGCTAGACTGACCCATTTGCAGTCCCTCAAAAGCTCTGCCACCTGCAAACCGGGTCACCTGGGCCAAAGCGGAGCCCAGTGTCTTCCGCAGCGTCAAAGTCTACACCAGCAAGGACAGAATGTGGAGAGTGTATGGTGCTCGCTGTAAAGTGCGGTGCCCCCAGTACATGACGACAAGGGATCAAACCCAGCCTGGCTGCAGCTGGCGAACGCTGAGTCCAGCTGCTCGGGCCATGGGCTCTCGCTTCCCTGGCATGCCGCTCACTGCCTCCTCCCGCCCCTGCCCTCACTGTCCCCACTGTCCCCAGGGTAGGCAGATCCACCCCCAGATTTACTAGGGCATGTTAAGACTCGGTTTGAAGCCATCTCCAAGGTCACAAGGTTATGGCAGTTTCCCATCGATCTATTTGTCCCTCCCTTGGTTGGAGCCCTTTGCCCCCACTGGCCCCCAGAGCCATATCAAACTTCAGCAGCTTCTCCCAAGCCCCAAGGAGCCAAAACACAGGGCAGGGCCTTAAAACACAGCCAGCGGGCGATTTACCAGCTGGGCTGCCCAACCCCTGACCTCTGGAGGAGATGTAATGCATCTCCCTGGTTTAGCCAGATCAATGGTGCTGTGAAAAACAGTCCCATGTGGGCCAGTTGGGACAGGAGGGAGACACCCCCCCACCAGAAATCCCACCCTGACAGCCACGGAGCCAGCCTCTGCACACACACGCAGCCCCTGGCCCACGCTGGGCTCACCCACTGTTTCACCGAAACATCTCGGGCAGGAGCTGGGATCGCTGAGTTCAGCCCCCTAGAATTCGGATGGGGAAACTGAGGCTGTGGGGCTTCTCAAGGTCCCGGAGCAAGTACAAGGAAGTCTCCAGCTTCCCCGGGGGAAGCTCTCCCTGCTCAGCTTCTGCCTTCTCCTGTGGGCAAAGGTGGCAGTGGCCCATCGTGTGGGGCAGTCGTGGTATTGGGGGTTTCACAGGTCCCTGAAAGGCCAACCTTGGCTGTCCCACAGCCTCTGGGCAGGACCCGTGGACCCAGTGTGCCGACAGGGTGGGGCTTCCTGCCTTTGACCCTCTGTTCCGCCTTCGACACAGGGTCCTGCCTGAGTCACAACATCCCAACAAGGGCAGAGGCCAGAGGCACCAAGCTTCCCAGAGCTAGGACCCCCTTGCCCCCCAGAAAGCACAGTGACCCACATTTAAGCAGGAGAGCTAACAAGAGGAGAGCTCTGCGTCCAAATTCTCCTCGGTCCTCGTGTGACCCCACCCCCACCCCCTAGCCTGAGCCAGCAGGAAAAGCAGGTGGCTCTACAGACTCCCTCCTTCAAGCAGGGGCCACAGACCAACAGGGGCCCCAGGAGCTCACTAGAAGGGCAGCATCTGGGCCCCTTTCCTCCAGACCTGCTGACCGTAGTCTGCGTTTTAGCAATCCCAGCTGATCCATGTGCATGCCAAGGCTGACAGCGCTGTTGTACAGAACCTCCCGGAGTGAAATGCGGAGGGGTGAGTGTGGGCGTGTGTGTGGCACTTTAAGATCTTTACACTGAAAAAAGGACCTGAGATGAAGAGGGAAGGTAGGAAGGAAGGGAGGAAAAAAGGAAGGAGAAACAGAAGGGAGGAAAAAGAAGATACCCTGCCAATGTCCAAAAAGTATTTGAAGTAACTTCATTTACCTCCCATTTCTTGACTGCACAAACATTCATTGAGCATCAAAGACGTGCTAAGCATGAGCTGAGCGCTGGCGTAGAGCAGCGAGCAAAATGGGTGGGACCCCACATGCCCCGCCACCCCGCAGCTTACAGACGCTCTCATTTTTTTTGGGTGGGAGCTGAGTCTCACTCTGTCGTCCAGGCTCAAGTGCAGTGGTGTGATCTCGACTCACTGCAACCTCCACCTCCCGGATTCAAGCACTTCTCCTGTCTCAGCCTCCTAAGTAGCTAGGATTACAGGCGCCTGCCACCACACCCAGCTTTTTTTTTTTTTTTTTTTTTTTTTTAGTAGAGATGTGGTTTCACTAGGCTGGTCTCAAACTCCCAACCTCAGGTGATCCGACCACCTCAGCCTCCCAAAATGTTGGGATTACAGGCATGAGCCATCGCACCCCACCAGCTTACAGTCTCAAGCTATGCTGTCCAGAACAGTAGCCCCATGACGTGTGAGCATGTGAAACGTGGCCAGTCCCCACTGAGATGTGCTGTGAGTGCTAAATCCACACTGGATTTCAGAGACAGTGCAAACTGGCCAGGCATGGTGGCTCACACCTGCAATCCCACACTTTAGGAGGCTGAAGCAGGAGGATCACTTAAGCCCAGAATTTTGAGACCAGCGTGGGTAACATGGTGAGACCCCATCTCTACAAAGAATTTTAAAATTATCCAGGTGTGGTGGCATGCACCTGTAGTCTCAGTCACTTGGGAGGCTGAGATGGGAGGATCACTTTAGCCTGGGTTTAAGTTATATATAGTCAACTGCACAAAACTGCACTCCAGAATCGTTCCATGCTGCTCCTGATCACTATGGCTGCGATGGTGCATTAGCTCCCTATTGCTTCAAACAACACATTGATCTCACAGTGGCTGGGGCTCTGGGGTCTGGACACAGTTGAATGGGTCTTGTCTTCAGGGTCTCACCAGGCTGCAATCAAGGTGTCAGTCGGGCTGCATCTTCTTTCGGAGTTCGGGTCTTCTTCCAAGGTCTTGCAGTGATCAGCAGAATTCAGTTTCTTGCACCTATAGAACCGAGGTCCCTCTTTTCTTGCTAGCTGTCAGCCAGTGGCCCCCTGGTGCCACGTAGCCATTTCTAAGGCAGTTCACATCATAGAAGCTTGCTTCTGCAAGTCTCTCTTAAGGTTTGTTTCTTTTTTTTTTTTTTTTTTGAGATGAGGTCTCACTCTGCCACCCAGGCTGGAGTGCAGTGGCACGATCTTAGCTCACTGCAACCTTAGTCTCCCAGGCTCAAGGAATCCTTCCACCTTAGCCTGCCAAGTAGCTGGGATTACAGGTGTGCACCACCACACCAGACTGATTTTGATATTTTGGTAGAGATGGGGTTTCACCATGTTGCCCAGGCTGGTCTCAAACTCCTGGACTCAAGTGATCCACCCACCTCAGCCTCCCAAAGTGCTGGGATTACAGGTGTGAGCCACTGGTCCCCGCCTCTCTTAAGGTTTTACCTAATTTTTTTTTTTTTTTTTTTTTTTTTTT
>NW_022437037.1:5282067-5291655 GCF_009761245.1 Sapajus apella
GCAATGGCGTGATCTCGGCTCACCGCAACCTCCGCCTCCTGGGTTCAGGCAATTCTCCCGCCTCAGCCTCCTGAGTAGCTGGGATTACAGGCGCGCGCCACCATGCCCAGCTGATTTTTTGTAGTTTTAGTAGAGACGGGGTTTCACCGTGTTGACCAGGATGGTCTCGATCTCTTGACCTCGTGATCCACCCGCCTCGGCCTCCCAAAGTGCTGGGATTACAGGCTTGAGCCACCGCGCCCAGCGGTTTTACCTAATTAAGTCCAGGTTTTACCTAATTAAGATCAGGTTTTACCTAATTAAGTTCATTTTCAATGAACTGCCTTGAGATCTAAATTATATCTGCAAAACACCTTCAGCTTTATCATCTCAGCCAAAAGCACATCCCTAGTCCCACCCACAGTCAAAAGCAGGGGTTGCAGAGAGCGTAAATACCAAAGGCTAAAAGTTAGCAGGCGTCAGCCAGGCATGGTGGCTCCTGCCTTGATCAGGTGGCTCCTGATCACTTGAGGTCAGGAGTTTGAGACCAGGTTGGCCTACATGGTAAAACCCCATCTGTACTAAAAATACAAAAATTAGCCAGGCATGGTGGCGAGCACCTGTAATCCCAGCTACTTGGGAGGCTGAGGCGGAAGGATCACTTGAGCCCAGGAGTTCAAGACCAGACTAGGCAACATACCAAGACCCTATTTCTTTAAAAAAAAATGATGGGGGTCACTTTAGGGTCTGTCTGCCACAAATTGTAACGACAATTCTAACTTTTTCAACCTCAATTAAAAATTAATCATTTACTAATAAACTTATGAATTCATCAATTAATTGTGTCAGGCTCCTTTTTTTTTTTTTTTTTTTGAGATGGAGTTTCACTCTGTTGCCCAGGTTGGAGTGCAGTGGTCTGATCTCAGCTCACTGCAACCTCTGCCTCCCAGGTTCAAGCAATTCTCCTGCCTCAGCCTCCTGAGTAGCTGGGATTACAGGTGCCAGCCACCACGACTGGCTAATTTTTAGATTTCCCCATGTTGGCCATGTCTGGTCTCGAACTCCTGACCTCAGATGATCCACCTGCCTCTGCCTCTCAAAGTGGTGGGATTACGGGCGTGTGCCACCGTGCCCTTGCCGTCAGGGTCCTTTCAATCAACATGTGGCTATAAAATTTCTCTGTGTTGCTGCCACATCTGTAGCTTGTTCCTTTTCACTGTTGCATCTTTTTTTTTTTTTTTTTTTTTGAGATGGAGTCTCACTCTGCCACCCAGCCTGGAGTAGAGTGGCACAATCTCAGCTCACTGCAGCCTCCTCGCCATGGTATTCAAGTGATTCTCCCACCTCAGCCTCTCAAGTAGCTGGGATTACAGGTGCTCGCCACCATGCCTGGCTAATTTTTGTATTTTTAGTACAGATGGGGTTTTACCATGTTGGCCAACCTGGTCTCAAACTCCTGACCTCAAGTGATCCGCCCACCTCGGTCTCCCAAAGTGCTGGGATTATGGGCGTGAGCCACTGCGCCCAGCCGGCATCATATTTCATTATAGGAATGCACCACAATTTATTTACCCAACTTCTGTTGACAGATTTTTGGGTTGTTCTCAGTTTTCTGGCTATTGAAATAGAGCTGCTAGCATATGGGATTCTGGACCAGATTTTAGATAATCCAAAAACATTAATGAAAAAAACTGATGAAATCTAGTTTAATTAGTAATATTGTACCAATGTTAATTCTTAGTTTTGCCCAATGGGCCACGGTTCTAGAAGATGTTAACTGCAGAAGAAAGTGAATGATGAGTATGAAAGAGCTCTCTGCACTGTCTTTGCAACTTTTCTGTGAAGCTAAAATTATTTTGGGGCGAGGCACGATACCTCACACCTGTAATCCCAGTACTTTGGGAGCCAAGGTCAGAGGATCACTTCAGGCGAGGAGTTCAAGACCAGCTTGGTCAACAGAGTGAGACCCCATCTGTACAGAAAAAATAAAATAATTCTAAAATAAAATTTTTAATAAAAAGAAGTAAATTAATAGCAAACATCTGCTGTAGGCCTCGGTAATGTAGTGGGTATACAATTAGCCCTTGACAAAATCTACGAGGGTACTGTGTCCAGTGCAAGGCTACACACTCAGATTGTACAAGACATAATTCCTCTGAGAAGGGAAACCCGAGAGGCGAGCCCCACAATCACCAGATCTCTGCCTGGAGCCGATTTCCCAGCCACAGACCAGAGAGCGGGGATCCAAGCGGATTCCAGTCATCCCGCTGAGCTGAGAAGCAGAGATCAGGACACGGAGCTGCTGAAGCTGCTGAAGCTGCTGGGTCTGCAGGGCTGGGTTTCCCTTTTTTTTTTTTTTTTTTGAGACAGAGTCTTGCTCTGTCACCCA
The DNA here is from genome assembly GCF_009761245.1 of Sapajus apella. NCBI lineage: Eukaryota > Metazoa > Chordata > Mammalia > Primates > Cebidae > Sapajus > Sapajus apella. The sequence goes on from NW_022437037.1 coordinate 5,284,436, forward strand.
GGCTGGAGTGCAGTGACACTGGCACAATCCCGGCTCACTGCAACCACTACCTCCCAGGTTCAAGTGATTCTCCTACCTCAGCCTCCCAAGTACCTGGGACTACAGGCATGCACCAAGCCCAGCTAAGTTTTGTATTTTTAGCAGGGATAGGGTTTTGTTATGCTGGCCAGGCTGGTCTCAAACTCCTGAGCTCAGGCAATCCACCCACCTTGACCTACCAAAGTGCTAGGATTACAGGTGCATGCTGGGTTTCTTAGCAAGTCTTTGACTATAGCATGGGGGACACACTCAGGATGAGACCACTTGGGGCTGTCCAGAGAGCAGCTGCTGTGAGTGGGGTATGGGGCAGAGATCCTTGAAGACCCGCGGAGGGGAGAAGATGGGTGATGGCAGAGGAAAGGATGACAGCAGATGACACAGAGCCCTGAGGGCTGAGAGGAGGGCTTGGCTTTTGCTCTGAGCAAAGTGAAGACACCAAATGGTCTGGGCAGAGGAGTGCCCCGGCCTGTCATTGATAAAGAGCCCATTAGATGTGCGGTGGGGGCTTGGGTCAGAGCGGTGGGTGGAGGTGGTCGTCAGTGTCAGGGCAGAAGCCACTCTGAAGGTGGGGCTGGTCAACTGGACCTGGGGTTGGGAGGAAGACAGGAGCCAGGAGGGCTCCCAGGTTCTGGCCTATGGACTTCTGAGACACTTGGCTTTCCCTCTTTTTTTGCCTTTGGAGAACCAGTTCATAGACCCTTGGCTTCTTCTTACAACAGGTGTGCACTACTATTATAATGAGAAAGCCCCAAAAAGACACACCTTTTACTGGAGCGGGAGAAGGCACTCTCCGTGTCGAAAGCATTCTCTACTCCTTTCCCGAGTGGAGCCGTGAAGGAGGCGCCTGTCTTTCCCAGGTGCCCTCTCGCCAGGTGGTCTGCCCCTGGCTGCTGCAGGAGGTTTGTCTCTTTTTCTTTCTTTTTTTTTTTTTTTTTTTTTGAGATGGAGTCTCCCTCTGTTGCCAGGCTAGAGTGCAGTGGTGCGATCTCGGCTAACTGCAACCTCCGCCTCCCAGGTTCAAGCAATTCTCCTGCCTTAGCCTCCCAAGTAGCTGGGATTACAGGCGCCCACTACCATGCCTAGCTAATTTATTTATTTATTTATTTATTTTTGCGGTTCAAGTCTCACTCTCTCCCCCAGGCTGGAGTGCAGTGGCGCAATCTCAGCTCACTACAACCTCCACTTCCTGGGTTCAAGACATACTCCTGCCTCAGCCACCTGAGTACATGGGACTACAGGCTCCTGCCACCACACCCAGCTAATTTTTGTATTTTTAGTAGAGATGGGGTTTTGCCATGTTGGCCAGGCTGGTCTCAAACTCCTGACCTTGTGATCCGCCCACCTCAGCCTCCCAATGTGCTGGGATTACAGGCTTGAGCCACCGAACCTGGCCACTTGTCTCTTTTCCTTGCTCCTTCCCGCTGTGTACATCCCTCCTGTCCTCCAGCCCCTGAGTAGGGCCTGCAGGGATGGACAGGGGAAGAGCCAGCACTGGGCCTAGTGGGGGTGGGTGAGGGGTGCAAGAAATTCAATGAAAGACTTGCCTTTGATTAAAAAACTAAATTTTTTTTTTAAAAGAGCATCTTTTTTTTTTTTTTTTTTTTTTTTTGGGACGGAGGTTTGCTCTTGTTGCCCAGGCTGGAGTGCAATGGCGCGATCTTGGCTCACCGCAACCTCCGCCTCCTGGGTTCAGGCAATTCTCCTGCCTCAGCCTCCTGAGTAGCTGGGATTACAGGCACGCGCCACCATGCGCAGCTAATGTTTTGTAGTTTCAGTAGAGACGGGGTTTCACCGTGTTGTCCAGGATGGTCTCGATCTCTTGACCTCGTGATCCACCCGCCTCGGCCTCCCAAAGTGCTGGGATTACAGGCTTGAGCCACCGCGCCCGGCAAAAGAGCATCTTTCTTCCCTGTTGACTGAATTCTCAGCCCAGACACCTGGACATATTCCAGGCAAGGATGGCCTTTGGGGCCAGCAATGTTTGTGACCATGATTTGCAGAACAGGGACCTCTCTTGGTCTCACTCCTATACCTAGCCTCTTGCGGCCTCACTGGCCCTGGATGTGACTCCTCCTGCCCCTCAGGGGTCCCTTCCCTCCCCAGAATCTTTCTTTTCTTTTTTTAATGAGATGAAGTCTTGCTCTGTCCCCTAGGCTGGAGTGCAATGCTGCCATCTGAGCTCACTGCAGCCTCTGCCTCCAGGTTCAGGCGTGTGCCACTATGTACATGCACAGCCAATTTTTTAATATATATTTTTAGTAGAAACAGGGTGGCCAGGCACGGTGGCCCACACCTGTAATCCCAGCATTTTGGGAGGCCGAGGCAGTGGGATCAGGAGGTCAAGAGACCAAGACCATCCTGGCCAACATGGTGAAACCCTGTCTCTACTAAAAATACAAAAATTAGCTGGTTGTGATGACACATGCCCAGCTACTCGGGAGGCTGAGGCAGGAGAATCGCTTGATCCCCAGAGGCGGAGGTTGCAGTGAGCCGAGATCTCGTCACTGCATTCCAGCCTGGCAACAGAGCAAGACTCCGTCAAAAAAAAGGAAAGAAAGAAAAAAGAAAAATAAACAGCGTTTTTCACCATATTGTCCAAGCTGGTCTCGAACTCCTGACCTCAAATGATCTGCCCACTTGGCCTCCCAAAGTGCCAGAATTATAGGTGAGAGCCACTGCCCCGTCTGCCCCAGAACCTTCTCCATGTTCTGTTACCCAGACTGCTCCTTTCCCTCCCTCTCTGCCCACCTGGGGCTCAGCAGGTGAGCATACAACCAGCCCTTGACAAAATCTATGAGGCCACTGTGTTCAGTGTCCCAGGGCCCCTCATGCCTCTCCCCCTAACCGTCTCCCCACCCATAGAATTCCCTGCCTCCAGGAGACCCCCAGACTCTCCAGCCAGCTTGGAGCCTGTTAGAGGCTTGTGTGACTCCCTCAGAACAGGGTCACGGCTGTAATGAATGATTATTGCTTGGATTTTTCATTCACCATCTATCCCCTTGCTAACCTGGGAGCTTCTCGTTCACCTCAGGATTCCCGGCCCCTAGCAGAAGACCTGACCCATAATTGATGCTCAAAAGATACTTATTAAATCAAATTATATATAACTCAGAGATGAGTACATCTGAACAGGTGGCACACAGGAGCTAGCAGGCAAAATGGGCTTTCAAAGTGGATACGTCACTAAGCAAAGATGGAAGAATGGAGTTTTCCAGGGAGAGAGCTCACCACGAACAAAGAAAGGGGAGCAGGAAAGCCTGTGTCAGCCTCAGCACCTGGGAGCGGATGCCCAGCACAAGACAAATATTTTTAACCTTTAAAAAAAAAAATACTGGGAGTCTCTCTGAACCTCTTTTGGTCTGGGAGTGCCCAATTCATAAATCACCAGAGTAAGTAAATAAATGTGTAAATAAATCCTTATGGCCGGGTGCAGTGGCTCACGCCTGTAATCCCAGCACTTTGGGAGGCCGAGGCAGGCGGGTCACTTGAGGTCAGGAGTTCGTGACCAGCCTGGCCAACATGGAGAAATGCCATTTCTACTAAAAGTACAAAACATAGCCAGGTGGGGTGGCGCAGGCCTATCATCTCAGCTACTCAGGAGGTGGACACAGGAGAATCGCTTGAACCCAGGAGGTGGAGGCTGCAGTGAGCCTAGATTACCCCACTGCACTCCAGCCTGGGTGACACCGTGAGACTCTGTCTCAAAAAAAAAATCTGACCGAACAAATGACTATTTGGAAGGGTGATGGATGGACAGGCAGATGGGCAACAGATTAAAGCGAAGCCCCTCCTTTTAAGGAAACAGAAACTGAGGGTTGAAGGGAAAGGGGGCTCCTGAAGATGACTGCGTCGCATTGAGGCAAAAGGAACGCTGTCGCTGTAGTACCTTCAGACCATCTCTCACCATCACCCTGCGTGATCATTGCCTAGGCCACTCTTTCCTCCTCCCAGGACCCCTGCCCCCCACCCCCAGCATCCCCCCAAGTGCCCCCCTCACAAGTAGCTACTTTCCTGCTCATTACTTTTTACCAAACCTGGAGCCAAAGCCCTGAGCACACAGCTGGGGAGGGGATGGGCCCTTTGTCCAAGCCTCAGCCCGAGGGAGGGTGGTGTGGGGGATGAAGCTGGGGGCTCCCCTCCTCCCCGCTCTCTCTGCCATCTCCCTCGCTGACTTTTGTCCTTGGTTCGCCTGCGTGATCAGAAGAGGTTTCATTCTCTGGCAACTGGGCAGCCATTAGGAAGCAGCAGACGCATTACCCTCTCAGCGCACAATAGTTGGCTACTTCAGTTCTTCTGTTTCACCTGAAGACTTTATTTGCAGCCAAGCCTCCCCTTCGGAGCCGGGCAGGCCCCATCTGTCGGACAGTTTGCTCCAATGTCTCCGGCCATTAAGCCTCCACTTGGAGGACAGGGTGGTGTGTGTGCGTGGAAGCAAGGGAGAGAGAGAGCGCTGGGGAGAGAGCGCTGGGGAGAGGGCGCGTGTCCGCCTGCCTGCACTCCCTCCCTCTTGTCTCTTTATCATTCTCCCAGGGCCGAACAGAACTTGCTCAAAAGACTGATGTCAGACGTGTGCAAAACAGAGCGATAAAACCTAATGCACTCACGCCCCTTTGTCTGCCTGATTCTCCTCCTGAACATTTCCCACTCAGAAAGCCACTTAAAACACATCAGCAGTAACTCCACAAAACAGTCACTTGTTGGCTAATTGTGCTAAGCAGCTGCCAGCAGGGACGGGGCGGGTGGGGAGGGGAGCTGGAGGCCCCTGCACTCCCCCAGCCAGAACCCGGCTCCTGGGGAAGATGCCCAGCCATCGCCTCCCTCCCCTGCCTCTGCACCTCGAGGCTCTGCAAGAAGAGAGGGGGCAGCTCTGTTCACTGGGTGGAGGGCAGAGAGGCGAAGAACTCAGGCCTGGGGGCCAGGCTGGGGAGCTAGGAGGGCAGGATTCTCTGCCAGCTCCCTGGGAGTCACTGGCCATCTCTGGGCCTCAGTTTCTCTGCTCACCCCATAAGCAGGTTGGACGATGGCTTCTGAGGTCTCTTCCAGCTCCAAAGGCTGCCTGGTGTTATGCTCTGGGAGCTTCCAACAGACCTGGGTTCAAATCCCGGCTCTGCCATTCGACCTGCAGCCTCAGGCTCTCTGAGTGTGTTTCCTCATCAGGAAAATGAGATACTCGAAGTACCTGCCTGACAGGGTACTGTGAGGTGGCACCTGGATAGGTCTTGGAGCCAAGGAGCACAGGCCTTCCCGGGCCCTCGGGAATTCCCGGTCCGGTGAATAGACAGGGGCTGCTGGGACCCATGACAGGGCACCCTGGCCCAGACCTGGAAACTAGGGTGAACTAAGCTGAGACCAGAAGAATAAGGACCTCGCCAGCCCAGGGTGTAGGCACAGGCAGGGCTGGCGCACAGCGGGCAGGAATGGCGTATGCAAAGGTCCTGAGGCAGGGCTGAACTGGAGGACCAGAAAGGAGGAGTCCCAAGGGAGGAGCCAGAGACGTGGCCAGGGCCAGGTGAGAAGGACCCAGCAGGCCATGGTAAGGAGCTTGGCTTTATCCTGGCAATAGGGAGCCATGGAGGGATGGGGGCAGCCAGGTACCTTTTTCAAAGACCCCTCCTGGTTTTAGGTGAAGAAGCTGGTGGGCAGGGTTCAAGAGCAGGAGCAGGCAGCTCTCCCTCCCTTGTTCCAAAAGCCCAGGCTGGGTGGCGAAAGTGATGGCTCCTCCCTTGGAGGGACAAGGATGAGACGTGGAACCAGTGCTCCTGCCCGGGCTTCCCAGGCCGCTTTCCTCGCTGGCCAGGCTGGAGAGGCAGGGGTTAAGCTCCATGGCCTGTCCCCTTGGTCACATACGCACCTTGCCCTCTGTGGGCACAACTGTCACTGCCCTGCGCTGGCTGTATCAGGACACCTTCAGGGAGGCTCGGGCGGCAGCTTGCAGCGCTCAGGTCAGGAGGGTGGTGAGTTCTTGCACTCCCGCAATGGCACTTGAGGCCAGCTCTGTCTGCCGCCGATGCTGCACCTCCGTCCGCCCCTGCAGCAGAGGAGGGAGAGCCACAGGCACAGCTCACACTAGCACGTGTAGGTGTAGAGGTCCAAGTGGCCAGTTCCCGCTTCCAGACCTCGGAGTCGATGCTCGTCTGCAAGGTGAGACGGGGTAACTTCCTCCCCACACAGCATGGAGATGGTTCAGCGGGGCGCTAGGCTGACATCAGTGCTCAGCAAAGCAGAGTCGCTGTCACTGTTTCCCCTCCGCCCTCGATACCCCCACCCTGCAAAGCACGGGCTCTTTTTTCACCCCATCTTCCACTCCTGCCGACTGCCCTTTGGCCTTGTCCAGGAGGCTGTAAGTCAGGGTGGATTGTTCATCAAGATAACTCACCCTTCCTCATTCCCAACGTACTTACCGCCCCCTTTGGCTTTGCTCCCCATGCCTCTTTTGTTTTTTCTCTGTGAACTTCATTTTAACCATCCTTTGTGTGTGTGAATGCTTTAAAAAAGAAAAGCTTGCAAGTGAAAATAAGTTAATTGCTTTTTCTGATTTTTAAAGTAACGCATGTTCATTATCAAAAACATCCAGAAAATACAGAAAGGTAGAAAGAGAGGAAAAACATGTTTTTTTTTTTTTTTTTTTTTTTTTGAGACGGAATTTCACTCTTGTTACCCAGGCTGGAGGGCAATGGCGCGATCTCGGCTCACTGCAACCTCCGCCTCCTGGGTTCAGGCAATTCTCCTGCCTCAGCCTCCTGAGTAGCTGGGATTACAGGCACGTGCCACCATGCCCAGCTAATTTTTTGTATTTTTAGTAGAGACGGGGTTTCACCGTGTTGACCAGGATGGTCTCGATCTCTTGACCTCGTGATCCACCCGCCTTGGCCTCCCAAAGTGCTGAGATTACAGGCTTGAGCCACCGCGCCCGGCCCTAACAGGTTGTTTTTTAAAAGTAACTTCTAGTAGTTTGTAGCAGAGTTGGGATAAGGAGGCCCCCTCTTTATCAAACTGCGGTGCTCCCCGCCTGTGCCCAGCCCTCACCCACCAAGATCTTGCCCACCACCTAAACGCCAGCTCAGGTTCTTACTCCTCAAATAGGCTTCCTAGACTCCCACAGCCCATGACCATCTTTCCTTCCACTGACTTCAATTCTCCTCCCTCCCCCTCTTCCGTCCCTCTCCCCCCTCCTCTTCCTC
>NW_022437037.1:5291755-5320874 GCF_009761245.1 Sapajus apella
CCCCCCCCTCTTCCCCTCCCCCCTCCCCCCCACCCCTTCCCCTACCCATCTCCCTCTCTCTTTTTGAGACTGAGTCTCACTCTGTTGCCCAGGCTGAAATACAATGATGTGCAATCGTGGCTCACTGCAGCCTGGACCTCACCGGCTCAAGCAATCCTCATCCTCCCACCTTAGCCTCCTGAGTAGCTAGAACTAAAGGTGTGTGCCACCATGCCTGGCTGATTTTTGTACTTTTTGGTGGAGACAGAGTTTTGCCATGTTACCCTGGCTGATCTCAAACTCCTGAGCTCAAGCCATCCACCCGCCTCCCAAAGTGCTGACAGGCATTGAGCCATCAAGCCCAGCAATTCTTTTCATTTCAACAAATATTTAATGAGCCTCTACTTTGAGCCAGGACACAGGATCTGGCCATCTGGATTCACCCCCTTCTGACTGCATTTCGTTGGTTTTTCTTTATTTTTCTGCCTGGTGTCTAGATGCCTGCTCTCCAGCCTGGACTGTCAGGTCCCCGAGAGCAGACCCACAGCTCTGTCTCTGTATCCCCATCCCTGGCATCTGCGGTTTCTGAGAGGGACCTCGTAGGTGCCTGCAGGGAGGGCAGATGCTGTAGGCACGTGCTGGACACCATGTCAAGCCCTTGACCCCAATGATCTTGTGTGATCCCTGCCGTGATGATGGGAGGGGTGTGCTGTTATTAGCTTCACTTGGCAGGTGCAGAAACTGAGTTTATATAAGCTTGCCCAAGAAACTATGATGGGTGAGCTGAGAGTTAGGAATTGAACCTGAGACTCTGAGACCGAGGCCTGAGCTCTGAGCTCCTTCCTTGTACAGCTCAATAATGGCACAGGGCAGCAGACAAATGCTGTCAGCAAGGAATGCCTAGGACAGGAAGGACAGTGCCATCGTCCTGGAATGATGCTTGACCAAGTTTCTTTTTTTTTTTTTTTTTTCTTGTGATGGAGTCTTGCTCTGTTGCCCAGGCTGGAGTGCAGTGGTGTGATCTCAACTCACTACAGCCTCCGCCTCCCAGGTTCAAGTGATTCTCTTGCCTCAGCCTTCCAAGTAGCCTCTAGAGATTACAGGCACATACTGACAGGCCTGGCTAATTTTTATATTTTTAGTAGAGACGGGGTTTCACCATGTTGGTCAGGCTGGTCTTGAACTTGACCAAGGTTCGAGCTGCATAGGAGTTAGCCCAATGGAAAGCTGGCGGAAAGCATTGAAGAGGAGGCAACAGCCTGTGAGTCAAGCCAAAGGTGTGAATCAGTTGTGGTGGGAGAACCATGGGCCATTCTGAGTGGAAGGTGCAGGTGCACACGGACCAGGGCAGGGAGGTGGGAGAGTGGGCTGGCCAGCCGGCTGCACCACGGTGTGCCTCAGGCAGTCTAACCAAGCCTTTGGACCTGAGCTGTAGGCCAGTGGTTCAACCTGAGCTCCCTGGGATCCTCTGGGCTCCTTGGAGGCCCCTTGGCACCTGGAGGAAGGGAACCGGGGGGAGGGAACAGGCAAGACCATGCAGGCTCTGTGCCCAGCCCCACCCCGGGTCTCAGGGAAGCTGCGCTTTCATTCATTGTTTATTTAGATTTTCAGTGTAAGGTTTCATTGGAAGGGTTTGCAGCAAATGCATTTGAAACTGCTCTTGCAAACTAGGAGAAGTCTTAAGCCAGAAGTGACATGATCAGCATTTTATGATTCATTTGTTCTTCAAAAAACTTGGCAGAGGCCAGGGACAGTGACTCATGCTTGTAATCCCAGCACTTTGGGAGGCTGAAGTGGGTGGATCGCTTGAGGTCAGGAGTTTGAGACCAGCCTGGCCAACATGGAGACATCTCGTCTCTACTAAAAATATAAAAATTAGCTGGACACGGTGGCGGGCATCCGTGATCCCAGCTACTAGGGAGGCTGAGGCAGGAGAATCGCTAGAAACCAAGTAGCAGAGGTTGCAGTGAGCTGGGACTGTGCCACTGCACCTCAGCCTGGGTGACAGAGCAAGATTCTGTCTCCAAAAAAAAAAAAAAAATGGCCAGGCGTGGCAGCTCACTCCGATAATCCCAGCACTTTGGGAGGCCAAGGCAGGTGGATCAGCGGAGGTCAGGAGTTTGAGACCAGCCTGGCCAACATGGTAAAACCCCGTCTCTACTAAAAACACAAAAAATTAGCTGGGCTTGGTGGCAGGCGCCTGTAATCCCAGCTACTCGGGAGGCTGAGGCAGGAGAATCGCTTGAACCCGGGAGGTGGAGGTTGCAGTGAGCCGAGATTGTGCCACTGCACTCCAGCCTGGGCAACAAGAGCAAAACCCATCTCAAAAACAAACAAACAAACATAAACAAAACAACCACAACGAACTTGGCAGAGCTTCACCCTCTGCCCTCCTGGCTCTGGCTTAGGGAGGGTGTGTTCAGTGTGCCTGCCTTGGGGGTCCTGTGTCATGGGCCCAGGGTCAGAATCCTGGACTTCTAGTCCCAGCTCTACCCGAGACTTAACCAGGGGGATTGCACCAGTTTCCCCCTCTCTGGGTCTCAGGATTCTGGCCCTCAGCCTTGGACTTGACCCCTGCCTGTGGCTACAGACCAGAAATAATCTTACCCGGCCAGTTCTCTTCCGGGCAATCGCGCACTCCTGTCAGGCCTCCCAGACTAGAGAGAGAACCATGACGACCACAGCAGCCACTGCCAGCACCAGTACCGCAGGCACTTCTTTCTCACTGAGTCTTCACAACCACCCATTTTACAGGGAGGAAAACCGAGGCTCAGCAGTGAAGTCACTTGCCAGACCCTCCTCAGCAGCTACATAGTGCAGACAGGACTTGAGCCCAGCTGGGATTACAGGCCTGAGCCACCACATTCTGCTAGTTTCTGTATTTTTAGTAAAGGAGTTTCACCATGTTCGCCAGACTGGTTTCGAACTCCCGGTCTCAGGTGATCTGTCTGCCTTGGCCTCCCAAAGTGCTGAGATTACACGCATGAGTCATGTGCCCAGCTGTCAAACACCTTTTCTAATAGAATGCTCATTTTGAGTATTTTCTCAGATATGGCAAGTTTATGTAGAGTCAAGACTTCTTTTTTTTTTTTTTTTTTTTTTGAGACGGAGTTTCACTCATGTTACCCAGGCTGGAGTGCAATGGCGCGATCTCGGCTCACCGCAACCTCTGCCTCCTGGGTTCAAGCAATTCTCCTGCCTCAGCCTCCTGAGTAGCTGGGATTACAGGCACACACCACCATGCCCAGCTAATGTTTTGTAGTTTTAGTAGAGACAGGGTTTCACCATGTTGACCAGGATGGTCTCGATCTCTTGACCTCGTGATCCACCCGCCTCGGCCTCCCAAAGTGCTGGGATTACAGGCTTGAGCCACCGCGCCCGGCCTAGAGTCAAGACTTCTGTTAAGAAGTGCCCATGTTCAGACCAGGTGCAATGACTCACACCTGTAATCCCAGCACTTTGGGAGGCCAAGGCAGGTGGATCACCTGAGGTCAGGAGTTTGAGACCAGCCTGGCCAACATGGCAAAACTCCATCTTTACTAAAAATACAAAAACTAGCCAAGTGTGGTGGCACACATGCCTGTAATCCCAGCTACTAGGGAAGCTGAGGCATGAGAATCGCTTGAATCCAGGAGGTGAAAGTTGCAGTGAGCCAAGGTCACGCCACTGCACTTCAGACTCCATTGAAAGGAAGGAAGGAAGGGAGGGACAGAGGGAAAGAAGGAAGGGAGGAAGGAAGGAAGGAAGGAGGGAGGGAGGGAGGGAGAGAGGGAAGGAGGAAGGAAGGAAGGAGGAAGGGAGGAAGGAAGGAGGGAGGGAGGAAGGAAGGAAGGAGGGAGGGAGGGAGGGAGGGAAGGAGGGAGGGAGGGAGAGAGGGAAGGAGGAAGGAAGGAAGGAAGGAAGGAGGGAGGGAGGAAGGAAGGGAGGGAGGGAGGGAAGGAAGAAGGAAGGAGGGAGGGAGGAAGGAAGGGAGGGAGGGAGGGAAGGAGGAAGGAAGGAGGGAGGAAGGAAGGAAGGAGGGAGGGAGGGGGAGTGAGGGAGGGAAGGAAGGAAGGGAGGGAGGGAGGAAGGGAAGGAGGGAGGGAAGGAGGAAGGAAGGAGGGAGGAAGGGAGGGAAGGAAGGAAGGGAGGGAGGGAGGGAGGGAGGAAGGAAGGAAGGAAGGAAGGAAGGAAGGAAGGAAGGAAGGAAGGAAGGAAGGAAGGAAGGAAGGGGCACCCATCTTCATTTATGAAAAATGTGGCTATCTCACTTCTGCAGCTTGGGTGAGAAGAGAGAGCCGGTTCTACACTTTTTCTTTAATCTGCTCCTTTAGCAAGTAAGTGTTGAGCTCCTGCAGTGTGCTTGGAGTATAAATTTGAAAAAGGCAGAGGCAAGCAGCAGCCTGGGGGAGCTCACAGGCTAGAGGAGAAGCAGGTCAAGAGTCCCCTTGTGACTGGCAAGCCCCACATGGGAGAGCATGAAGGTGGGGCGGCTTCACTGCCTCAGGGAGATGAGGAGCTCATCCCTGGGGAGTTGAGGTCTGACCAAGACCTGGAGGAGGAGGATTAGCTGTGCAAAGAGGAGGGGAAGGTGTGCTGGGCAGAAGGAACAGCACAGGCAAAGGCTGGGAGGGAAGAGAGAGCTAGATCTGTCTGGGGACCGCAAGGACCCCTGCGGCAGGAAGGAGACACCCAGCCAGCGTGATGGGGCTCAAGGGAGACAGGAAGGAGATGAGGCAGAAGATGAAGGCGGGGTCAGGCCTTGCAGAGCCCTGGGGCAAGCCCAGGAGTTTGGAGGCCACTGAGGAGGATTATGCAAAGAAATGACCCAATCCAAAATGCACTTAGAAAAATCTCTCTGGAGAAGCATTATAGATTAGCAGTTGAGATCAGGTGCGTTGGCTCACCGCTGTAATCCCAGCAGCTTGGGAGGCTGAGGGGGGAGGATCGCTTGAGCCCAGGACTTTGAGACCAACCTGGGCAACAAAATGAGACCCCATCTCAATTAAAAAAAAAATGTTGAAAGTTCAGGATCTGGCATCCCAAGGGCCTGAGTTCAAGTCCTGGTTCTGCCAGTAAGTGAATGATCTTGGGTAAATTGATCAAGTTTTCTGAGCCTCAGTTTCTCTAGCTATAAGATGGGGACAGTAATAGTTTCTAATGCCAAGAGCCATGGGAGGAGTCAGGGAGACATCACAGGAGGTGGATGCCCAGAATGGCAGCTGTCAGGGGCAGGCTTTCTGTCAGTTTCATTCACTGCTATATCTCCATGCCTGGGAGATGATAGAAACTCCATAAATATGTACCCAGTGAATGCAGAAATGGTTGCTGAGTGGATGATGGACTGGAGGGGCAAACAGGGATCCCTCCTGACTGTGGAAAGCAAGAGGACAATCAGGATAGCTAATTCAATAATCGCGCAGGCTCAAGACACAAGACGTTCAGCAATGTGCATACATTAGTCCCCCTCAAACCCGACATCTCCCTCAGTTACAAGGGAGAGCACTGAGGCTCGGAGAGGTTCGATGCATTGCCCAAGATCACCCAGCAAAGGAGCACTGAGCCTGGAATTTGCACCCAGGCCCTTTGCCTTGGAAGCCTTTGAAGTAAAGCACAATGCCAAGTGCCCTCCCAATGCCAGGCGCCTCGCTGGCTTTCTTGTTCTGCTGGCAGCTGCCTGCAGCTAAGGCACCTGCAGGTGCGGCATAGGAGGGGGCTGGTGGGCATAGAATTCAGTGGTCCCCAGGAAGGGCCGGGTGCCAAGGGCATTTCCATCCATCACCAGCTATTTATTCAGCACCTATGATGTGTGCTCTTCATAAAAAGCTACAGAATTGTGAGGCAGGGTGAGGGCTTGCAGGCTTGTGGAAGTGCCTACCACTAAATTGAGAATGACTGCAGGGTGGAGGCACACGGACAGGGATAGACAGGCTGATGGCCATTGGCAGCCACAGTGATTAAAACACAACTGGAGTCCCATCTACTCAGGAAGCTGCACCATGAGGATGGCTGGAGCCCAGGAGTTCAAGGCTGCGGTGAGCCATGATTGGGCCACTGCACTCCAGGCTGGGCAACATAGTGAGACACTATCTCAAAAAAATAAACTCAATAAACACTGGATGCTTTCTGTGTCCATTTCCCTCACCCGGGTCCTGCTGCACCTGCCTCACCACAGCCGCCAGGATCCTGTAGCTGGGCTCTGATTGGCTGTTCGCTGTCCCCATGCAGGTGCTGTGAAAGCCTGACCTGATGGCTGGGTGCAGTGGCTCACACCTGTAATCCCAGCACTTTGGGAGGCTGAGGTGTGTGCATCACCTGAGGTCAGGAGTTCGAGACCAGCCTGGCCAACATGGTGAAACCCCATCTCTACAAAAAATACAAAAATTAGCTAGGCATGGTTGCATATGCCTATACTTCCAGCTACTTGGGAGGATGAAGCAGGAAAATTGCTTGATGCCAGGAGGTGGAGGTTACAGTGAGTAGAGATCATACCACTGCACTCCAGCCTGGGAGACATGAGTGAAACTCTGTCTAAAAAATAAAAGGAATGCCTGACCTGATGGGTGGAGGAGGCTGCTTGAGGATGTGCCAGTTCAGTAATGCTCTGTGAGGGTTAAGTGGGTGGAGAGAGAGAGCAGGGCAGGGGAGGACCCACAGCTGCAAGGCCCAAGGCAGGAAGGAGCCATGAGTTGGAAGACAGAATTCGTGATGAAGCTGGGGAGGAGGTGTGACCAGGCCACTGGGCCCTGTGGACCAGGGGGAGAGATCTGGCTTTGATTCGAGGCCAGCAAGGGGTTGTATCCCAAGGTCAATGAGTCATGGAGGTTCTAAGCATGGGAGGGGTGTGGCCTGGTGGGAGGGGCCCAAGGGGTGCAGGGAGGTAAGGATAGCACCACCCAGGGCAGAGGTGGGTGGGGAGGCACAGAGCCCAGGGACGGCGGGATGGAGAGGTGCGTAAGAGGCCAGACTGGCAGGAGTCCCCTCCTGTGCATGTCCTCAGCTTCAAGGCCCAGGACCTCATGCTCAGAAACCATTCCTCCCAGTCCTAGTGCCCCCAGAGACTGTTCTGGAGCCTGCGGCAGGTGGCAGGGCTGGGACCCCTTGTCTGGCAGAGCGGGCAGGAGTGAGAGCTGCCTCCAGCCCTGGCTCCCCAGAGTGCCAATTCCGAAAATGACAAACGGAGAGCCAATAAGAAGGTTGGAAAATGGGCACCTCTGTGCCTCCCTGCGTCTATTGCAGGGTTTGGAAATAGCTGAGATGAGCTGCTAGGAGGGTGCCCACTGGGCAGAGGAGAGGCCCAAAGCTGCTGCTCCTGCAGTGGCGGCAGGAGAGACTGGAGGGGAGGGGAGGGCAGGGGAGGGGAGGGCAGGGGAGGGGTGGGCAGGGGAGGAAAGGAACAGCAGAAGATGGAAAGGACAAATGTCAAAATGGACACACAAAAAAGACTAGCTGTGGTGTGTGGCCTAGGATTGTGGGAGGTGTGTGTGTGTGTGTGCGAGAGAGAGAGAGAGATAAGGACTTTGAGGAGCAATTCAAAAGCCTTTGGCCCCTCAGCCCATCTAAACACCCCCCTTCTCTCTTCGCCCCACAACCACCAAAAAAAAAAAAAAAAAGAGAGAGAGAGACCGAGAGAGAAAGAAGGAAAACAAAATATCTACAGTTGTCGAGACAAGAGGAGAAAAATAGAGGCAAACATCCGTAATTTTCTCTGTGGGGCTTTGCGGTAATTGAGCCATTTGGATAAAAATAAAGGCAGCAGGCCCCTTAGGTAAGAAGAGCTTTTGCAATCTAAGAAGCTTGAATTATGCGTCTTGTGTCACTTGAAATCCCCCATCCTCCCCCTTCCTTGGGCGACCCAAACCACTTTGCCTTTTCTGATTATTTTTTTAAGCACCCTGTCAAGATGCCGACTGTAGAGTAGAGAATTTCAGCTGTCACAACTAATTTCAATTTTTCCATGTGCTTTCCCTCTTGGGGGGGCCCCGGCGGAGCCCCCTTTCCCTCCTTATTGCATCCGCTCACTCTTTTTATTTCTCATTATTATTATTTTAAAAGCAGATTTACATCATCAGCTTGTTTGGGGAGTGTTTAAGGGCTGCGGTGTGCTCCTGTGGAAGGCTGCGCCTGGTCCTGTTGGCTTCTGGCTCCCGCCCCCACTACACCCCCCATGCAGGCTCCCACCTCCACCCGCCTGAGCCCCTGGGACTCCCACCTCTCTCTTCCTGGTCCCAAGCTGCCAGCCCCCTTGACCACCCACTGGGGAAAATCCAGACCTCAGAAGAGTTTTGAGGCTCTAGGACAGCCGTGGGAACCATGCACATTTCCCTAGCAAGAGGGGGTTCCAGGGCAGGCGAGATCCAGGGGGGCAAGCGTCAGTGACTTCCCTTCCTCCCCACTCGCTCTGGTTTTTCCATCTTAAAAAAAAAATTAATTCGTTTGTGTAGAGACAAGGTCTCACAATATTGCCCAAGCTGGTCTGGAACTTCTGGACTCAAATGATCCTCCCACCTCAGCCTCCCAAATTGCTGGGATTACAGGCACGAGCCACCACACCCAGACTCAGCTGCTCCACCTTTTGCCACATCTTTCTTGCTTTCTCAGTGCATTCATTCAATGGGCATCCATCCAGGGCCGCCTCCTGTGAGGTGCTGGGCAAACCAAGCTGAGTAAGACACAATCCTTGCCCCTAGTGGGGTCTGGGAGACGAAAAGACACGCGGATGATGCAGAGTATCTGATGTGCCGGCCAGTGCTGTGCAAGGATGGGGGGACAGGGAAGGGACGGGCCCTTCTAGCACAGCTACTGAGAGGTCTGCTATGGTTTTTTTGTTTTTGTTTTTGTTTTTTTTTTTTTTTTAATGGAGTTTCACTCTTGTCACCCAGGCTGGAGTAAAATGGTGCGATCTCAGCCCACTGCAACCTCTCAGTTTCAACTGATTCTCCTCAGCCTCCCAAGTAGCTGGGATTACAGTGTCTGCCACCTCGCCTGGCTAATTTTTGTATTTTTAGCAGAGATGGAGTTTCACCATGTTGGCCAGGCTGGTTTCGAATTCCTGACCTCAGGTGATCCACCTGCCTCTGCCTCCCAAAGTGCTGGGATTACAGGTGTGAGCCACCGCGCCCCAAGAACGCCCTCACCAAGCCAGGCGAGGTGGCTCACATCTGCATTCCCAGAAGTTCGGGAGGCAGAGGTGGGAGGATCACTTGAGCCCAGGAAGTGGAGGCTGCAGTGAGCCATGATTACGCCACAGCACTCCAGCCTGGGTAACAGAGAAAGACCCTGTCTCCAAAAAAAAAAAAAAAAAATCACTACACAAAATAAAAATTAATAAAAAGAAGGCCCTCACCAGATGCCAGCACCAGAACTTGAACTTCTCAGCCTCCAGAACTGAGGAAAATGCATTTCCATGTTTTCTAAATTACGCAGTCTAAGGTGCTGTGTTAGAGCTGCAAAAGCAGATGAGATAAAGCCTTCACCGAGGAGTGGTGCCCTCGCTGACTTTTCACAAGCAAATGGATGACGTGCCTACTGGGCAACTTGGGGAAGGGAGTTTCAGGCAAAGGGAACAGCATGGGAAAAGCCTTATGCCAGGGGCCGAACTGAGTCCCCACTAATTCATGTGTTGAAGTCCTCATCCCCTGTACCTGTGAAGGTGACCTTAGTTGGAAACAGGGTTATTGCAGAGTTAGTTGAGATAGGTCCTGCTGCAGTCCCTAGGACTGGAGCAAAAAAGAGAAACTGGGGGTCAGGCGCAGTGTCTCATGCCTGTAATCCCAGCACTTTGGGAGGTTGAGACAGGAGGATCACTTGAGCCCAGCTGTTCAAGACCAGCCTGGGCAACATAGTAAGACCCTGTCTTTTTTTTTTTTTTTTAAAGGCCGAGGCAGATGGATCTCCTGAGCTCAGGAGTTCGATGGGCTTTTTTTCCTTTCTTTCTTTCTTTTTTTTTTTTTTTAAAGGAGTAAGACCCTGTCTCTACAAAAACTAAAAATGGGCTGTGGCAGTGGCTCACGCCTGTAATCGCAGCCCTTTGGGAGGCTGAGGCGGGTGGGTCACCTGAGGTTGGGAGTTCAAGACCAGCCTGGCCAACATAGAGAAACCCCATCTCTACTAAAAATACAAAATTAGCTGGTCATGGTGGTAGGCACCTGTAATCCCAGCTACTCGGGAGGCTGAGGCAGGAGAATCACTTGAACCCAAGAGGCGGACGTTGCCGTGAGCCGAGATCACACCACTGCACTCTAGTCTGGACGATTAGAGCAAAACTCCAACTCAAAAAAAAATAAAGAAAAAAATTTTTTTAATTAAAAAAAAAAAAAAAACTGGCCAGGCGCAGTGGCTTACACCTGTAATCCTGGCACTTTGGGAGGCCAAGGTGGGCGGATCACTTGAGGTCAGGAGTTTGAGACCAGCATGACCAACATGGTGAAACCCCATCTCTATTTAAAAAGTACAGAAATTAGCCGGGTGTGGTAGTACAGGCCTGTAATCCCAGCTACTTGGAAGGCTAAGGCCAGAGAATCACTTGAACCCAGGCAGCAGAGGTTACAGTGAGCCGAGATCGTGCCACTATACTCCAGCCTATGCAACAGAGTGAGATTCTGTGTCCAGAAAGAAGCGGGGTGGGCAGATTTGGACAGAGACACACACAGAGGCAGAACACTGTGGAGATGAAGGCAGAGATCAGGATGGTGCCTTCACAAGTCAAGGAATGCCAAAGATGGCCAGCAAACCACCAGAAGCCTGGGGCTTGGGAGAGGCGGGGAACAGACTGTCCCTCACAGCCCTCAGAAGAAACCAACTCTGTCAACACCTTGATCTCAGATCTTGTAGATCTCAGAACTGCGAGATAAGTTCTGGCTGGGTGCAGTGGCTCACGCCTGTAATCCCAGCATTTTGGGAGGCCGAGGTGGTGAATCACAAGATCAGGAGATCAAGACCAGCCTGGCAAATGTGGTGAAACTTCATCTCTACTAAAAAAATACAATAAAATTAGCTGGGCATGGTGGGAGGGCCTGCAATCCCAACTACTTGGGATGCTGAGGCAGAGAATTGCTTGAACCCAGGAGGTGGAGGTTGCTGTGAGCCGAGATCGCCCCACTGCCCTCTAGCCTGAGTGACAGGGTGAGAATCCACCTCAAAAAATAAGAAAAGAAAGTAATTTCTGCTGTTTAAGCCCCTGGACACTGTAGTTTATTACAGCAGCTCCAGCAAACAAACACACGCGGAGACAGGAAACAGCGCATTCTGAGAACTGCTGCAATTGAGCAAGGTCGATGCGTGGCATTTGAAGGTGGCAGCAGTCGGGGTGGAGTACATAGAACCAGGGACATTACCTACAGGGCGGTGGAGAGTCAGGGAGGGTATCCGCGCAGGGATAGCAAGCAGGAAAGAGATGGGATGAGATGAGCTTTGTTAAACGCACACCCTGGTTACCGAGAAAGCAGTAGAGGGGCTGAGGCACCTTTCTCCTCCTGTTCCTGGCTCACCTTCCCACTCTCTCTCCCGCTCCTGCTAGCACTGTCTGGGGATGGGCCTGGCTTTACTCATCCGCGGGTTCTGGGGCCCAGGATGGGGCCTGCCCCTCACAGGCCTCCTTGTTTGTTGAGTGACAAAATAGGCCGATCAGCTCCTGGTTTCTCTGCTCTTCTTCCTTGGTTGGCGGCCCTCCTGGAGCACCCTGGTGTGCAGAATGTGGGATCGAGGACTGGAGGAGGCACTGTGGGCAAGTAGGAGGAGCCACAGGTGCCAGTGCCTCGCCCTGAGAAGCTACTGGATTTTTGTTTGTTTCTTTTTTTTTTTGAGACAGAGTTTCGCTCTTGTTACCCAGGCTGGAGTGCAGTGGCTCGATCTCGGCTCACCGCAACCTCCGCCTCCTGGGTTCAAGCAATTCTCCTGCTTCAGCCTCCCAAGTAGCTGGGACTACAGGCGCACACCACCATGCCCAGCTAATGTTTTGTATTTTTAGTAGAGACGGGGTTTCACCATGTTGACCAGGATGGTCTCGATCTCTTGACCTCGTGATCCACCTGCCTCGGCCTCCCAAAGTGCTAGAATTATAGGCGTGAGCCACCACGCCCGGCCTGTTTGTTTCTTTTATTTTGTTTGTTTGATTTGAGACAGAGTCTGACTCTGTCACCCAGGTTAGAGTGCATAGTGGAACAATCTCCACTCACTACAACCTCTGCCTTCCGGGTTCCGGCAATTCTCCTGCCTCAGGCTCCCGAGTGGCTGGGATTACTGGCACCCGCCACCCTGCCCTGCTAATTTTTTTATTTTTGGTAGAGACAGGGTTTTACCATGTTGGCCAGGCTGGTCTTGAACTCTTGACCTTAAGTGATCAGCCTGCCTCGGGTTCCCCAAGTGCTGGGATTACAGGCGTGAGCCACTGCGCTGGGCCAGTAGGTGCTGTTTAAATGAAGAAGGTGTGCGACAATGTGTCCAAACGGGTACAGAGGCAGAAGGAGAAGCAGCCGCCTTGGAGCTGGCATCACCAAACAAGGGCTCCCATGGACAAGGTGGAGAACTGGGCCCCTGCTTCTCAAGGTACCTCCTCCGTGGTCCAACTGGGTTCCCAGTGAGAGGGGCTTGGCTGTCCCCTATGTGGTCCTGTCTTCCTCCCCTTCCCCTGCCGCCCCTGTGAGAGAGAAGGGACAGGCTTAGACAAGGCCAGGACTCTTCTCTAGGAGTGGAGGAGCCTGACCAGTGGCATTACCTGGGATGTATCAGGCTGAGTCACTCCTGTGTCCCCAGTGTCTGGCATAAAACCACACTGAGAATGGTCCAACTGCCATCCGCCAGGCCCTGTCCCAAGTGCTCTGTATGGATTCACTCACCAGATTCTCACAACAGCCCTGTTTGATTGACAGGTAATTTATTGTCCCCATTTTACAGAGGGGAAAACTGCAGCACAGAGCAGTTACCTGACCTGCCCAAAATCCCACTGCTGATAAGAGGTGGAGTCAAGGATCCAACCCAGGAAGTTTGGATCAGAGCCCTCACTCTGAAAACACACATGCTGCCCCCATGAGGGCCCCAGTGGGCACTTAATATCTATTTATCCAACTCAGCACTCACTTCCAGAGAGGCAGTGTAGCCTAGTGGTTAAGGGCATGCTCTCTGGAGTCAGAGAGCCTGAGGCTGAACTCCAGCACTGCCCCCTCCCAGCTGGGCCACTGAACTGCTCCAAGCCTCAGTTTACTCACCTGAAAAATCAAAATATTAGGTTGGTGCAAAAGTAATTGTGGGGTTTTGTCATTACTTGTAATACTAATGGTTGGCTGGGTGCCATGGCTCATGCCTGTAATCCCAGCACTTTGGGAGGTGGAGGTGGGTGGATCAGTTAAGCTCAGGAGTTCAAGACCAGCCTGAGCAACATGGCAAAGCCCTGTCTCTACAAAAAAAATACAAAAATTAGCCAGGCATGATGGTGCACATCTGTAGTCCCAGCTACTCAGGATGCTGAGGCAGGAGAATCAATCATTTGGGCTTGGGAAGTGGAGGTTGCAGTGAGCCAAGATCATGCCATCATACTCCAGCCAGGGCAACAGGAGGAAACTGTCTCAAAGAAACAAACAAACAAAAAAGAAATACTAATGGTTCCTACCAGCAGCAAGTTCTGGGTGCTTTTCAACAAACGATCTCCTTTTCCTCCCAGGTACACAGCTAGACTGCATTTCCCAGGATCCCTTGCAAGCAGGTAGGGCCATGTGGCTGATTTCTGGCCAATGAAAGATAAGGAGGAAGTGACGTCACCACTTCTGGTGCTGGCTCCTAAAACATCCTGCACCATCCTTCAGGCTCAGGACCCTGGATCCATGCATGACTCCATGGAGCAAATCCCACACCTGATACTTCTCCTCATACTGGACTGTGATGTGAGCAGGAAACAAGCTCTTACTATGGGAATACTTGTGTTAAACCAAGATAGCCTAAAGCTGCCTCCTTAACCTAAATGGAATTGTAAACAGACAGTAGCCTACACTTGTATCAATCACCAAGATTTGGCCAATCAAATGTGACCAACTGTTAAAATCATGTTAAATAAGGCAAACGCCAAGCTATAACCAATCTGGCATTTTCTCGGCCTCCCAAAGTGCTGGGATTACAGTCATGAGCCACCGTGCCCAGCCTATCTTTATGAATTTCATAACTCCAGAGACCTCATGCAAGTGAGGTCATAGTATGTCATTTTATGTTTGACTTATTTCACTTAGCATAACGTCTTCAAAGGTTCATGTGTCAAATTTTCCTCCCTTAAGGACAAATCATACTCCATTGTATGGATGGACCACATTTCATTCATCCATTCATCCATCAGTGAACCCTGGGTTGCTTTCACCCTTTTGCTATGTGAATCATACTGCTATGAACATAGGTATACACCTACAGAAGGTGGCTTTTGATGCCATGACTGAGATACTGAAAAAAAATTTTTTTTTTTTAAATTTGAGATGGAGTCTCGCTCTGTCACCCAGGCTGGAGTGCAATGGCACAATCTCGGCTCATTGCAACCTTTGTCTCCTGAGTTCAAGTGATTCTTCTGTCTCAGCCTCATTAGTTGCAGGGACTACAGGTGCCCGCCATCACGCCCAGCTAATTTTTTTATTTTTAATAGAGACAGGATTTCGCCATGTTGGTCTTGAACTCCAGACCTCAGGTGATCTGCCTGCCTCAGCCTCCCAAAGTGCTGGGATTACAGGCGTGATCCACTGCGTTTGGCCCCCCAAAAAAAATTTTTTTTAAGAAGCTGACATTTTAAAAAACTTGAGACAGGGTCTCACTCTGTCACCCAAGCTGGAGTGTAATAGTGTGATCATGGCTCACTGCAGCCTTGACCTGCTGGGCTCAAGCCATCCTCTGCTGAGCAGCGGGAATACAAGTGTGTTCCACCACGCCCAGCTAATTTTTTTGTGTTTTTTGTAGAGATGAAATTTTGCTGTGTTGCCCAGGCTGGTCTCAAACTCCTGGACTCAAGTGATCCTCCTGCCTCAGCCTCCCAAAGTGCTGGGATTACAGATGTGAGCCACTGTGCCTGATCAAAAACTGATATTTGAAGTCAATGTCGTAAACGGGGCAAACCAAGAAACTCCCCTGACTGGTTTCTTGCTGGGGAGAAGCCCGGGGGAGCCATTGGTTGGCAGAGACATTATCATCTTTCGCAGATGAGGAAATGAGGTGCAAAGAGGAAGGACAGGCAACGTGCTAAAAGTCAAACTGCCCAGAGTGGCAGAGGCAGGATTTGAACCCAGGGCTGCTCTGTGAGGCTGTGCCATCTAGCCACCCAACCACTGTGTTGTTCATCCCTTCTTTTCGTTTTTATTTATGTATTTATTAGGTAGAGTCTTACACTTTCGTCCAGGCTGGAGTGCAGTGGTGCAATCTCAGTTCACTGCAAACTCTGCCTCCTGGGTTCAAGTGATTCTCCTGCCTCAGCCTCCTGAGTAGCTGGGATTACAGGTGCACGCCACCACACCTGGCTAATTTTTGTATTTTAGTAGAGACAGGGTTTCACCATGTTGGCCAGGCTGGTCTCAAACTCCTGACCTCAGGTGATCTGCCCACCTCGGCCTCCCACAGTGCTGGGATTACAGTGTGAGCCACGACACCTGGCCTTGTTCATCCCTTTTTTTTTTTTTTTTTTTAAAAGACAGGGTTTCACTGTGTTTGTCAGGCTGGTCTTGAACTCCTGACCTCAGGTGATCCGCCCACTTTGGCCTCCAAAGTGCTTGGATTACAGGCGTGAGCCACCACGCCCAGCCTATGTTCATCCCTTCTTTCAGGCAGATGGCACGGGTTTCCGGCTCACGCCGGTGCTGGTTCAGTGACAGCCCTGTCAGTGACCCAAAGCCATCCTGGAGAACGCAATTCCTCAGTGCTGGGTGGCTGGCTATGGGAGTCTGAAGCCTATTTTGTTCATTATGAATGAAAAGCAGATGTGATTTTAAATGTTGTGCTTTGGCTGACTAGTGCTGGGTGGAGTGGTGCCCCAGCAAGCAGTCACACCAAATAAAACATATTATTTAGGAGTGATTGGAAGGCAGACAAGCTGAAACATTGTGCACGGAAGGACTACCGCAATTCACTCATGAGCATCACAATCACTTTCCCCGGGCTTGTAGGTGGATTCACATTTAGGGCAATTTCCCTCACGGTAGCTCAGCTCTGCGAGTGGGCTCAGGCTGGAGGACAAGCGATTTCCCAGCGAAATGACTTCCAGCCTCCGCACAGAGCACGGGGCTCGGCTTCTCTGAACCGAATCCATGTTGCCCATTGAGATATGATCTCAGATGTAGCTCCTCAGCTCTCAAGAGCCACGAGAAGGGTGGGCAGAGCCCTGCCCCATGGTTGAGCACCTGCCCTATACCATAATCAGCAGGCCGAGCCCAGGATCAGCAAAGCAGGAAACAGCTTAGAGAGGTTACGGTGTGCATCCAAAATCACACAGCTCTTCTCCAAGGAGCTCCTAAATGTCAGGAAGGCACAGCTGTCTAGCAGGTGCAATTTCTTGTGGTACTGGAGCCACTTGCACAGAAATTTAGACAGAGGAGTCAATATAGCACTGTCCACATGATGGCACTTAAGGTGTTCTGAGGAGTCCTCCTAGGATGTGGCCCTCTGAAGTCACATCCTAGGAGGGCTCCTCAGACCCCTGCATAAGAATTCTGAGGCCGGATGCAGGGGCTCATGCCTGTAGTCCCAGCACTTTGGGAGGTCAAGGAGGGCGGATCATGAGGTCAGGAGTTTGAGACCAGCCTGGCCAACATGGTGAAACCCCATCCCTACTAAAAATATAAAAATTAGCCAGGTGTGGTGGTGGGTGCCTGTAATCCCAACTACTCAGGAGGCTGAGGCAGGAGAATGGCTTGAACCTGGGAGATGGAGGTCGCATTGAGCCAAGACTGTGCCATTGCATCTGAACATAGGGTCTGGGGCATCACCAGAGGCTGAGGATCCCTGCAGGGGAAGTGGAACGTCTTCTTTACACTGAGGTTGGAGGCAGGGCTGAGGCTGCAGCTACAGCAAGGAGGAAGGCCACAGAGGCCAAGAGCCACAGTATTTCATGACAGAAGAGCAACGAAACCTGTGCTTAGTGACTGAAGGTCTGGGAAGGGAACACTGGCCCCAACTCCAGACACAGGCGCACAAGGCATGCATTTACTGAGCACCCAGCAGGTAGCAGGCTCTTGGGGCTGAGAGGGAGGGAGCTATGGAATGATGATGACAGATCACTACCTGGGGCTTTCCAGGCACGCAGTGCTGTGCTGAGCCCTCTGGGGAGACTCACTCTCTAATCCTCCTGAGAGCCCTGTGGGTAGCGTGTTCCTTACCATAAGCCGGCTACCTTAGCAAGTGTTAAAAGAAAAACTTCCCCAGGCCCGGTGGCTCACACCTGTAATCCAAGCACTTTGGGAGGCTAAGGCAGGCAGATCACTTGAAGTTGGGAGTTTGAGACCAGCCTGACCAATGTGGAGAAACCCCCGTCTCTACCAAAAATACAAAATTAGCTGGCCATGGTGGCACCCACTTGTAATCCCAGCTACTTGGGAGGCTGAGGCAGAAGAATCGCTTGAACCCGGAGGTGGAGGTTGCAGTGAGCCGAGATTCCACCATTGCCCTCCAGCCTGGGTAACAAGAGTGAAACTCCGTCTCCAGAAAAAAAAAAAAAAAAAAAAGAAAAAGGAAGAAAGAAAGAAAAAGAAAACTTTAACTGAATTAGATTTAAAAGAGTTCAGCTGGGCATGGTGGCTCACACCTGTAATTCTAGCACTTTGGGCAAGGCAGGAACATCACTTGAGGTCAACAGTTCGAGACCAGCCTGGTCAACATGGCGAAACCCCATCTCTACCAAAAATACAAAAAATTAGCCAGGCATGGTGGCGGGCACCTGTAGTCCCAGCTAATCGGGAGGCTGAGGCAGACGAATGGCTTGAACCCAGGAGGCGGAGATTGCAGTGAGGTGAGATTGCACCACTGCACTGCAGCCTGGGTGACAAAGTGAGACTCCATCTAAAAAAAAAAAAAAAAAAACTCATCTTGAAAAAAACCAGAATATATTTTCAGCACTTTCACCTGGAAAGCCTTGGCGAGAGATCAAAATGGGAACTGTTGAGTTTCTATAATTATCATCTGGTATCAAAGCAGGCGCTGCTATTGAGGTACCTTCCTGCTCAGAGGTAAAGCCAAGGCCACCTCGAATAAGCCAGAGAACAGACCTATAGACTTGCCGTCTTTGTAGGCATTAAATGTGGAGACCTCCAGAGAGAAGGGGGAGGTTGTGTGGACTGGGCTATCTCGGGAAAGTCTGCATTTATTTACTCATACGTTTATTTATTCACACGTGAAACAAAATCAAGCACCTACTTCCTCCTTTTCTGAAAAGAATTTAGAGCACTTAATGAGAGTCAGGTGTCACAACTACAGAGGCGAACAAGACAGGCAGAGAACTCCCAGCTGGATGCTAGAGGCACGGCAGCTAGCTGGGCACCAGGAGAGTCCCCAGGGAGGGAAGCCCCCACTCCTGTTCCACCAGGAGGCTCTGGTTTGGTTGGGGAGACAGACATGGGGAGAATATGCAAAGCGTATCCTGGAATGTAACTTTGGTCTGCTTCCTGCTTGAATAGACACTGACAGCCCACAGATGGGAAAAGGAAGGCCCCAGGACGTGCCTGGTCCTCGGACATTGATACACGTCACAGGGCCGGGTGAACTGGCTCATGCTTGTAATCCCAGCGCTTTGGGAGGCCGAGGCTGGTGGATCACTTGAGCCCAGCCTGGGCAACATGGTGAAACCCTGTCTCTACAAAAAATACAAAAATAGCTGGTCATGGTGGCAGGTGCCTGTAATCCCAGTTACTCCGTGTTGAGGATGGGGGCTGAGGAAGGAGCATCTCTTGAGCCCAGGAAGTCGAGGCTGCAGTGAGCCAAGACAGCACCCCTGCACTCCAGCCTGGGTGACAGAGCAAGACCTTGTCTCAAAAAAAAAAAAAAAAAGTCATAAAACCATTGCAGCCTGAGTGTGGACTCTTGTCTCCTGTCTGGGTTTCTGGAGCCTCTCATCCCCAGAGAAGTCTAAAAGCAACACCAGGCTCGGTGGAGGCAGGGGGTGCAGGTTTCAAACCCTGACCCCATCCCCGTGCAGCCTCTGTTTCACCCAAGCCTACCTGATTAGCCGGCTCCGGAGGTTATCCACAAGACAGTTCCAGGCCTGCACGGAGGCTTCCTTCCCTTCTCTGCCTGGGGCTGGCATGCTTGGCCCATCTGAGGGGCCAGCCTGAAATGCCAGCAAATTAGTGCCCCAGGAGTGACCCTCAATCAGTGAGAGGGAGGAGGTGAGCAGTTCTTAGGGGTGCCCCCACAAAAACAGCCGTAGTTGCACCCTGTTCAAAAGACTATTGTAGCAACCGTTTTATTATGCCTGCAGATTTGCGGATCCAAAATTCAGACTGAGCACATAGAGGAACACCTGGCTCTGCCCCACAGTGTCTGAGAATCCATCTGGGAATACTGGAATGGTTGAGGGGCAACTTCAATGCCTAGAGATAAAAACCCGCTGGTGGCATCATTACCTGAATGTCAGGCACTGAGCTGGGATGGTCTGAAGCCTCAGCTCAGCTGGGGCAGATGACTGAAGTGCCTACACATGGCCTCTTCACGTAGCTTGGGCTTCCTCACTGCATGGCGGCTTCCGGTAGTCAGACTTCCATTATAGCAGCTCAGTGACCCAGGAGACACGGCAGGAAGCTGCATTGAGTTTTATGACCTCATCAGGCATGAAAGTTACACACTGTCACGTTTGCTTTGCTATATTGGATGAAGTCGTCACAAGTCCACCCAGATTCAGTGGAAGGGGGTGTAGACTCTACCTCTTCATGGGAATTTGTGGCCATTAAAAAAATTCCCTCTCCCCAGCTGCTGGCAAAGCATCCTCGATTGGCTTTCCTCCCCTCCTGGTCTCTCTGCCCATCACCCAGACTGCCTGCACCCAGATGCTTGTCTCAGCCCCTCACTAACTCCCTAACCTCTCTCAGCCTCGTTTTCCTCATCTAGAAAATGGGGATACCAATCATTCCTGCCTCCCAGTGTCAGTGTGAGGAGTAATCAAGGTGTACACATACAGTGTTTGTAGCAGAGTGCTTAGCATGGAGATCAGCCTTTTTTTTTTTTTTAAGACAGAATCTCACTCTGTCACCCAGGCAGGCTGGAGTTCAGTGGTGTGATCCTGGCTCCCAGCAACCTCCACCTTCGAGCAATTCTCCTGCCTCAGCCTCCCGAGTAGCTGGGACTACAACATGAGCTACCATGTCCCGCTGATTTTTGTATTTTTGGTAGAGACGGGGTTTCACCATGTTGGCAAGGTTGGTTTCAAACTCCTGACCTCAGGTGATCCACCTGCCTTGGCCTTCCAAAGTGCTGGGATTACAGGAGTGAGCCACCATGCTCGACTGGAGGTTAGCTATTTTTATGGACAATTTCCTCACAAGTGTGGCTAAAGCCAGCTCTTATATCCACTAACCTCACTCCAAAAAAACCGATGGTGCTTCATTCACAATCCTAGGTCCCAAATCTCTCTTGTGCAGGCTGGCTACTCCCTTGAGGATGGCAGCAACCCAGAGGGCAGCTACAGTTCCTGTTTAGGAATGTGGCAGGTGTGAGCAATTGCATTTTCAAATAACTGCAGCAGCGCCTCTCTCCCAGCCCACGGCTTATCCACAGGTGACTGATTCTCCTGCCCTCAAAAAGCGATGCCTGTGTCTCCTCCCCTTGGATCAGAGGGGGCTTTTGTTGTCTGTGGCAACCAATATAGGAAGGCAGAGGTGATTTCTCAAGCAAGGTCAAAGAGGCAAGCAGTGTCTACCTTGCTGGCTGGGCTGCCTCTCCTGAAGAAGGCTTGAGCCGCCATGTAAGCCGTCTAAGGCCCTGAGGCTGCTGGGTGGTGAGGCACATGGAGAGGATCTGAGATTCATAAAGACAAACAGAGGCTCACTTAGCCCCCAGTGGCCCCAGACTCCCCGACGACAGCAGCTTCTGCCTGCCCCTGCTATTCTGACTCCAGTTATCTGATTGCGGCCCCATACAGGAGAAGCTCCCCTGCCTGAAACATCCAGCCCAGCTCTCCCAAATTCCTGACCCACAAAGTAAGCACAACAGAATGCTTGTTTTAAGGTGGTAAAGTTTGGGGTAATTTATTATTTAGTAAGAGTAATCAGCTGGGCGCAGTGGCTCACGCCTATAATCCCAGCACTTTGGGAGGCCGACGCAGGCGGATCACCCAAGGTTAGGAGTTCGAGAGCAGCCTGGCCAACAGGGCAAAACCCTGTCTCTAATAAAGATAGAAAAATTAGCCGGGCATGGTGACTGGCACCTGTAGTCCCAACTACTCTGGAGGCTGAGGCTGGAAAATCACTTGAACCCAGGAGGTAGAGGTTGCAGTGAGCTGAGGTCGCGTCACTGCACTCCAGCCTGGGTGACAGAGCAAGACTCCATCTCAAAAATAATTAATAATAACCAGAGCACCAATTTAGGAACCATCCTGTAACAGGTAGCAGGGTAACTGGGCAAGAAAACCTGTTCCCACTTAGCTTGCCACTGTCTCTCCTGAACCAGTCACGCCCGCAGGAACATCTAAAAGGTCACCCTCACATGCCAGCCTGGCACC
Source organism: Sapajus apella (assembly GCF_009761245.1). Lineage (NCBI taxonomy): Eukaryota > Metazoa > Chordata > Mammalia > Primates > Cebidae > Sapajus > Sapajus apella. The sequence continues at coordinate 5,313,372 of NW_022437037.1, forward strand.
TCAATGCTGTGTGTTCCCTAAAAGCACAGCTTTGAGGCCTCCAAAGGGGTAAAGTGTGGTGGGTCAGCAGGGTGCGGTAGCTTATGCCTGTAATCCCAGTGCTTTGGGAAGCCGAGGCTGGAGGATCAAATGAGACCAGGGGTTCGAGACCAGCCTGGGCATCATAGCAAGATCTCACTGCTATTTTTATTTTTTAATTTTTCAAGTGTGCTAGATTATCTGACACTTCTGTGACCTCCTAGTGAGAACCAGACACCAGGGGTCAGCAACCTGGAATCCTTTGGCCCCATGATACATCTATCTACCTGCCTACCTATACCTATCTATTTAGAGGCAGAGTCTTGCTCTGTCACCCAGGCTAAAGTGCAGAGGCTCACTGCACCCTCTGCCTCCCAGACTCAAGCCATTTTCCTGCCTCAGCCTCCAAGTACCTGGGATTACAGGCACACGCCACCATGCTCAGCTAATTTTTGTATTTTTAGTAGAGGCCTGGTTTCACCATGTTGGCCAGGCTGGTCTCAAACTCCTGACCTCAAGTGATCTGCCCACCTCAGCCTCCCAAAGCGCTGGGATTACAGGTGTGAGCCACTGCACCCGGCCCCCATGGCACTTCTGTGACATTGATGAGGAAAGTGCAGCAGAACTAGGCATGGTGGAATCCCTTGTCTCTCTCGAAGGATGGTGATACCTGTCTGGGCCATGGTAGGGTTTGATCTGACCCCAGGGCACCACCACCTACTCTGAAAACCCTCAGGTGAAGGCCAGGTGCAGTGGCTCTCACCTAAAATCCCAGTACTTTGGGAGACTGAGGTGGGAGGATCACTTGAGCACAGGAGTTTGGGACCAGCCTGGACAACATGGGGAAACTCTGTCTCTACAAAAAAATTCAAAATTAGCTGGGTGCGTTGGTGCACGCCTATAGTCCCAGCTACTAAGGGAGCTGATGTGGAGGATTGCTGAAGCCCAGAAGGTCAAGGCTGCAATGAGCCAAGATCACACCCCTGCACTCCAGCCTGGGAGACAGCGTTAAGACCTTGTCTCAAACAAAAAAAAAAAAAAAAAAGACAGGCCAGACACGGTGGCTCACACCTGTAATCCCAGCACTTTGTGAGACCAAGGCAAGCAGATCTCCTGAGGCCACGAGCTCGAGACCAGCCTGGCCAACATGGTGAAACCCTGTCATTACTAAAAGTACACAAATTAACTGGACATGGTGGCGGACGCCTGTAATCCCAGCTACTCGGGAGGCTGAGGCAGGATAATCTCTTGAACCCAGGAGGCAAATGTTACAGTGAGCCGAGATCACACCACTGCACTCCAGCCTGGGTGACAAGAGTGAAACTCTGTCTCAAAAAAAAAACCAAAACCCGCCGGGCGCGGTGGCTCAAGCCTGTAATCCCAGCACTTTGGGAGGCCGAGGTGGGTGGATCACAAGGTCAAGAGATCGAGACCATCCTGGTCAATATGGTGAAACCCCGTCTCTACTAAAGCTACAAAAAATTAGCTGGGCATGGTGGCGCATGCCTGTAATCCCAGCTACTCAGGAGGCTGAGGCAGGAGAATTGCCTGAACCCAGGAGGCGGAGGTTGCGGTGAGCCGAGATCGCGCCATTGCACTCCAGCCTGGGTAACAAGAGCGAAACTCCGTCTCAAAAAAAAAAAACAAAAAACCAAAACCCATCAGGTGGCACAGGTGGGCCCAGCTGGGATGGGAGTGCCCTCCCGCTGCAGGCAGGAGTCAGGCCGAGGCAGCAACAGGAAGAGGAGGGTAGAAGCTGCCTGGCCTTGCTGTCGTCTCTGCCACCAGTGCAAATATTCCCAGTTCAGTGGCTTAGTCTTTGCGACCCAGCCCACGGCTCTTTTGGTGATGCCAATTCTCATACCAGAGCATCCTCTTGCCATTTGCCAGCGTGGTCTAGGAGCTTCCCGCATGGATTCCACAGCACTGCCCTGTGACATACCCATTTACAGAGGAGGACACGAGAGTCACTCAGGGACTCAAGAGGCTTGCCCAAGGTGACCACGTGCAAAGCGGGGGCTGGGGCCAGGCCCACTGGGCAATACCGTCCTAGGCAGGACAGCCAGGACAGGTTCCCAACCTCGCCCAGGACACTCAGAGTTTTAGGGGTCCCCCCACAGTGCCCCCAGCTGCCTGTTTTCTCTGCCCTGTTTCCTTCTCCTCCTCTGCACCACCTTTTCTTCCTTCCTGCCTCTCACCCACTGCTGTTTTTGTTTGTTTTGAGACAGGGTCTTACTCTGTTGCCCCAGCTATAGTGCATTGATGTGATTATTGCTCATTACAGCCTGATTTCCTGGGTTCAAGTGATCCTCCCACCTCAGGCTTAATAGCTGGAACTACGAGCATCCCCCCACATCAGGCTAATTTTTGTATTTTTTTGTGGATACAGGGTTTCACTATGGTACCCAGGCTGGTCTCGAGCTCCTGGCCTCAAGTTCATCTACCTGCCTCGGCCTCCCAAAGTGCTGGGATTACAGGCATGAGCCACTATGCCTGGCCTAATTTCTGCCACTTTCTGACATTCTTGAAGAGAAGAGGGTCTAGAGTCAGCAAAGTTCTAGAGGTCTTCTCCACTGCTGGGGAAAAATGCCACCAGATGGCATAACATCATAGTGAAAAGCTGAGCTCATGAAGTCAAAGCCATGGCTGTGAAATTCAGCTCTGAACTTACTAACCTTGAGCCTCAGGATCCTCATCTGTAAAATGGGAATAGTACCCCACTCATAAGGTAATAGGCTTAAATTAGATAATATAGATTAATGGTTTAACCCAAGGCTACCCCTAGCTCAATCACATTAACTAATGTAATCATCACCACCATCATTACTTGTAATAATGAGGTGGGTAAGTGACAGGCACTCAGCAAATGTTAGCTTTTTGGTTTCGGGGAATGGTTTGAGACGGAGACTCACCCTGTCATCCAGGCTGGAGTGCAGTGGGGCAATCTCAGCTCACCACAACCTCTGCCTCCCAGATACAAGCAATTCTCCTGCCTGCTGCCTATAGCTGGGACTACGGGCACTCACCACCACACCCCTGGCTAATTTTTTTTGTATTTTTAGTAGGGGCAGGGTTTCACCATGTTGGCCAGACTGATCTCGAACTCCTGACCTCAAGTGATACTACCACCTCGGCCTCCCAAAGTGCTGGGACTACAGGCATGAGTCACGGTGCCCAAACAGCAAATGCTAGTGTCTATCCTTTCTTTATCTGATCTACAATATACAGTTGGACCGTTCTGACGGTCCCATGCCCTGCAGTCTAAAATCTGCTGCAACTTTGAGTCCCCCAAAACTTAGTTACTAATTGCTTACCGTTGACCAGAAGCCTTACTGATAACACAGAAAGTCAATTTGTCAGAGGCGTTAAACTGATGCAACGTCCTCTTGAATAGGGGCTGGGTAAAATGAGGCTGAGACCTTCTGGGCTGCATTCCCAGGAGGTCAGGCATTCTTAGTCACAGGATGAGACAGGAGGTCAGTACAAGATACAGATCACAAAGACCTCACTGATACAACAAGTTGTGGGAAAGAAGGCGGCCAAAACCAGCCAAAACCAAGATGGCGATGAAAGTGACCTCTGGTCCTGGTCACTGCCCATGACACGCTAACGTTAATACATTAGCACGCTAAAAGGCACTCCCACCAGCACCTAGACAGTTTACAAATGCCATGGCGACTTAAGGAAGTTATCCTATATGGTCTAAAAGGGGTGGGAACCTTCAATTCTGGGAATTGCCCATTCCTTTCCCAAGAAACTCATGAATACTCCACTCCTTGTTTAGCATATAATCAAGAAGCAACAATAAATATAAGCAGCTGAGCAGCCCAGGCCTCTGCTCTGCCTATGAAGTAACCATTCTTTAATTCCTTTACTTTCCTTGTTTTTGAGACTGAATCTTGCCCAGTCACCCCAGCTGGCGTGCAGTGGCGCATTCCCAGCTCCCTGCAACCTCTGCCTCCCAGGTTCATGTGATTATCTTGCCTCAGCCTCCCAAGTAGCTGGGATTACAGGCACAGGACAACCACCACACCCAGCTAATTTTTGTAATTTTCACCATGTTGGCCAGGCTGGTCTCGAACTCCTGACCCCAAGTGATCCATCTGCCTCAGCCTCCCAAAGTGCTGGGATTACAGACGTGAGCCACTGTGCCCGGCCCAATTCCTTTACTTTCTTTTTTTGTTTGTTTATTTTTCCTTTACTTTCTTAACAAACTTGCTTTCACTTTATTCTATGGACTAACTCTGAATTCTTCCTTGTGCAAGATCTAAGAACCCTCTCTTGGGGTCTGGATCAGGACCCCTTTCTGGTAATAGCTAGGACTACAGGTGTGTGCCATCATGCCTAGCCAATTTTTTTTTTCTTTTAAGTAAAGACAAGGTCTTGCTATGTCACCCAAGCTGGTCTCAAACTCCTGAGCTAAAGTGATCCCCCAGCGTTGGCCTCTCAAAGTGCTAGGATTACAGCCGTGAGCCACTGCTTCCAATCCTGCTCCCACATATTATGTACTATATTCATACAGCAACAGAGAAAAGAAAATGCTATTAAGAAAATTGTCGGGCCGGGCGCGGTGGCTCAAGCCTGTAATCCCAGCACTGTGGGAGGCCGAGGCGGGTGGATCACGAGGTCAAGAGATCGAGACCGTCCTGGTCAACATGGTGAAACCCCATCTCTACTAAAAATAAAAAAAATTAGCTGGGCATGGTGGTGCGTGCCTGTAATCCCAGCTACTCAGGAGGCTGAGGCAAGAGAATTGCCTGAACCCAGGAGGCAGAGGTTGCGGTGAGCCGAGATCGCGCCATTGCACTCCAGCCTGGGTAACAAGAGCGAAACTCCGTCCCAAAAAAAAAAAAAAAAAAAATTGTCTGAGGCTGGGCGTGGTGGCTCACGCCTGGAATTCCAGCACTTTGGGAGGCCAAGGATCACCTGAAGTCAGGAGTTCCAGACCTTCCTGGCCAACATGGTGAGACCCTGTCTCTACTAAAAAATACAGAAATTAGCTAGGCATCATGGCAGATGCCTGTAATCCCAGCTATTTGGGAGGCTGAGGCAGAAGAATTGCTTCAACCCCGAAAGGGTCACCACGCCCAGCAACTCCTGATTCTTTAAGAGATAACAACAAATTTTGGGTTTCTTTTTTTTTTTTTGCAAAGGAGTCTTGCTCTGCCCAGGCTGGAATGCAATGGTGAGATCTTGGCTCACGGCAACCTCTGCCTCTGGGGTTGAAGCAATTCTTCTCCCTCAGCCTCCCGAGTAGCTGGGATGACAGTCATTTGTTACCACAGCCAGCTAATTTTTGTATTTTTAGTAGAGACAGGGTTTCACCATGTTGACCAGGCTGATCTGGAACTCCTGACCCTGTCTTAAAAAAAAAAAAATTTCTATAACCTCTGGATAATAAATGGAAGTAGTTTCACAAACAACCAAATAATGTTGTATTGTCTGGGCAGGGAAGAAGACAACTCTATCGAATATTTAGAAAGGATGATGGGCCGGGTGCGGTGGCTCACGCCTGTAAATCCCAGCACTTTGGGAGACTGAAGTGGGCAGATCACCTGAGGTCAGGAGTTCGAGACCAGCCTGACCGATATGGTGAAACCCCATCTTTAAAAAAAAAAGAAAGGATGATGGAGGATGAGTGTGACCAACAGGGACACACATTCTGTTTTATTTTAAAATTTTTTAGGCTGGGTCTTGATATGTTAACCAGACTGGATTCAAACTCCTAGGCTCAAGAGAGCCTCCTCTCTTGGCCTCCTGAGTAGCAGGTCCGAGCCACCTTGCCTGGCTAAGGTCACAGATATTCTTTTTTCTTTGTTTTGAGATGGATCTCACTCTGCCACCCAGGCTGGAGTGCACACAATCTGGGCTTACTGCAACCTCTACCTCCCAGGTTCAAGCAATTCTCCTGCCTCAGCCTCCCAAGTAGCTGGGATTACAGGCATGCGCCACCGTGACCAGCTCATTTGGTATTTTTAGTAGAGATGGAGTTTCACCTTGTTGGCCGGGCTATTCTCAAACTCTTGACCTCAGGTGATCCACCTGCCTCAGCCTCCCAGAATGCTGGGATTACAGGTGTGAGCCACCACGCCCAGCCTGTTGTTGTTTTTTTTCTTTTTGGCAGAGTCTTGCTCTATCGCCCAGTCCGAAGTGCATGGTACTATTACAGCTCAGTGCAGCCTCCATCTCCAGGGCTCAAGCTATCCTCCTGCCTCAGCCTCCTGAGTAGCTAGGTCTACAGGCGCATGCCGCCACACTCAACTAATTTTTTTGATTTTTAATAGAGACCAGGGCTTGCTGTGTTAAGAATTCAAACTCCTGAGCTCAAACGACCTTCTCACCTCAGCCTCCCAACGTGCTGGGATCACAGGCGTGAGCTGTCACACCCAACATAGCACATTTTCTTGTGTTTATTGACCATGACTAGTTCTCTTCCTTTATGAAGTTTCTGTCCAATTTTTTTGCCCATTTCATTGGGTTGTTTTTGTTTTTTTATTATTACTTTGTAGGGTTTTTCGTTGTTGTTTTTGAGAGAGTGCCACTCTGTTGCCCAGGCTGGAGTGCAATGGCACAATCCTAGCTCACTGCAACCTCCACCTCCCAAGTTTAAGCAATTCTCCTGCCTCAGCCTCCCAAGTAGCTGGGATTACAGGCGTGCACCACCACACCCAGCGAAAATTTGTTTTCAGTAGAGGTATAGATTTTATAAACATTTTCTCCAAGACTGTGACTTGTCTCTCCACTTTTTTTCTGAGATGGAGTCTCGCTCTGCTGCTCAGGCTGGAGTGCAATGGCGGATCTCAGCTCACTGCAACCTCCGCCTCCCAGGTTCAAGCGATTCTCCTGCCTCAGCTTCCAGAGTAGCTGGGATTACAGGCACCTGCCACCACTCAGCTATATTTTGTGTTTTTAGTAGAGACGGGGTTTCACCATGTTGGCCAGGCTGGTCTCAAACTCCTGACCTCAGGCAATCTGTCTGCCTTGGCCTCCCAAAGTGCTGGGATTACAGAGGTGAGCCACCACGCCAGGCCAATAAAACTCTTTTGGTTTTTTTTGAGATGGAGTCTTACTCTGTCACCCAGGCTCGAGTGCAGTGGTGCAATCTCTGCTCACTGCAATCTTTGCCTACCAAATGCAAGCAATTCTCTGCCTCAACCTTCCGAATAGCTGGGATTACAGGTGCCCACTACCATACCCGACTAATTTTTGTGTTTTTAGTAGAGATGAGGTTTCACCACCTTGGCCAAGCTGGTCTTGAGCTCCTGACCTCGTGATCCATCCGCCTTGGCGTCCGAAAGTGCCGGGATTACAGGTGTGAGCCACCGCACCCAGCCAATAAAACTGTTTAAAGAAATATTGGAGCTGGGTGCAGTGGCTCACACCTGTAATCCCAGCACTTTGGGAGGCCAAGGTGAGCAGATCACCTGCGGTCAGGGGTTCAAGACCACCCTGGTCAACATGGGAAAACCCCACCTCTACTAAAAA
>NW_022437037.1:5320974-5393397 GCF_009761245.1 Sapajus apella
ATATATATATATATATATATATATATATATTTTGTTGTTTTTTTATTATTATTTTTTACATTGATGAGACTCAAAGTTCTGCTGAATATATTTTGTTTTTTAAGGCTATATATATATATTTGTTTGTTTGGGTTTGTTTTTTAAGATGGAGTCTCACTCCATCCTATATATATGATGCTAGAAAACAGTAAGAGATGCCTTCAGTGTTCTAAAGGAGAATTATTTATAATCCAGAGCTCTATAACTAGCTACATCATTAATTGTGAGGGGCCAGCTGAGGTGGCTTATGCCTGTAATTCCAGCACTTTGGAAGCCCAAGGCAGAAGAATTGCCTGAGCTCAGGAGTTCAAGACTAGCCTGAGCAAGAGTGAGACCTGTCTTTAATAAATTTAAAAAAAAAAAAAAAATGGCCTGGTGCGGCGGCTTACACTTATAATCCCAGTACTTTGGGAGACTGAGGAGGGTGGATCACGAGGTCAGGAGTTCGAGACCAGCCTTGCAAATACGGTGAAACCCTGTCTCTACTAAAAATACAATATTAGCTGGGTATGGTGAGATGAGCCTGTAGTCCCAGCTGCTTGGGAGGCTGAGGGAGGAGAATTGCTTGAACCTGGGAGGCAGAGGTTGCAGTGAGCTGAGATCACACCACTGCACTCCAGCCTGGGCGACAGAGCAAGACTCTGTCTCAATAATAATAATAATAATTTTTTAAGTATAAAGCCCGAATAAATGGTTTTAGATAAGTGTGGTCCCAGAAAATTTACTAGCCATGTACTTAGGAACTTTCTTGAGGGTGTAGCACTGCTCCATGGTACCAGCAGGGTGGTACAAGGCCAGGGGAAGAAGCAGGGAGATGCACAGTCATAGTCAGGTTCCTGTCAACCATGGACAGCACATGTGATGGTGGTTCCATAAGATGATGACACTGGGCCAGGCGCAGTGGCTCACGCCTGTAATCCCAGCACTTTGGGAGGCTGAGGAGGGTACATCACCTGAGGTCAGGATTTCGAGACTAGCCTGGCCAACGTGGTGAAACTCCGTTTCTACTACAGATACAAAAACTAGCTGGGCGTGGTGACATGCCCCTGTAATTTCAGCTACCTGGGGGGCTGAGGCAGAGAGAATCGCTTGAACCCAGGACATGGAAGTTGCAGTGAGCCAAGACCACGCCACTGCACTCCAGCCTGGAAAAAAATATATATAACCCTGTATTTTTACTGGATCCTTTCTATGTTTAGATATATTTAGATACACAAGGTCCTACCGTTGTGTTACAACTGCCTACAGTAGTCCATATGGTACCATGCTGTACAGGTTTGTGGCCAAAAAGAAATAGGCTACACCATACAGCTAAGCTGTTATAGTAGGTTTGTGTAAGTATGCTCTGAGATGGTCACACAATGATGCGTTTCTCAGAGCATACTCCCATCCCTAACTGACAATTACACATATACACATGTATTCCCTATTGAAGGTAGAGTCTAATGTATTCTCTGATGCTGAGACAAAGAGCAGTATTCTAATCATCGGATCACTCCTGTTGCTCCGAGGCGTATCTTTATCCCTCAGTCAGCATGGGAGAGTCTTTATAATTCTATTTTAAAATTTTTAGACTTCATGCTGACATGCTCTTTAGTCTGCACTTGAAATTCCAGTGGACCCTGGACATTGGAAAAGGTCTCGGTCTGGGGACCTGTGAAAATCTCTAAATGGAGAATTCTCTCACTCACGATTCATCGCTATAGGCTATTTCTGCCTTAGTTATAAACAACTCAGGCCAGGCGTGGTGGCTCATGCCTGTAATCCCAGCGCTTTGGGAGGCCGAGGTGGGTGGATCACGAGGTCAGGAGATCAAGACCATCCTGGCTAACACAGTGAAACCCCGTCTCTACTAAAAATACAAAAAATTAGCAGGCGTGGTGGTGCGTACCTATAGTCCCAGCTAGTTAGGAGGCTGAGGCAGGAGAATCACTTGAACCCGGGAGGCGGAGGTTGCAGTGAGCAGACATAGAGCCACTGCACTCCAGCCTGAGTGACAGAGCGAGACTCCATCTGAAAAACAACAACAAAAAACAACGCAGCTCTTGGGATGGGAATGCAAAGCTTCCCCAAATTTCAAGTGGCCAGAGCCAAGGGTCTTTAGGGTAGTTAACAAATACTAGAAGCCACCCATGTTATGTCCTTTAAAGGACACTGTGTAACATTCTCCATATTTACTTTTTCTCTTGATGTATTTGCAAAACTATGTTACTATTCAAACATATTTGCTGTTTCTCCCTGGAGATGTACTATATTTCTCTGCTATTGGGTCAGTGCTTGGCCACCGCTTGCTTTGGCCAATTAAATGTGAGCAGAAGTGCCATATGCCACTCACTTCTAGGCAAAAGCTTTAAAAGGCAATGCATGCTTCACACTGCTGCATCTTATTGACAACAGGCAAACTTTCTTCCACCAATAAAACATGAACAAAGTCGTGCCTAGCACTTGCGGCAGAAGCCTTACAAACCAGTTCCCGCTTTGCCACTCTCACTTCCTCTGCTCTGATGAAGTTTAATGTTCCAGACAGAGGCCGCCATCAGCCTTGGCTGAAGAGTGAACAGGACATGTAGTGGAGGGACCACTACGTTCACGTGGCCAGGGAGAAACAGCCTGTATTGTTGTAAGCTGCTGAGATTTTCAGGCTTGTTACTGTAGCGTAACCTAGATTGTCCTTATTGATACAGTTTCACTTTAGGGTGACTTCTAGTTGGTAGTATCTGGAGGCAGCTCAACGTTATCAGTAACTTGTAACTTATCTCCAAATCTCAGAGAGGAATGGTTTGCAAAACTAGTCACAACCACAGTATGTGAATTTTTCCTTTTTTTTTTTTTCTGAGACGGAATCTCGTTCTGTCACCCAGGCTGGAAGGCAGTGGTGCAATCTCAGCTCACTGCAACCTCTGCCTCCCCAATTCTCCTGCCTCAGCCTCCCAAGTAGCTGGGATTACAGGCACACACCACTGAGCCCAGCTAATTTTTGTATTTTTAGTAGAGATAGGGTTTCACCATTGTTGCCCATGTTGGTCTTGAACTCCTGACCTCAGGTGATCCACCTGCCTCGGCCTCCCAAAGTGCTGGGATAACAGGCGTGAGGCAATTTTTTTTTTTTTTTTTTTTTTTTTTGAGACAGAGTTTTGCTCTTCTGGCCCAGCCTGGAGTGCAATGGCGTGGTCTCGGCTCACTGCAACCTCCGCCTCCCAGGTTCAAGCAATTCTCGTCTCAGCCCCCCAAGTAGCTGGGATTACAGGTGCCCACCACCACACCCAGCTAATCTTTGTATTTTTAGTAGAGATGGGGTTTCACCAGGTTGGCGAGGCTGTTCTCAAACTCCTGACCTCAGGTGGTCTGCCCAGGTTGGCCTCAGAAAGTGCTGGAATTACAGGCGCGAGCCCCTGAGCCTAGCCAGATTTTTCTTTTTTAACCTGTTAAGAATATTTCTCTATCCTCTTTGGACAAGATCATTGTCATTCATTCATTTCACAAATGCTGAGAACCAACCACATGCCAGGAATTGGTGCTAGGTGGCAGGGAGAGCAATTAACAAGACAAAGAGACCTTGTATCAGTAGAGGCTTTATTCTGGTGGAAAAGGCAGACAACAAACATATAACTGCATGATGATTTCAAAGAAACTATGGTAAGTGCTGTAACAAGGTGATGAAGTCCAGGGTGTTAGCAGAACATTTAACAGTGGACATGACAGGCTTGGGGCCATCTTCGTCTTCTGTGGCCCCAAATATAGGTGACCTGTTCAAAGTTACCCAACCAATAAAAGAGGGGGAAACAGAACTCTATCTCCCTATTCAGGGATTATCTGGTCTTTGGACCAAACGTTGGAATATATCTTATATTTAGGCCAATAGCCTTGTTTCCACTATTTATACTCATAGGAAAAGCCAGCTAGAATATGCATGAATCAACATCCTAACCTCAGAAATACATTTTAAAAATTCAAAACAGAAGTTATCATTGATATTCGGTTCACTTGAACGACTATGTTCATGCCACTGCCATTCCTTGCTTTTTACAACCGAAGTTAAAAGACTCAGCACACCCAGAATGGGCAATACATGGACATGCTGGCATGGTCTTCCTCATGCTGGCACTTCAACAACACAGCAAGTTACGTACTTTTCAACAGGGTTTGAAACATTTTTCCTGAAAGTAATCTTCAATCTTCCCAAATTCTTTTATTTTGCCATAATCTATGAATTATTCTACTTGGCATTATTGAATGCAAAATAAGTTTACTAAGCACCTACTATGTGCCAAACCCTAGCAATACAGGGAAAAATAAGTCTCTGCTCTAAAGTAACTCACGGTCTAGGAGAGAAGTCATGAACAAATAAAGAACTATGCTCTGATTATTGGCCAAGCATTCCTCACACTTCTTTAGAAAGCCCAAAGCTCTCTTGCCATAATGACACAGTAGGAGGAGAGAGTGGGGTCATCCAGAAAAGTCATATGGGACTTTTTCCCCAAATAGGGTCTTGCTCTGTTGCCCAGTCTGGACTGCAGTTGTGGGACCATGGCTCACTGCAGCCTTGACCTCCAGGGCTCAGGTAATCCTTTCCTTCCAGCCTCCCAAGTAGCTGGGACTATACGTGTATGCCACCATGCCTGGGTAACTTTTGTATTTTTTGTAGAGACGGGGGTCTCACTATGTAGACCAGGCTGGTCTTGAACTTCTGGGCTCAAGAGTTCTGCCTGCCTTGGCCTCCCAAACTGTTAGGATCACAGGCATGAGCTACTGGACCTGGCCCATATTTCCTTTTCTTGCTGCTCAGCTTCCTTCATAACTTCAAGATGAGCATAAAATGTTTGCCAACATCGTTCTTCATTAAGTCCAACTCCTCTGCATAATAGGGCTGGGGAAATATTAAATACGAGGGCAATCGTGCTAATACAAAAATGGGCGCCCCCTAAATCTCGTTACTTGTTTGCTCACTTATAAGAAGAGTCACCTCAAAGGCTCAACTGAATTCTGGCACTAAGATTCCTTCCTTGCTGTAGAAGATCTATTTTTACCTAGTCACGTCCATTAAAGTTACGTAGGCGTTCCAAGGAGCCTCCTGCAAGTTTTGACTGAGCAGGAACGGGGGCAATAATGGTCCTGTGGTATTTCCTGCACCCCCTAGAGTCCCAGAGTTTGTGAAGTAGTGGGTAAGAGGACACCACGCTGGCTTTTCAGTGGGCGCGTCCCTCCTCGGCGGCGTCACCCGGCAACCCCAGGCGGAAGTGGCGGCGGCCCATCCTCGTGCAAACTGCAGTGTAAGAACCGGGGCCCGGGACTCTCCGCAAACATGGGGCACTGACATTCTGTGATGCTGTCGCTTGCCCTCCATGCCCTTTCAAAGCGCTCAGCCCCCAAGTTCCCAACCAGTAGCCATTTCAGAGAGGGGCTGCTCAGGACCAGGCTTTTGATGAACCATGACTGCTCGGGGTGCCGTCTTGGGAGAGCCACGTCAGTCCCTCTGAGATTCCAAACGGCCGACAGCGGACACCTCTGAGCCACATCCGAGCCTCAGGGACCTGTCACGACGCCATCGACAGTCCTGGACGAAATCCTGCCCGGGAAGGGCGGGGACGCGACCGGACCCTCGAGACCGACGGCTGCCCAGAGCTCCGAGCCCACCCCGGCGCTGCGGTCCCGCCCCCACTTCCGGTCGGTCAAAAGTCACGTGCTCTGATCCCGCCCCCGCAGACGCGGCTCCTCTAGGAGTGAGCGTCCCCGCTTCCCTTCCGCCGGAAGTACGGCGACTTTCCCTTTCCGGCTACGGGTCCCCAAGCGGAGCGGGAGGCCGGACCGGGGAGCCCAGCGGCGGCGTCGGCGGCGGGGGCGACGGCGGCGGGGGCGGTAATGGCGGAGCTGGTGCAGGGGCAGAGCGCTCCTGTGGGGATGAAGGCCGAGGGCTTTGTGGATGCCCTGCACCGGGTCCGGCAGGTACGGGCGCAGCCGGCTGGCAGGAGCACGAGATCCCGAGGCGGGGCCGGGCGGGCGGGGAAGAGGGGTTCGGGCCTGGGGGCGGGAGGCAGCCTGAACGGACGTCTCAGCCGGGCCGGGCCGTTCCTTAGGGTTCCTACAGCCGAGAGGAGCAGGGGGGATGAAGCGCCTCTGCGAGGCCCGGGCCGACCTGTCTGGCGGGTCTCCCAGGTGCCTGAAATGGCTCGGAAAGGATTTGTTAAGCGTTTGGCCCCATCGTGCCCCAGCGGCCGGCCTGGCCGTGCAGGGTAGCCAGCGCGGGGTTTTGAACCTCGCGAGTGGAGGGGTCCGGGGAGGATCTGGGTGTAGACATAAGGCAGCTCTCTCACGCCCTAAGTAGCTTGTTAAAATTTGGGGAACATCGTCTCTAGACTTACTGTTGAGTAGAAGGAACTGGAGGGGATCTTATATATGTGAGGGTGCTCTTTGGAGAGGGGAGCGAGGGAGGAGTTGTGTGTGTGGGTGGTCCCCAAGAGGTAGAAATTTCTCATGGCAGTAGTTTACCTCTACTGGGGAGAATCATGTGGCCTCATTCCGACATTGAAACTTTACTGTCTGACAATGTCGTGCATTTTTTCAGAGTTAAATTAACTGGGTTTTAAAAGGTTCCAAGCTTCCCTATAGAGTGAATATGGGACCTGCCAAAAATACTCATTGGCTTCTGGCATGGCGCTTAGAACAGAACGTGTCCTTAAATTGTATCTAAAACGTACTTACAAGTTAGTCCTAACGCTTAAACTTACTCTGTTGAGTGTCTCATGTCCTCCTCTCTTCTTATGTAATTGTAAGCGCACTGATACTTTAAAAGTTGGGCTATAACTAATTACTGCTTGATTCCTAACAGAAAGCCACAGGACCCATTGTATTAGAAGAAGGTCTTCACTCGGGCGCTTGAAGATATGGTCTTTACATCTCTTTCCAGTATTCCAGGGGAGGGATCCCTACCTGTTTCCCTGATACTGACTTTTCATGTTATGTATTGATGCTCCTATAGACATTATATTGGATCCCAGAACTTTCCAAACCTGTGGTTCCACCTAAAATCTTATCTGATGAATTGTTACTTTACTGCCTAGGTACCAACCAGTACAGTAGTGAGTATCCATCTTACTTAGACTTCAGATCCACCCATGGCTGTAATGGATGAACATGCCACCCAGCTCCCCTTCCACCACTCTGCTTGCTGGCGTGTTACAGTGCTCTCCTCTACAGTACAGGGTCCTGAACCTTGTTTCTCACTGGCTACTAATATGTAATGGCTTTCGCTCTGTGCTGATGTGTGACAGTCACCTTGTTGGCCTTCTGTGTCCAGGAAGAATTATAGTCACTGCCCTAAAGAGCTCAGATCCTCAGTTGGCAGAAGGCCTGTAGTTGAACAGAAAGTGAATTTTGAACCATTGAGAAGACATTCCGCTTCTCTTGAGCCAGTGGTTGAACTCATATTCTTGGACAACCTGCTCCAGAGGGAGACCCTCTGTTAAATGCTGACCTAATGTGGATGGTTGAAGCAGTGGTGTTTACTACTAGCAGTGAAAACTTCATTGGAATTGTTCTCAGCTCTGAAATGCACCATTGACTGGAGCAGTAATAAGCCCAATGGAG
This sequence comes from Sapajus apella, assembly GCF_009761245.1. Classification (NCBI taxonomy): domain Eukaryota; kingdom Metazoa; phylum Chordata; class Mammalia; order Primates; family Cebidae; genus Sapajus; species Sapajus apella. The sequence goes on from NW_022437037.1 coordinate 5,328,598, forward strand.
ACAGGGCTGTAAGTGTGTTCCTTCTGAATGTTAACAGCTGGAGGTCCATACTATCTCCAAGGATTTGATGGCCTTTAAAAACTAAAGAAAAAACAGGTTGGTGGGTAATTTTAGGTTTATTGTCTGTAGATTTGCATTGGGCAAGAATGGAATGTTAGAAATCTGTAATACTGTATGCTTATGGTAAACTTACTCAAAGGATTTCATATTATTTGGGCATCTGGAAGGTGATGGTTCTATTTCTTTGTTATGTGCACAGCATGTTGCAGAGATGTGATCTTTCCCCCCATTAAACAGAACTAAAAGACAGTATATTTAAATGATTGCCAAGTTTTTTGCTCTTTTATATTTCCTCAGAAACCCCAGAGACAGTCTGTAAGGCCCTCTTAAATTTGTCAAAGAGCAGTAAAATGTCTCATGCTCAGTTTTTCTAGCAGATCATAATAGAGTCTCAGTTGACCCGCCGGGATTTGAACCTGCAGTTTCTATTAAGTCTGGTGTGTGAAGTCCAACACCTTAACAACTAGGCTTCCCCTCCAGCACCTTGAAGTCTCCATGTATATCTTTTGGACTCTTTGCAGCAAAGTGCATCAGTTGTTAGTTTACTCTGAGCATAGTACTCTTAGATTGAAAAGGAGTCTCTGAAGATGTCAAATAAAATGTAAAAATTTCCCAAGCAACGTGAAGTCTAGTGAGTTAATGTTTGGCCCAAGCAGGTAATTTACATCCGTTCTATAGGGTGGTAGCAATATGATCTGGGCAAATCAGAGTGGCTCAAGCCTCTAATCTCAGCACTTTGGGAGACTGAGGTAGGAGGATTGCTTGAGCTCAGGGGTTTGAGACCAACCTGGGCAACATAGTGAGACCTTGTCTCTACTAAAATTTTTTTAAAAATTAGCTGGATGTGGTGGCCCACTCCTGTGGTCTCAGCTATTCGGGAGGCTGAGGCAAGAGGATAGCTTGAGCGTGGAGATCAAGGCTGCAGTGAGCTGTGATCGCTCCACTGTGTTCCAGCCTGGGTGACAGAATGAGACACTGTCTCGAAAAAAAAGAAAGAAATGTGATCTCATTCAGTTCCATGGATGAAGATCTAAAAACTGCTGGATATTTAAAGAAAGTCACTTCTACTTTTCCCAAGTCATTGGCTGGTTAGCCGAAGTAGTGTTTCTTCAACTAGTTCAGATAAGACAAAGTCCTGAGTAGTTCATCCTGTTCCATAGCCGTCCTCTGCACTTCTGTGCTGTCTGTCTAAGGTTACAAGGGGGCCTCTGGATGAGTGGATCCAAGTCTGGTTTATGTCGTTCCATTTTTCTAAAAATATTTTAAAATGTTCCTAGAAAGTCTACTGCTAGAAGCTAAGCAAGGTCAAGCCTGGCTGGTAGTTGGATGAGAAAGTCTACCACCTGATAAGTGAGTAGCACCTGTCATCACGTACAAGCAATCCCTTGTTAGGATAGTGTGATGCCACAGTGCGTTATAGATTCACAGCAGCCTTCCGCAGGCTGGACCAGCTAGCTGTCTGCCAGTCATCACCTAAATAGAAATTGTTCTCCTGAAAAACTACTAATGCTTTTTAGGACTTTAAAAAGCCTTAGATCTAGATAGACCCATTCAATGCCTTTGGATTGTATACTGCAGAATATGATGTTCATACAGAATGCAATCTAAATGATGCTTCCGGGAGTTCAGCATCATGGTGGCACTACATTCAAATCAGTGTGGCCAAGCCGTTGTAGAATCAGTAGAAAGTAACCTTCTGACAGATTTTTAGGCCTGAACCTCTAATTCCCTGGCACCTTTTTTGGGGAAAATGTTGATTGACGCGGAGCCTCGGAAGTTCCACAGTCCTCCTGAAAATCCCTGCCAGTGCTGCTATTTCACACTTTGAGCCTGAGCAGTAGGTAATTTGGAATGTGTACTGGACACCCTGGGCTGATTTAGAACTTTAGTGTTTTAAGATTCTGGCTTTTTAGGACGAGCACTAAGTTTCCTTTTAAGAGGACACTGTACATCTACCATTAAAAGAAAAAGCCTCCATTCATTGGCCAGTGGGTTCATCCTGCGAGGCTCATTGAACACATGGTTTTGACTCCCAGTGTAGTCAAGTGTACTGAACACTCAAGAGATCTAAGTGGTACTCCACTGAGACTGTCTTGTACATGTCCAGTGATTGAGTAGCTCAAGACAGCATTTCAAAACAGACTCACTCCTGCCTGTACGCCCATTTTAGTTTTCATAAACACTTGAAGGAAACTAATGTCTGCAGGAAATCCATGGCTGCTCCTGTAGCTTTACATTGTGGGGACCCAGTAGGGTACCTAGCAGAGTGAGTCTTCCTTAAAGGGTTTTGGTGACGTCACTGAGTGCTTATGTGTCACCCCATGTTAACGGAAGTGCTGAACTTCACATTGGGTGTTGGAAAGTAGGTAGTAAATAAACCATACATTCCACTGTGTGTCTCTAAGGCTTTTCTCATTTCAGGTGAGAAAATTTGTAATGTGATAATTTATCAAATAATTATTTATTTTGGGGTGGGGACAGGATCTCACTACGTTGCCTAAGCCGGTCTCACTCCTGGCCTCAAGCAATCCTCCCACCTCAGCCTTTCAGAGTGCTGGGATTATGGGTGTGAGCCACCATGCCCTCATTCCTGGCTATCTTTATTTTAAAATCTGATAGCCCATGTGTATTGTCAAACTTTGGTTTCTTCTGAAGTACCAGTTATTTCATAGATAGAAATCTACCTAGACCACAGTTCTCAAACTTGTGGCCTGTGAGCTATAGAAGACTTACAGTGGGCCTGCAGGCATGCTTTGTTTAACCCACAGCACCAGCTCTTAGAAACTAGAGTGATTTTTTGGCCAGGCGTGGTGGCTCACGCCTGTAATCCAAGCACTTTGGAGGCCAAGGTGGGCAGATCACCTGAGGTCGGGAGTTCAGGACCAGCCTGACCAACATGGTGAAACCCTGTCTCCAAAAAAAAAAAAAAAAAAAAAAAAAAAAGAGTGATTTTTGGCTGAGTGTGGTGGCTCATGCCTGTAATCCCAACACATTGGGAGGCCAAGATCACTTGAGGTCAGGAGTTTGAGACCAGCTTGGCCAACATGGTGAAACCCCATTTCTACTAAAAATATAAAAAATTAGCTGGGTGTGGTGCCACATGTGTGTAATCCCCGCTACTCGGGAGGCTGAGGCAGGAGAATTGCATGAACCCAGGAGGTGGAGGTTGCAGTGAGCCGGGATGGTGCCACTGTACTCCAGCCTGGGCCACAGAGCAAGACTTCGTCTCAAAAAAAAAGAGGTTTTGGCCAGGCACAGTGGCTCATGCCTATAATCCCAGCACTTTGGGAGGCAGAGGCAGGCAGATCACTAGGCGTCAGGAGTTTGAGACCAGCCTGGCCAACATGGTGAAACCCCGTCTCCACTAAAAATACAAAAATGAGCCAGATGTGGTGGCGGGCGCCTGTAATCCCAGCTGCTTGGTAAGCTGAGGCATAAGAATTGCTTGAACCTGGGAGATGGAGGTTGCAGTGAGACGAGATCACACCATTGCACTCCAGCCTGGGTGACACAGACTGTGTCTCAAAAAAAAGAAAAAGAAATTTCTAGTTTCCCTGGAAAAGATCTGGCCACCTTGCTGCCACAGCCTGCACAGTGATACTCGGCAGGAGCCGAGTAGCTGCTGTGCTTTTCACATGAGGTATTCACACTCTCCGGGTTTCCTTCATTCCTGCCATCTTGCTATTGTTTTATACCGTTCTTTGAGATGGCTAATTGACAGTTTTTTACTTATCTTTTTCCAAATTGTGAGCCCACTGTCTCTGATTTTTATTTGAAATTTTCTAATGGAAAGACCTCTGGATGGAGAATTAGGAGGTCTGAGTTTCCGGTAAGCGGATGCATGACCTTGGACTGGGTTGGCCTTTCCTAGCGTTTGATCTGTAGGCTGTTTCTAGATCTTCCATGGAAAAGAGATTGTGGGCAGCTGAATTGGGGGAATGCAGGATTAAATAAAGGTGAATTGGTTTCTTTACCGTAGGACTTCTCAGAACCTTTACCATGCTTACGTGCATTCACGTCTACAGGGGTGTAGGGTGTGTATTGTAAATGTCCTGAAGTCACATCACTTCATGCCCTCTTCACGGAACCAAATCACATTCTGTGCATGAAACCCAGGAAATACGGAGCTAGGTAATTTCAGCAGTCCTTCAAACCCTTCAGCGCTCAGAGCTTCCATCAAGCTGGATCTGGAAAAAGCTCAGCATGTTATTTTGGTCCTTCTGCTTTCCCATGTTATATCTGCTGTCTGTTCATACTCCCTTCTTTCTGTGTAGTCTTTATTCTGATAATTTATCTTAGAATTATGCCAACTGAAAATGTTCTGCATTTGGAGTTTTATTACAAAGATTTTGTTTGTTGGTTTTGGGTTTCTTTGAGACAAGGTCTTGCTCTGTTGCCCAGGCTGGAGTGCGATGGCACAATCACAATTCAGTGCAGCCTCGACCTCCTGGGCTCAAGCAGTCCTCCCACCTCAGCCTCCCAAGTAGCTGGCATCTGCCACCACACCCGACCTACACTTTCATTCTAATACCAGGTGGTTACAAATCACTTGCAAGACTGAGTAGGGTGATTGGAAGTAGTGATTTGATTCAGATTACTTAGCGTTAATAGAAGATCCACTGAGTCCAAGGCCTCTTGCTGGATGCTGGGCCAGTACAAAGGAAAATAAGACAAATTCGTCTCAGCTCACTGCAACCTCTGCCTCCCAGGCTCAAGCAGTCCTCCCATCTCAGCCTCTCCAGTAGCTGCCACCATCCCCCGCAGCCAATAAGGGCTATGAATTCTCATTTTATATTTGAAAATAATGAGCCAGAGGGAGACAAAGCAGTTTTCTCAGAGGCACACATAGTGAATATATGCAGTAGTTCTTGGACCCATGCCCTCTGCATTTTAAGAAGGACTTGGTTCCTTAGCAGAGGTAGTTGGGTAGTTTTTCATCTCACTGAGATGGCTACAGCTTTGAGACTGAGCCTCGCTCTGTCGCCAGGCTGGAGGGCAGTGGCGTGATCTTGGCTCACTGCAACCTCCGCCTCCCAGGTTCAAGTGATTCTCCTGCTTCAGCCTCCGGATTAGCTGGGACTACAGGCGCATGCCACAATACCCGGCTAATTTTTGTATTTTTAGTAGAAACGGGGTTTCACCATGTTGGCGAGGCTGGTCTTGGTGAGCCACTGCGCCTGGCCTAGTAGTCTTTAAACAGCATTGGAGGGGTGCTGGTGGAATTAGTTGGAAGGGAGGGGGAAAGCTAATGGGTGTGTCACATTTAGGGCCTCTGGTGGGAGTGACCCACCTGAAACATTTCAGCATAGAGCCTCCCCTGATCATCTTAGCATTCTGCCTGCTGATGGGCCTCTCGGTATCTACTTTAAATTGAGCAGTTGTTTGATGAGCACCTTCTGTGTGCCAAGCATTTTGCTATGCATTAGGAAAGTTGTTCTTTAACTTTTTCAGAACATGGACCTTTCTGAGACTCAGAACTTTGACCCTCACCCCGGAAATATTTATTTATTTTAATTTTAATTTTATTTTATTTTGAGACAGAGTCTCGCTGTGTTGGCAGGCTGGAGTGCAGTGGCGCAATTTCAGCTCACTGCAACCTCTGCCTCCTGGGTTCAAGCAATTCTGCCTCAGCCTCCTGAGTAGCTGGGACTACAGGCGCATGCCACCATGCCCAGCTAATTTTTGCATTTTTAGTAGAGACGGGGTTTTACCATGTTGGCCAGGCTGGTCTTGAACTCCTGACCTCGTGATCCACCCGTCTCGGCCTCCTGAAGTGTTGGGATTACAGGCGTGAGCCACTGCCTCCGGCAGAAATATTTAAATAGGTTAGGGTGTAATTTTGGGAAGTTATGAATTCTCTAAAACTAAACCCTAGGGCTCCCAATTAAGGACTCTGTCCTAAGGGTACCAAGATGATGGAGACAGATTGAATCCTCAGCTCTCGATAGTGGGGAGACAGTATAACCAATGGGTCACTCAGTGAGAGTATGCTATTTAGATACGGTTTATAAGGTGATTCACAAACACCAGTAGGGGAGTATTTAATTCTGCCTAAGCATAGGATGGATGAGGTTGTCAGGAGAACCTCCCACGAAGTGCTGCATCGTACTCAGTTGTCAAGAGAATTCCTTATTTCAGTTATTGCCAGTAAGTAGGGCAGGATCAGCCGGGGCTCCATCTCTGATATAACAATCGTTCTCATTCATTGAGCCCATGTTGTTCTGGGTGCCAGGCAGGATTCTTATATATGTTCCTTCATTTGATGGTCACAAAATTCCTGGGGATGGTATTGTGATGTGATTCTTAAGACACAAACTTGAGGTTCAGACAGTATGAGTGCAGGTTCTGGTTCTGCCACTTACTAGTTTGGCTTTGGGCAAGTTATTTAACTTCTTTCAGACTTAGTTTTCTCATCTGTAACATAGAAATTGTTGATGGTAATAATATTTTTTTTTTCTTTAACCAGTTTAGAGAGGAGATGGTAGTAATAATTTTAAAAGCAATAGTTAATGTTAGAAATTAGGAGTTTACCCTGGGTGGTAGGTGGGTAGTGACTGAAGAGGGGATGAGGCAGCTTCTGGGGTGCTGGTGATGTTTCTTGATCTAGGTGCCAGTTACATAGGTGTTTTAGCATCTGCAAGTTCAGTGAGCTATACACTGAACTTGCAGATGCTAAAAAGATCCATGTCTTTTTCTGTATCATTATTGTTCTTCAATAAGAGGTTAAAATTGGAAGGATTTCTGGTTCCTTACCATGTACTGCCTTGTTTCTAGTGGTTTACATTTGTTATCTTGTTATCCCTGTGGATACAATGCCAGGCAAACTAGTTCCAAATCCCACATAAGAAGAATAGTAGCTACTTTGGAAGGTCACTGTGAGATTAAACAAGGGTCCTTGTCAGGCACTTAGTAGGTAGTATGTTTGCTGCACTGTCTTCTTTGTAACATAAAAGGTAGTGGGATGCAGGACTCGGACTTGCCCCGAGGGACCATGACTCCAAGCCTGTCTCTGAATTTGTTCTTAGCCACCGGGCCTACTTCCCTGGCTGCAGACTGTTTCTTCCTGCTGTGGGTAGTAGAGACTTGCAGCCCAGCCTCCGTTTCTCCCAGGCAGGGCCTCTATGGGTGGCTGTGCCACACAGGTTCTGGGAAAGGAAGTTGGGTCGCTACTCCTCCGTGCTGGTGCGAGCCTTCCCCTTTGCTTATTGTATCCGTGCGAATCCACAGGATCTGTGTTGAGTAGCACGGACACATGTGGATGGCATCCAGGTGGCTTTGCCTGTTTCTGATTAGCATAGAGTTGTAGTAAGTGTGAAGTTGTGGGGATATTTGCACTTCTTATTGACTTTGATGATGAAATTTGTCAGAGAATTTTAGTCTTGAAAATGTGCACAAGGAATAATTAATATCCATAATTTCTAACTTTAGTGGTTTGTATATCACCTTTATGGTTTTTGCCATATCATTGGACCTTCAATACATGATTTACTTAATATTCTTAAATTTAGATTATTTGTTTATTTTGAGACGGAGTTTTGCTGTGTCACCCAGACTGGAATGCAGTGGCTTGATTTGGCTCACTGCAACCTCCACCTCCTGAGTTCAAGCGATTCTCCTGCCTCGGCCTCCCGAGTAGCTGGGATTGCAGGCATGCACCACTATGTCCAGCTAATTTTTGTATTTTTAGTAGGGACAGTGTTTTACCATGTTGGCCAGGCTGGTCTTGAACTCCTGACTTCAAGGGATCCACCATCTTTGGCATCCCAAAGTGCTGGGATTACAGGCGTGAGCCTCTGCACCCAGCCAGATTTATTTTAAATATATATGCATATATATTTTTTTAAGAGACAAGGTCTCACTCCTGTACAGGCTATAGTGTAGTGGCTCAGCCATAGCTCATTGTAACTTTAAACTCCTGGGCTCAAGGGATCCTCCTGCCACAGCCTCCTGAGAAGCTAGGACTGTAGGCTTGCACCACCATACCATGCTCAGCTAGGCTTTTTCTTTTTTTTTTTGGTCTGTGACACACCCCCAGGGGATCCTGAGAACATGTGCTCCTAAAATATCGTTTAAAGGGAAACTAAGACATTATCATAAGTGGAAAACTTTGTCATGCGTAGAAGGTAATTGGAAGAACAATGTAAGTTTAAAAACATTCATCCATGTGCCTCCCAGGATCCCCTTGTGCACTTCTCTTGGTAAAACACTGGTTTAGTTTGCTCCTGCATTTTCCAGGTGAAGACACCAAGGAGCAAGGCTCTTGAAGGTTTTGCCCAAGGTCACACACGAGAACTGGCCAGGAAACCGGGACTGTTGACTGATTCCTGGCCCAGTGCTCTCCTCCCCAGAGTTCCCACTAACTACTGGTAGTGGAGGCTGTGTCTGTGACATTGATTTATTTTTCATTTATCACTGTGCTTAAAATAGCACGGGTAGTGAGATAACCCATTTGCCTCCCCCTGAAAAGGGGGAAAATAACTTGTGTGGTAGAAAATTGGTAGCAGAGTCCCCTCAAGGTCATACTTGCCGATAAGGAGTAGAGTGGCCTTGGTTTTGTGAACTATCATGGCTTTCATCTGCTGGCCTACGCCATTATGAACTGAGGACTGTACCTCACTTCCGTTAAGTAGCTACTGTTTAAAATGATCGATTACGTGGAGAATTGCTTGAGCTCTGTGCACTGGAAGTCATTAGGCTTTATTTAAGTCCTTGGGAACTGAGATATGTTTAAGAAAATATTAGGTGGAGAGAAGGGAGTGGCCAAGTGGTCAGAAAATTTTAGTCTTGAAAATGTGCACTGGGAATAATTAATTGAAAATAGAAAATTAATGTTTTCTAACTTTAATGATTTGTGTACCTCCTTTATGGCTTTTACCATATCATCGAACCTTCAGTATACTATTTACTTGGACTCCAGAGTCAGGGAGACCTGGGTTTGAATACTGTTTCTGCCACTTTTTTATTTTTGTAAACTGAAAGCAAGGTTATTAAGAAAGGAATAAAATAGAGCAGCCTGTTTCTGCCGCTTATAAGATGGGTGACTTTGGGCAGGTCACTCCACGTCTGAGCCCGTTTTTCTTATCTTAAAATGAAAATGATACCAACCTCCTAGAGGATTGTGTTGAGGAATAAATAAGCTAGTGTATTTAAAGTGGTTTTACCTGAGTAGCTCTCACTACATCTTAATTCTGTTTTATTAGGCATTTGAAATCATTTTTTAGAATGAGGTTGTACGTTGATGAATGAAGTATATTGTTTCTTTACAGTATAGTGTATGTAACATAGTCTGTATCATAGTATAAATGTAAATTACATATTGTACTGTTGAACTCATACGTAGCATTTGATTAACCAGGGTCCAAATGCAGTTTCCTCACTTCAGAGCTGTATCTCAGCTGTCATTCTGCACTGCTTCTCTCATAGTAGAAATTTCCCAAATTGTAGATAAAGAAGTAAGCGTGAATTAAGAAGAAATCTGAGGTGGGGCACGGTGGCTCACGCCTGTAATTCCAGCACTTTGGGAGGCCAAGGCGGGCAGATCACAAGGTCAAGAGATCAAGACCAGCGTGGCCAACATAGTGAAACCCTGTCTCTACTAAAAATACAAAAAAAAAAAAAAATTAGCTGGGTATGGTGGTACGCACCTGTAGTCCCAGCTACTTAGGAGGCTGAGGCAGGAGAATCACTTGAACCCGGGATGTGGAAGTTGCAGTGAGCCAAGATTGCACCACTGCACTCCAGCCTGGCGACACAGCAACACTCCATCTCAAAAAAAAAAAAAAAAAACCTGAAAGGCTCAGTCACATTTTGGAAGAAGTCTTGTTGATTTAACCTAAATTAGGAACAAGAAGCTATCGTAACACTTTTGTCATGTCAGTTTTGGAGGAAAAAATGACATGAAACTACTACATACATTAAAAGGCAGGCCAAGGACTCAGCAATACAGTTTAGCTACTTTAGAAGGAAGAGTAAATGGCCGGGTGCGGTGGCTCACGCCTGCAATCCCAGCACTTTGGGAAGCTGAAGCAGGTGGATCACCTGAGGTCAGGAGTTTGAGACCAGCCTGGCCAACATGGTGAAACCTCATCTCTACTAAAAATTCAAAAATTAGCCGGGCGTGGTGGCGCAGGCCTGTAATTCCAGCTACTCAAGAGGCTGAGGCAGGAGAATCGTTTGAACCCAAGAGGCGGAGGTTGCAGTGAGCCGAGATCGCCCCACTGCACTCCAGCCTGGGCGACAGAGCAAGATTCCATCTCAAACATAAGGAAGGAAGGGAGAAGATGTGGAAGCCCAGAGGCGTCGTTGAAAGGGAGCAGGGGTGATGCCGTGTAGAGCTTGTGTTTGAGGTCCTGTCTTTTCGTTTCATTTTGTTTTTGAGTCGGAATCTTGCTCTGAGATGAGTGCGGCTATGTTCCAACAGAACTCTAATTACAAAGGCAAGTGCTTCACCAGCCGTAGTTTGCTGAGCCCTGGCCTAGACTACAGTAGTCTCTCCTAATGCTGAGTCTGGCTTAGACTATCCTCTCCTTCCTTCCTTCTTCCTATCTTGTCTCCTAGCAGTCAAGGGGATCTTTTTGTTGTTTTCTGTTGTTGTTGTTTTAAAGAGATGGGGTCTTGCTCTGTCTTCCAGCTGGAGTGCAATGGTGCCATCATAGCTCACTGTAACCTCAAACTCCCTGGCTCAAGCAGTCCTCCTGCCTCAGCCTCCCAAGTAGCTGGGACTACCGGATGCACCACCATCAAAGCTAATTTTTAATTTTTTCGTAGAGCTGGGGGGGTCTCACTGTGTTGCCCAAGCTGGTCTAGAACCCCTGGCCTCAAGCAGTCATCCTGCTTTGGCCTCCCAAAGTGCTGAAATGACCTGTGCTAGCCACCAGGCCTCGCTGGGGATCTTTTAGAAGCACAAATCAGCATGTTACTCTCCTGCTTAAGACTTGTAGTAGCTGCCCATCAGCCTTCCTGTGAAGTTCAAGCACCTTACCATGACCTGAAAGGGTCCAGCGTGAACTGCCCACCTCTTGGAACACATCTAGTTCCTTCCACGCTGACAAGATTGACTTCTTTTCCAGGCTCGTTCCTACCAAGCTTGCTCCTGCCCCAGGGCCTTTGTGGGTGTTTTTGTTTTTGCTTTTTGGTTTTTTTGAGATGGAGTTTCATTCTTGTTGCCCAGGCTGGAGTGCAATGTCATGATCTTGGCTCACTACAACTACCGCCTCCTGGGTTCAAGCACTTCCCCTGCCTCAGCTTCCCAAATAGCTGGGACTATAGGCATGTGCCACCATGCCCAGCTAATTTTGTGTTTTCAGTAGAGATGGGGTTTTACCATGTTGTTCAGGCTGGTCTTGAACTCCTGACCTCGGTTGATCTACCTGCCTCGGCCTCCCAAAGTGCTGGGATTATAGGCGTGAGCCACCGCACCCGGCCCCACAGGCCCTTTGTACAAGTTCCTCTGCTAGAACATACTTTCTCAGATTTTTATGTGGCCAGCTCCTCGTTGTCACGTAGGACTCAGATGTTACTCCTCATAGTGGCCTTCCCAATCACCCTATTTAAAGCAGCTTTCCTAAGCATGCTCTGTGTGACGTTAGCGTCTCTTACTGTGGTAATGGTTATCACCTGCCGAAATTATCAGTTTATTGATTACCTGGTTTACCTTTAACTTCCCCCTCAGCTGCTGACTCTTAAGTACCAGGCCTGGTCGTTCTTCACCACAAAAGCTCCAGTGCCTTAAAAAGTCCATCACACAGTAGGTACTTAACATTTATTGGGTGAATTGCCTTGTTTTACAATCCTAGTATATTTGTGGTGTGTTCAAGTATTCCTCTGCCTTCAGGGATCTTATTACCTTTTCAAAAACTATGAAATGTATGGTATTACCCTGGGGCTTATGCAGAGAGGAAGGAGACTTGCCTCAACATCACAGAACTAGTAAATGTAAGCAGACAGTGATGTCCACTGTTGAAATCCTGCATTTGGTTTTCAGTATCGTGATTGTTATTGGTTGTTTATTTGTTTCAGGTCATTTCTGTTGGTCCCAGTAGATCTTAGACTTCTGGGAACATTTGGACTAGCTCAGAACTACCACTGAAGACTTTGCTCTGGGGGACAGCTATGCTAGCTGCCCCTTGGTAGACCCCTGCTTATTAACTTTAACTGAGGGATTAACATCAAGAGTAGTTGCTGTAAATATTCCTTTGGTTAAATGAAAGAGTTGATTTATTATAAAGATCACATTCAATTTCCTGCTGAGAACAAAGTGGATAAGAACTTCTGCACACCGTTTGTTTCCGGGGGGAGATTTTGACAGCTATGTTCTGTTCTCTCACTGATGATAAACATTAAAAGTTGAAATAGCTCTTAGAGATCACGTCCCTTTCCCTGCTGCAGGAATCCTTCTAAAATTGTTTGGATACTTCCAGTAAAGACGAGCATCTATAGATCACACATCAATTTATAGACATTAAAGTTTATAGAATGGGTGTATTCCTAAAGAATTATCAGGCTGGGCACCATAACTCACACCTTTGAGCCATGGGATTAGCCAAGTGCTATTCCCAGCGGTTTGTGAGACAGGCAGGAGGATTGCTTGAGCTCAGGAGTTCGAGACCAGGCTGGGCAACATATTGAGACCTCATCTCTATTAAAAACAAAACAAAAAAAATAGGCCTTTGGGAGGCCAAGGCAGGCAGATCACCTGAGGTCAGGAGTTCGAGATCAGCCTGGCCAACGTGGTGAAACCCTGTCTCTACTAAAAATACAAAAATTAGCAAAGTGTGGTGGTGCACACCTGTAATCTCAGCTGCTTGGGAGGCTGAGCCAGGAAAAGTGCTTGAACCCAGGAGATAGATGTTTCAGTGAGCCAAGATCACGCCATTGCACTCCAGCCTGGGTGACAACAAGAGCAAAACTCCATCCCCCAAAAAATATGAATAAATAAATAAATTTAGCTGGGCATGGTGGCGCATACGTGTAGTCTCAGCTAGTTGGGAGGCTGAGGCTGGAGGATCACTTGAGCTTGGGAAATGGAGGCTACAGTGAGCAATGATCACGTCACTGCACTCCAACTGGATGACAGAGCAAGACCCCTTTGTAACATTTGAGCACACAAGGCCTTTCAAATATTCTTGGGGAATTTGTTGCATAAGGGAACCCTGTGAGAAAACCTAAACCTTTGGAAGAAAGTTCTTCAATTGGTGGCTTGCTGCTTTTTTTTTTTCTTAAGATGTGACATGCCTATGTATTAAGTGGTAACTTAAAAATACTAATTTGTGGCCAGGTGTGGTGGCTCACGCTTGTAATCCCAGCACTTTGGGAGGCCAAGGTGGGAGGATCACCTGAGGTTGAGAGTTGGAGACCAGCCTGAGCAATATGGAGAAACCCCATCTCTACTAAAAATACAAAATTAGCTGGGCACAGTGCCGCATGCCTGAATCCCAGCTACTCGGGAGGCTGAGGCAGGAGAATCGCCTGAACCCAGGAGCCGAGATTATGCCATTGCACCCCAGCCTGGGCAACAAGAGTGAAATTCCGTCTCAAAAAAATAAATAAATACTAATTTGCTGGTAGAGACACATTTTTGGAAATATTCTAAAGACACGTTATTATTGAGACCAAAGGAAAACTCACTTAACAGTGAAAAGTATTTGTGCTCTTATGGCTGTGCCTTACATTAATCTAGGTCAGGGGAGAAATGGGATAACAGTCCTTTAAAGAGGATGCTTGTCTTTCTCCCTCAGCTAGAGCCGTGGTTTGTTACTGAGTATTTAAATCTGATTCTCTCTGTAGATTGCTGCTAAAATTGATTCAATTCCTCACTTGAATAATTCCACACCTCTAGTGGACCCCTCAGTATATGGATATGGAGTACAAAAACGACCCTTGGATGATGGAGGTAAGTGGCCAGAAATATCTTTGCCTTTCAGGTGATAGTGAACCTGCCGGTTAAGTTTGAATTTGTCAGCCATTACCTTAGCGACTCTCTAAAGTGTCACTGTGTTGAGAAGAATTGTTGAAGGGAAGTATTCAGGATGACTTTTCTCAGCAGTTCTTCAGCATTTGAGTTCCTATTTGCCTGGATAATACAGAAATCATTTCAGCTAGGCTCTGAGATAAAGGCTTGGCCCCTGAGCATCAGCTTGGAAGTAATTTGACCTATTTGAGAATTTTGTTTGATTTAGCCCTCCGTTCTTCAGCACACATGGGAATCGAAATTCCCACTTTTCTCCAAAGAAAAGCTAAGATTTGGTGCATGGCTCTCAGGAAGCTGTGGCTACAGCTTGACCTGAAAGAAAGAAAAGAATGGTGACTTTCTGCAGCCTGGCTGCCAGGTTTTTCACCATTCCCATTTAGGACAGGCTCTTTCTAGAAGCATCCCTTTTCTTTAATTCATTTATTTATTTGTTGTTTTGTTGGCTGGTGTATATGCCGTTACTACATCCCAGAAAGAATTTGAGAACTCTTAGAAGCGCCCATCACCAGCACTTTGGCAGAGTACCTGTCAGATACGTTTCTTCAGAGAGCTTGGACATCTGATCATATTTTGCCTTCTGTTACTACAGAAGCGATAGTGAAGTACACTAGATGAACATGAATTTGCATGTAGTCAAGTGAGTCAGTGTCTTCTTTTGTGTTCTTTTTCTGTCGCTATGTACCCAATCATTTATGTTTGTGCATATTTCTGTGATGTATTATGTGAGACACAAAGGCGCAGAACAGTATGTATTGTGTAGTCATTTCTCCCAAAAGTGCACGTTTTTATGTACATAGAAAAATATAATTTGCCATGACTCATTTCTCTGGTCTCTAGGAATTCTTGTTGTTATTGTTTTTAATCTCCCCTTGGAGATGGGATCACACAGGTCTCAGGCTAGAGTGCAGTGGTGCAGTTGAACTCCTGGGCTCAAGTGATCTTCTCACCTCAGCCTACCAAGTAGCTGGGGCTACAGGCATGAGCCACCATGCCTCCTAGTACATTTCCAAATCCTCCAACTCATACACTTGTTCACAAATCTCAATGTCCTGAATAAAGCCTATATTAAGGGCCATTTTAGTTAACTTAAGAGTTGAAGAAGTATTTTTTAAAATTTTATTTTGAATTTTTGTGAGTGCATAGGTGTATATATTTATGTGGTACATGAGATGTTTTGATACAGGCCTGCAATGTGAAATAAGTACATCATGGAAAATGGGGGTATCCATCCCCTCAAGCATTTATCTTTTGAGTTACAAACAACCCAGTTACTCTCTTTATTTTAAAACATACAGTTATCACTGGCTATAGCCACCCTGTTGTGCTATCAAATAGTAGGTCTTATTCTTTCTTTTTTTCTGTACTCATTAACCTGCTCCCTCCAACCCCCTCAGCCCCACTCCCCTTCCCAGCCTCTGGTAGCCATCCTTCTACTCTCTATGTCCATGAGTTCAACCATTTTGATTTTTATATTGCACAAATAAGCAAGAACATGTGATGTTTGTCTTTCTTCGCCTGGCTTATTTCACTTAATATGATGATCTCCAGCTTCGTCCATGTTGTTGCAAATGACTGAATCTCATTCTTTTTTATGGCTGAGTTGAAGTATTTTTAAATAGACCCAAATAATACCTCCAAAAAGTTCTAGAGGACTGAACTTTAACCTCCTAAAGGTTAAAGAACCCTGCTTCAAGGGAGAGTTAGAAAGTTCATATTGCTAAAGAAGTGATCCGATAGCTTCTGTCAAAGAAAACCCAAGCCAAACCAAACAGCTACACAGCCTTTGGAAATCTTTAGTGCTAAGAAAAATGCTTCAGAATTCCAGCCACTTGGTCTGCCTCTGCTTTTCTAAACTTTTCATCACACCATCAGCAAGCCCATGAGCCTAGAAGGCTGCCAGGTAAACACAAACATACTTCCCTTCACGGGATCTGCTTATTCACATTCTTACTCTCTCAAGAGAGTGGCCCAGTGGCCTTATCCCTACCAGAAGACGGCTGATTGCCGCAGACCTCAAATTCTACACGTGGAGAACAGCTTGGAGAAAAAACCATATGTGTAATCCTGTCATTTAAACAGTGCTCAGCAGAAGACGGGATTAATTTTGTTGAGCTGTAATGCAAAATGTAAGAAGCCTGAGGGAAATTCCTTCTTCAAATACAGTCTCTCCAGCTGACTTGAACTCTGATTTATTCAAAAAAAAAAAAACAACAAAACAAAACAAATACAGTCTCTTATTATGTAAGACCAAGTGTCCTGGGATGATGAGAGATTTGGCATGGCACAGAAATGTTCTTTCTTGCTTGCTATAAGAGGGCTTAATATTTAGAGGGAGGAAAAAGAGAAACCATGGTCATTTTCTGTTGGTAAAGACTTATTCTCCAAAAGGCAGACATGGAAAAAATTATGGTTATCAAAACAGAGAAATGAAAATACACAATATAATAATGAACCCAAGGTTTTAAGCGAGATTCCAGACCTACTGGGCGATCTTGGCCAAGTCAGCTACATCTGCCTGTGACCCAGTTCTCTTTATCAGCATGGATAATCTCTTTATTGGTGCTAATTTCTTTCAAATGTGTGTGCAGTGGACTAATGGGAGAAAAATGTCTGCAACATGCCAGAGGGTTTCATTTGCAAATACTCAGGTATTCCTTATGCAGAGGACAGCAGATACCCGCTCACTGCAAGCATCAGCGTTAACACTTCAGCTCCAAGCAGTGGCTGAAAAAAACAAGGCTGAATTGTGAAATTGTTGTGAAAGGCTGAATGAGTTGTGAAATGTATTGATCTCAATTTCTGGAAACACTGGGCCAGAGAGACACTGTCCATTAATGAGATATGGGCACAAAGGCAGACAACTTAGTTTTGTTTTTATGTTGTTGACTCCTAAGAGGAACAAAAGCATGCTTCCCCTGAAAAGGTAAAAAGACTACTTTGCATTACAGCTTTCTGCTAAGGCAAAAACGCAGATAATGCAGTGATTCCTATTTGGTCTAGGGAATCACTAACACCAGTCAAATATAAAAAGATCACACAGAGCATACCATTTTGGAGAAGCAGTTTACAGGGTTATCTTAGTTCTGGTGGCCCCAGGGTGAATTTTCTGTTTTGTGGTCATAAACGCTTTGTAAATACACAAGAATTTTTACAATCAAATGAGTGCTATCCCCTTAAAGTCTTCAATGTGAGTCTAAAGAATTTTCTCCAAAAGTCTCCCACATCTAAAAACAACAACCATCTCCTCTTAGGTTTCCGAGATGCCCAGCATGGTGGCTCACACCTGTAATCCCAGCTTACCCAGTGGTGGGAAAACTTGAGCCCAGGCATTTGAGGCCAGCCTGGGCTGAACATAGCAAAACCATGTCTCTTAAAAATACATATTTCAAGCTTTTTTTTTTTTTTTAAGGTGCTAGGCAGCGGAACAAGGGAAGGGATTTGTTCCTGATACAGAAAGGGGTTTGGGTCAATTGTGTTTCGGGGAGTAGCAGTTTTGAGCTGGCTGTGGGAAGGCTGTTCATGAGCCTGCTTAAACCCCAGAAGCAGAATTTGGAGCTCAGTTTGAAAGCCTGCCTGGATGCCTCTCTCTGGGAAGCTCAATCAGCAGTCCCTCCACCACCCTCCAGCTTTGGATCAGGCCATTTTAACCTTTTGCATCTTCAGTCTTGACACCCACATGTTCGAGCGGTCTTTGAGCTGTACCCTTGGCACCCTACCAGTTCAGGAATCTGCCTTCTGGTCTCAGTTGTGGCACCTTTTCCATCCAGTGCTTCTCTCGTGCTACAGCTGGAGCCTCCCTGGAGTCAGTCCAACCAGTTTGATTCCTCCAGGAGCCAGGGAGGTGCAGATCTTCCAACCTGACCATCGCCTGCCCTCCCTGCTGGGCTCGTCCCCGCGTGGCACTCTGTGGAGCAGCCTGGCCGCTGGCTCTTCTCTTGCTCTCCCCGCCCAGCTCTTACCTGGCCAGCTCCTGCTCAGCCAACTTCCTCCTAGAAACCCGTCCTCTTCCTTACCTTGTGACTTTCTTCAGTGCTCAGCCCACATGCCACCTAGCCTCTTGGTCCGTCTTCCCTCCCTCCCTTCCTTTTTCCCCGCTTCTCCCTTTTCCACACACCCACCTCACCAGTGGATATTGCCATATCCTCTGAATTTCTAAAGCAGTGTATTTGCCCTCTGCTCAGGGCAGACAACACCCCCGCCTTCCTTCTGCAGTTATTGGGTCCTGCCATGCACCTCTCCTATTAGAGCCTAGAGATGTGACCGTAAGACTGGCTTCATTTCCCACGAACTCCTCATGCCCAAAGTTCCCCCTTGTTTGCTATGATTTGCATTTTAAAATTTTTGGAAAAGTAAGTTCCAAATTTAAGAGAATAGTATTAGCTAAGTGGTTTAGAAGTGCAAATTTAAATGTAATCTAAATTAGAGATTAGCAAGGTTTTTCTTTCCCCTTTTTTGAGATGGAATCTAGTTCAGTCGCCTGTGGACTAGAGTGCAGTGGCGTGACTTCGGCTCACTGCAACCTCCGCATCCCTGGTTCAAGCAATTCTCGTGCCTCAGCCTCTCGAGTAGCTGGGATAACAGACACCTGCCACGTCGCCCGGCTCATTTTTGTATTTTTAGTAGGAAGGGGTTTCACCGTGTTGGCCAGGCTGGTCTTGAACTCCCAACCTCAGGTGATCCGCCCACTTCAGCCTCCCAAAGTGCTGGGATTACAAGCATGAGCCATTGTGCCTGACCTTAAGCTTTAAGATGTTTTTTTGTTTTTTGTTTGTTTGTTTTGTTTGTTTGTTTTTAAAGACAGGGTCTCACTTGCTGAGGCTGGAGTGCTGTGGGACAATCACAGATCACTATGGCCTCTACCTCCCAGGCTCACATGATCCTCCCACCTCAGCCTCCTGCATAGCTGGGACTACACTGCACCTAGCAATAAGCTTTTTTATAAAGGACCAGATAGTAAGTATTTTAGGGGCTGGACAGGGTGGCTTATGCCTATAATCCCAGTACTTTGGGAGGCTGAGGCAGGAGGATTGCCTGAGCCTGAGAGGTCAAGGCCACAGTGAGCAGTGATTGTACCACTGCTCTCAGCCTCGGCGACATAGTCATCTCAAAACAAAAATAAATTTAAGCTTGCATGCTGCATATCCCACCTACTAAGCTGTGCTGTTGGGGTTCAAAAGCAGCCATAGAGTCCACATAGACAAATGAGCATGGCTGTGAGCCAATAAGATACTTCATGGAAACGGGCAGCTGGCCCTCAAGCTTAATTTGCCAGCCCTCATCTAAAATCAACTTCATCAGGTGATTAACGTTTTCTTCTTCTTGAGTTAGGGAAGTGTATAGACAGTACCCCTCCTCCAGTTTCTTTAAACAAATCTCCCATCTCGTGTTTGGCTAACTGCCCTGACCACCTGAAACAAGTGATTGCCCATGTTCGCCCAGCGCTGATGGACAGACGGAGAGTCCCTTCCCGTTTGCCCCTCTGTATCTCTCCTGATGAAGAGCAAAGCCTTTCTAGTTCTCTTCCCCAGGAGAGTTTGAGGGAGTCCTGTCCCCTTGAACTTTTTAATTGAACTAAGCAGACCTCACCCTCTCCCTGCGCTCTGTGTAGAGGGTGGCACCAAAACCAGGACTTCGGAAGAGTGCGGTGCTGTCCTCACCCCTGGGGTGGCAGGGGAAGGCCGCGTGGGGGGCTTTGAAATTATGCCTGCCTCTTCGGCCAAAGACTCATCTTTGCTGTTTATGTGGCACTTTTCCTCCCTTTTTATCCTTTTTCCTTCATGCCCTGCTGAAGAACAGCACCTTTTACACGTTCCCACCTTTCTAATTCCGATCATACAGTTGCTCCCTGTTTACTCCTGACGTCATTTTCCACGGTTTCAGTTACCCATGGTCAACCACTGCCGAAAATATTAAACAAAAACTTCTAGAAATAAACAATTCCTAATTTTTAAATTGTACGCCGTTCTGAGTAGCATGATGAAGTCTTATCCCATCCTTCATGGGCATGAATCATCCCTTTGCCCAGTGTGTCCACACTGTGTACACTACCCGCTCACCAATGTATAGGAAAAAGTGTAGTGTCTGCAGGGTTCGGTACTGTCCATGGCTTCAACCCTCTCCCAGGGGTCTTGGAACATATCCCTCATGGATGAGGGGAACTGCTGTATTCTTATGGGGTAAAGCACGAATTCTGGGGTGTACTGTCGAATGATTTGCAGGAAGAGTGACATGGACCTTTCTGTGATCCTTTCCACGCTTTGTTTTAGTACTTGTGGCATAGGGTAAGGACTGAAAAGGAGGAGAGGAAGGATGAAAAAAGGAATGAGGAGAAAAAGACATTTGACAATCCCAGCCCTTCAGGAGAGAAAGGAGGTACAAGTGCTAGCAGGTGGTGAGAGCCGTGACGCCCGGACCCCTGCCTGTGACCTGCATACCGGTCTCCACTCTGGAAAGAGGAAAGTGAACCTTAGAGGTTCACTTTCTCTGAATGGGGGGTGATGACAGACGCTGGAAAGATGAAAAGCCAAGACCAAAACCTAGTTCCTGAGTAGGAGGGGTTAGGAGGGAGGTTTGCCTTTTGTGAAGAGGGAAGAGGTAAAGTGAGACTGGGATGTGGTCGAGCAGTTGTCAAGGGTGGATGAAAGCTTTCCAGGGGCAGGTGGGCATGGGCACCCTTCCCAGGGTCCTTTTCCAGCTCCTTGCCTCCTCTCTGCCCTTGTCCCTGAAACAGGCCTCTCTGAGAGTCTCGTCTGCCCAGGAAGGTTATGCCCTTCCTGCCACACCCCTTCTCTCATTCCCCAATTTTGGTGTGTGGTAGGCAGTCACTTGGCATGGAAAAATCCTCAAACAGTGGGACCAGGCAAAAATTCTAAATGGAGAATCCCTAGGTAACAAAGTGTAGAGCCTTGGTAGGCTGGGTAGAAGGGAGGCAGAATCCCTAGGTAACAAAGTGTAGAGCCTTGGTAGGCTGGGTAGAAGGGAGGCTGGGCGTAGTGGCTCACGCCTATAATCCCAGCACTTTGGGAGGCTGAAGTGGGAGGATCACCTGAGGTCAGGAGTTTGAGACCGGCCTGGCCAACTTGGCAAAACCCTGTCTCTACTAAAAACATAACAAGAAGCTGGACGTGGTGGCACACACCTGTAATCCCAGCTACTTGGGAGGCTGAAGCATGAGAATCATTTGAACCCGGGAGGCAGAGGTTGCAGTGAGCCGAGACCACGTCACTGCAGCGTAGGTGGCAGAGCAATACTCTGTCTTCAAAAAAAAGAAACAGTGAAGGGGACAGGTTCTGGTTTTATCCAGCTGACAACTCCTGGCAAAGGCTCCGTGCCCTGCCCCCACCCCTCTGTGCCCTGCCCCAACCCCAGCCACCTTCATTGGCTTCTTCCTCCCTCCCTTCACCCATCTACCCATTTTAGGATTATAATTCAGAAGTGAGATCATGGTCACATGGGTACATCCATATGTGTAAGTTGGAAAAAGGCAGTGAGAGTTTTCCCCTTGGCAAATATCATCTGACTGGTTGGCTGACAGTTGGCTGAGCTAGCTAGGTAAAGTAGTAGACATTTTCTGCAAAAATGAATGAGCTAAACCTGTGGCATCAATGTTGTGACAGAAAAGTAACTCGAACTCATATACAATGCCTGTTACATTCTTCACAGCTGTTAATAGGGAAGAAAAGTTGGCCAAATTAAAAGAGGATTCATAGGTTTCCAGAGTTCAGCTTGATGGAACAACTTCTCTCAAGTACAGCTCTGCCACTCTTGGGCCTTTATCCCCAAGAAATGCAGATGTTCACACAAGAGCCTGTTCACATAGCAGCTTTACTCATAATAGTCCCAAACTGAAAACAGCCCGTCCATCCTTCAGCTGGTGAATGGTTCTGCTGCGCTACAGCCATGCCGTGGAATAGTACTTGGCAGGAAAACGGAACAAATGCTGGGTGCATCTGTAACTTGGATAAATCTCCAGGGAATTATGCCGAGTGCCAAAAGCCAATCCCCAGAAAACGACAAACTGCATGATCCCCTTTATGTAACCTTTTGGGAATGGAGAACAGATGAGTGGTTGCCAGGGGTTAGGGATTGAATTGGAGGAGAAAAGATGAGGGTCAGAAGGGAGCCTGAAGCTTAAACTCCTCCTGTTGTAGGTAAGGAAAGCAGTGTCTGGGTAAGTAAGCGGTTTGCCCAAGGCCGGATAGATACATGGTAAGTGACAGAGGGAGGCTGAACCTGGGTCTCTATCTCATGCGCTGTAATAGTGTAGTACTTAAACCTGTGGACTTCAGAGTCAGGGTTTGAGTCCCAGCTTTGCTAGTTGTTAGCTGTTTGACTCTGGGCAGACTCCTTAACGTCTCTGAGCCTCTGTTTCCTCATCTGTAAAATGGACCTGATGATACCTGCCTCATCAGATTATCGTGAGGGTTATATCATGTTATTTTCAAACTTTAAGAAATATTATTTCACCCTCGGGTTGGGCGTGGTAGCTCACACCTGTAATCCCAGCACTTTGGGAGGCCGAGGCAGGCAGATCACGAGGTCAGGAGATTGAGACCATCCTGGCCAATATGGTGAAACCCCCGTCTCTACAAAAATTAGCCAGGAGTGGTGGTACATGCCTGTAGTTCCAGCTACTTGGGAGGCTGAGGCAGGGGAATCGCTTGAACCTGGGAGGCGGAGATTGCAGTGAGCTGAGATCATGCCACTGCCCTCCAGCCTGGCAACAGAGTGAGACTCCATCTCAGAATAAAGAAAAAAAAAAGAAATACCACTCCCAATGTGAGAAAAACTGTTCCCATCAGAACTAGTTAGTACAGACATGTTAAAACACATGTGACTGAAAGTTTTATGAAATACATTACCCTTATTACGTAATGGTACATTGTGTTTTCTATTTAATTTTTTTTATATAAAGCTGGTTGTGACCCCCATATTGATTTCATGACACTGACCTAAATGAAAGTAAAGCTTAGGGCTATGAATATAGTATCATAGAATTCTTTTTCCTCTTAGGCACTTGGGGAAAAGGTGCAGGGCCCAACACACCCCTGGAGGCTAGGGTAGGCCGCCTCATCTGTTGCCTTCTGCCTTCCCTGCTAGACTCTAAGCTTCCTGAGGGCAAAGGTGACTTTGTTGACTGTTTTATACTAAGGTCTTGTAACAGTGCTCAGCACCTGGAAGGCACTGACTTGTGAGATGAAGAATGATCAAGAGAGAGAATATCACAAAATTGAACAGTGATAAGTGATAAAACCCGCAGGATAAAGGATGGGGAAGATGAAGGGGTGCAGAGTTTGCATGGGCACAAGGCCCCTCACCTGCACGCCATTCTGAGGGCTTGGATGCCGTGTGATTGCACCTTCCTCTTCAGTAAGATGGGAATGGCAGTGACAGCAGCTGTCTCCAAGGTGGGTTCTTGCGGGACTCAGTGGGTTCATGCAGGTGAGGCGCCCAGGAAAGCAGGTAGTGTTGCTGGGGGTGGTGCTGTTTCCACTCACCGAAGCTTATAGTAGACTACAGGTGTGAGTGGCGTTATTGGCTGGGTGAGGTGGCTCAAACCTTTAATCTCAGCACTTTCAGAAGTCGAGGCAGGTGGATCACCTGAGGTCAGGAGTTCAAGACCAGCCTGGCCAACATGGTAAAACCCCATCTCTACTAAAAATACGAAAATTAGCCAGCCATAGTGGCTAATTTCTCTACTAAAAATACCAAAATTAGCCAGCACACACCTGTAATCCCAGCTACTTGGGAGGCTGAAGCAGAAGAATCGCCTGAACCCAGGAGGTGGGTGAGCCGAGATCACACCACTGCACTCCAGCCTGGGAGATAGAGCAAGACTCTTGTCTCAAACAAAAAAAGATGACATTATTGAGATAAACTTGAATTTACTTTCACTTTTTAAAAAATAATTTGCGAAATTAATGACAAATTACATTTGCCAAAGGACTTTCAGCTGAACTTAGCATATCGGTGTTTTGTGGCCCTGGAGCAAGAGTTGCTGCCTAGAACACAGGAAGCTTTTGTAGTGTCCCTGGGGAAAGGCTTTCTAAAAACTCCCTGAATCCTCACGACTAAGTGTGTGTTGCTGACTTGGGCTGGGGCGTGGAAAGCCATTGGTCAGTGAGAGGAGACAGCCAATCCAAAGAAGAGGCAGAGGAGAGAAGACTGTTTTCAAAATCTAAAGAGGAAGGTTTGGGTTATTTGCTTTTGCAGTCATAAAAACTGACATTTTTCCACTGGCAGAGTCACTCACCTGTCTCTGGCCAGTGGTTCCGTTCTGTGTGGGTGCCAGCCTGTGCTGGCTGAGCTGTTGGGAAGGAGGAATTGGCACTTTTGTTCCTTGGGCTGGGGTCGGAGTGGGGGTGTAACTATGATAGCTGATGCATATTGCAAAGTTGGGCGTATTTCCCAGTGCTTTTTTTGTTTCTTTTGGAGGAGGGAAAAAAATGAAAATCTTTTTTTCCTCTTCACTAATAGGGAAAATTATGTGTCTGATCACCTTTTTTTTTTTTTTTTTTTTTTTTTTGGCTATTGTTTGTTTTATTTACCTTTGAGATAGTTTTGCTACGTCATCCATACTGGAGTACGGTAACATGATCTCGGCTCACTGCAACTTCTGCCTCCTGAGTTCATTGTGCATCAGCCTCCCAAGTAGGTGGGATTACAGATGTGCACCTTAAAACCCAGCTAATTTTTTTATTTTTTAGTAGAGACAGGGTTTCGCCATGGTGGCCAGGCAGGTCTTGAACTGCTGGTCTCAAGTTATCTGCCCGCCTTGGCTTCCCAGAGTGCTGGGATTACGAGCATGAGTGACCGCACCCAACCTGACCACCTTTTTTTTTTTTTTTTTAAAGATTATTATTAAAATTGGCAGAGTATTACTCTTGAGAAAGAATTTATGATCTTGTAGAATGACTTACAGCCCCAGCAGTTCATTAGTGCACAAGGTAAACGAGAACTTCACTGCATATGCTGGAATTGCACCGAGGGGAACTTTTGAAGCAAAAAGATGCATTGTCAACCAGCGCACACCATTAGTGGAAATAGGACTGCTTTTACTCAGCATTTTTTCTTTTTTTACAGGAAAATGAGTGTCGTTCCATTCAATTGAACATGATAGGTGTTCCCATCTGCCGCCTCAGTGTGACCCCTCCTCATTGTGCAGACTCAGGAGAGGTCCATGTCCCCGAGGCTGGACATAGAAGTTGGCCATATGAGTACCCAGTGTGCCTTATCTAACTGCTGGTTTTCGTTTTTAGGCACCACATGGGAAGGTTCCAAAGGAATGAAACTTGAATCGCATGTTTCAGCCTTGGGCTCTAGCATTTGCGTGGAGGAGGGAAATGATTTATCCCTCCTAAGCACCCACCAGCTCAGAGTTGACTCTGGACCTGAACCTGATTTCCTCTCAATGGCTCAGCTCTCAGTAGCCCATCTGTTTGTGGGATGACAGTGTGTACATTTTCACCTCCGGTCATTATGAGCGCCTCCACGGTGGCTGGCAGCAATCGTGTCATGTGCATGGCACCTGTGACACATACTTTACCAGCAAAAAGGAATTGCCATTTTTGTGATAAGCACAAAATTTCAAGTGGCTTATGAAAGGAACCCTCTGAATATTCTCGTCAATCTCAGGAAGTTCTTTATGGTAGCAGCACTGCCCTTTACTCTGTTTCTGTGGCTTTTCTGGCTGAGACAGAAATTTCTGAAGATCATCAGCCCTTTGAGATCCTTTACCAAATAACACAGTGGACCAGAGCCCGCAGTGCGGCCTCATTTCCCCAGTTCAGAAATGCTGAGTACCTCATCTTCCCCTGTGTTCTCAACATTTCAAGACATTTTAGTTCTGGCGTGACTAGGTTTTTTACCCATGAAGAGGGGAATACTGATAGCAATGTGGTAAGCTGAGCTTGACCCATAAATAGGAACAGCTAACCAGGCTCACGGGCACTCTGCTATTGACATTCTCCTTTTGTGTGTTTTCCTCCCCACTGCCCTAGGTGGCCAACATCCCTGCCTCAGGAATGTCTAGCCCCAACATCATTCAAGGGCTGAGTCTTCGATGAGGATTCCTTTCTTGAGCTGGTGATTGTCCAGTTTTCATGCAAAATAGGAATTGTGACCACTACCTGTTCCAAGCAAGAATGTTATATTCAAACAGATATGCAAAAACAAAATTTTAAGAGTCAATAGAAAACAATTCTCTTATCCCTGAGATAAGCAGATTAATAGTGTCTAGTGTCAATATTTTGGCTGTAGACCATTATCTTGTTATTGATCCAAAAGAAATATGGTATTGACTCAGTAGCTTTGTTTACTTTTTCCTGGCATTGTTTTGCTTTGCTTTTTCTTCTTTTTAAATGTCATGGTCTGGTTTTTTTCCCTTTGTGCCTTTACTGTCCAGTCAGAGAATGACAGCAGTGAGTTTAAGCCCAAGAAGAGTAATTGGCTCTCTATTTCAGTTGTATTTCAGATGTCAAACCATTTCACTCTCTGTCCTCAAGTTGGTGTCATCGATCCTTTCTGACTCATCTCATGTCCTTGTAATAACTTTCCCCAAAGCTGTATTTCTGAATGCCCTTTTCAGCATCTTAGAATGTGCATTCAGTTCTCTTTTTTTTTTTTTTTTAAAGATGGGGTTTCACCATGTTAGTCAGGCTGGTCTTGAACTCCCGACCTCAGGTGATCCACCCACCGTGGCCTCCAAAGTGCTTGGATTACAGGCGTGAGCCACCGCGTCCGCGCGTCCGGCCCTGCATTCAGTTCTTTGTTTAGGATTTTTACTTTTCATTGTCTGCTGACTGTGTTGCTTGAGCTACATTTTCCAAAAGACAAACACCAGAGAATCATTTTTGCTGATGGCTGGTGAAGGAGACACTCATCAATAGCTGAAAGAGTAGAAACTGGAACAAACAGCTTAGCTAAAGTGGTTTTGTGGGAATGTGATTACCAAGTTGATTTTAATAAGTAGAAGCAGTTTGGCACTGTTGTCTCTGTGAAATGGGCTTGAAAGGCGTTGCTCTTTCTTAGTGTCCGCTGCACATGGACTGCTGTGGTGGGTCTGTGACGAGGCCTGTGGAGGGAGGAGGCCGGATCCTCTCCCTAAGATGCTTAAGCTGTTGGTGGGGGGGGCCAGGGGAGCGTCTCCTCCCCTGTGGCCAGGAGGAGCATATGTGCATGTTCTTCACGACTGCAGCTGCTGTGGAGCAGTCTTTGACAATGCATCCACGGAGGTTAAATCTTCTCATTTGTTTTTAAAAGAGAAAGAAGGATCTCTCTCCATCTTTACATTGAGTTTGGATCCAAAGCTGCAGGGAGGTGGGAAGGTAGAGGGATTTAGGCTAGCAGGATTTTCTCCCAGGCCTCTCAGCATGTGGACACACAGATCAATTTCTTATCCTGTGTTCAGCTGGACACTGGGTTAGAGACTGTGTTGATCAAGATGTCCCCTCCTGTTTCATATCATATAACGCATTCATTTCAGCCACTGAGCCTAAATTACTGTTTGCTTTCTTTCTGCCTTCCCCTGCCCCCCCGCCCCTGAAATGGTAAGAATGGTAAGGATGAAGTTAGTTTATCCGTGCTAATGCTTTGATTTTTTTTTTTTCTCTTTCTCTTTGCCACAGTAGGTAACCAGTTAGGGGCCTTGGTACATCAAAGGTAAGCAGTGGGTTATGTTTTATTATTTATTGATCATTTCTAATTGTTTATTGATCTGCCATCTGTACTAGAGTGCTAGGAAGTCAGAGGTTGAGAGTGTGAAAAACCATGGGTTAGGCTTCTTTAAGACTCGAGTTTTTTGCTAGCCATTTCCAAGATAGTGTCAGCTCAGGGGTAAACTAATACAAGGCATTAAAAGTCAGCCATTATTGCAGTAACTTAAAATACTTAAAATCCTCAGCCCCTTCACCTGAGAAGAGACACCTTGAAGTGTGAGGGTCGGGCGCTCACAAGGGAATGCTTTGGGTGCCCAGGGAGTATGCGTGGGAGGCCAGAAGCCAGGGTTCCATCCCTCCAAAGGGATAGGGACTTGCCAGAGAGCCTCAGCCCTGCTGATTCTGTTTCTGTGTCAAACGTAGAGGATTTAAGAGAGGTACAGCAAGAGCCCTGACTTTTACAAAGGCCAGTCTGTAAGATGGGATATTTGTGGTCA
The DNA here is from genome assembly GCF_009761245.1 of Sapajus apella. Taxonomy (NCBI): domain Eukaryota; kingdom Metazoa; phylum Chordata; class Mammalia; order Primates; family Cebidae; genus Sapajus; species Sapajus apella. The sequence goes on from NW_022437037.1 coordinate 5,356,779, forward strand.
CAGTGGCCCTTGTGAAACCACTTCAAAAAGGAAAAAATATACAAGAAACTGCCGCAGTTTCTCTTCTGGAAGGATGAATTTTGTGCCATATATCTGTTGCTGTAACATATCCTTAACCTTCTTTCAGCATTCTGTCATCTTGTATTCTGCCTAGATGTTTGGGAGTGTCTAGAGATCACCAGGCATCAGTTAGACAAAAGATTTATCCTGGTTTTTTTTATTATTGTTTCTTTGTTTGCTTTGTTTGTTGATGAATTAAAAAATTGTAATGAGGTGATTATTAGTATCAAATGCTGGCTTTCCTATAAAGCCATAACTAGTCAGGATTTTTTTCTCCAAGGTGTTTATACGTTATGCCTTAGACAGATTTCAGCCTTGCATTTAGATTAGAACATTTTCATCCTGGAAACCCAGAGCAGTTTATCTTGGTATGTTTCTTCCTCAGAGTTGGCTAAAGCTATTTCTCAGGGCCAAGAGCTGCCTGGGCTTTGTGACATTTGGTATTGCAGTAGTGTTGAAGCCCCTCTAGTCAATTTCCAGGTCATATTTTCTGAGAGTAGACAGCTCATGCTACACGTGATGTGAGCAGCAGCCTCCTGGCTAAACGTACAGAAGCCCTGCCATCCATCCCTCACAGCAGAGTCAGGAAGCACATCCTCACAGGGACCTGGCTTCTGCACGACGCGCTGGGACGCCAAGGCTTGGCATTCACACCCGTGGCGTTACTGATTAGGAAGCTGGGAATGAATTGCCTGATTTGGGGAGGATGTATGTACCCCAAAAGGTGGAGAGGATCCCGTCTTGCACATAAGCTTGAGAACGTAAACTCCACAAGGAGAAGACTGTTTGTTCCCATCAAAATGATACGGTGGCAAGTGCTGTTTATGCAATTGCATTTCTTCTAAGTGCTGCACTTTCCCGAAAAACATGCACTTATTCAATCCTTTCCATGATGGGTAAAAATCCAGCTGTGTGAGAGATGTTTAAAAATGCTTGCTTTTTTTTTTTTTTAACTACTTGCATTTAGCATCCTCCCAAGGTAAATGTTTAGATTTAATTGCTTTCTGGGGTGTTGGGCAAATTGGACATTGTCCACAATACACTGTATGGCAGATTTGAAGGTTTGTTTGAAAAAACCAGTGCAGTAGTAGTTTTTTGTTTTTTTGTTTTTTTTTAAAGGCACATAATGGATGGGCTAGCATTTAACAGAATTACCTTGCAGAGTAAGTGAGGTAATTACTCTGTCCTGGTCAGCACTGATTACACCTCCATCAGATGCTGGTTCCATTGGGGCATCTCACCTTAAAAAACAGACATAAATTAAAAGGGAGGCCAGAAAACAAGACAAAGATTAGAAAACAAGGAAGGTTGAAGAAAACTTGAGTATTTCTTCATCCAGAGAGGACTCCATAATAGAAGTTTAAACCTCTCCCACGGCCCCGGACGACCTTTCAGCGACCAGGGATTGATGACCCGTTGGGTAGAGAGCATCGCACCAGGCAGAATGAGGCAACACTGAGAACTGCTGTATGAAGAGAAGGCAGCTGGTAGAGGAGCTGATGGTTTCATTAAAACCCAGAGGTTTCTTCCTCTGACACAAGGAAATGAGAGGCTTAGATCTCTGGGAGGAATGATTGACCAGAGGGCTTACTAAGTGACACCTGTAGATGGTGGTAGATTTGTTGGCCAAATTGGCCTGATGTATTTTAAGCTTTTATCTTGCAACATGGCCAGTATGGGCAGTTTGGGGACCTAAAATGGCTACAAAATTCTGTATTCTATATTTTTTCCAAAATGTTCTTTGTTTTTAGGACAGTAATAACGGAAGAATTCAAAGTGCCTGACAAAATGGTCGGATTTAGTAAGTATCCGTGTTGTCTACTTTTTCCCTGATTCCTGTCTCGTCTTTTTTCCTCTCTTTTTTTTTCTGAGCTCCTTTGCCAAGATGTTCTTTTTATTATCATCTCTCTCATGAGTGTCACCTGTAGTAGAAGGCTTTGCACTTGCCATTCCCCACAGCCCTGAAGTGCTGCAGGTCTCTTCAGGCTGAGGGAGAAAGCAGAGCATTGGGCCGTGGGTGCCCCCCGTTTCCCCACCTCTCCTCGCCTCTGCTAGAATATCCTCTGCCTATAGGCTTTTCACACAGGCTTTCTGCTGCCATCCTGCCCGAAGAGCGGAGACGGGCTCACTGTGACAACTTGATGTGTAGTGTGTGAGCCGAGCATAACAGTTTATGGGATTCGCGGGGTCATTCACGCCTGCGTGGTTAGATATGGAATGGGGGCTTGTATTCTGACCCTGTTCAATTTGTTTCAGTTATCGGCAGGGGAGGTGAACAGATTTCACGGATTCAAGCAGAATCTGGTTGCAAAATTCAGATTGCTTCAGGTAAGGGCTTTTAAAAAATCGATATCAATTTGATAGAAATCAGTATTTTGCAAAAATGTCCAGATTCGGTACTTTGCTTGTTGCTTGGGTAAGTATATGCGATTGGTGCGTTCCTTGCACTTCTGGAGTTGAACTCCCAAATGAGAACCAGAGGGATCAGAGCAAAGGTGGGCCCGGACATAAGGCCTCCTGTGTGGCTTCTGGGGTAAATGCTCCCTCGGCTCTGTGGCCAGGCATGGCCCCTTCCCAAACACCTGCCACTCTAGGACCTGATGTTTTCTGCACCAGAATGTTATGCCAGACACAGTGGCATAGTGGGACCTGTAGGAATCCTATGGCTTTCGGGTCACTCCTTGACTGCACGCTGGCTCCCCTGGATGTGACTGTCCCTTCCCTTTTTGGGAAGAGAATAGTTGGGGGTCCTGGCTGAATTAGCACTCACTGAACATGTTTTAGGACCTTTCCTAGCTGGGTCCATTTGACCATGCAATATGGAGAGAGATGGAGTGATGAACAATTTTTATTTTATTTATGGTTTTATCATCTGAGTTTGACCTCTTTCCATTGCAGAGGAAGGAGTTTGAAGGACATTTGGCTAGAGAAATGTGTGTCATTTTAAAAGATACTTACTACAGTGTCTTGAAGGCAGTAACTCCTGTTAGCTATTTCTCTTTTATTTTTTTTTTGAAGGATGGATTTTAAGAAGCAAATTTTTAGGAACAAAATTAGGCATCCTGTGTGGTGTTGGAAAGTAACGTGTTTCTCTTGTTAAGTGGCCCAGTTCCACATAGATGTCACTGATCTTTTGGGACGTTCCTGCAGTAACTGGTCTGGTCCTGATGTGCATGTCATTAGGTTCCTTCCAAGTGTACTAGCTTATTAGCCGTGTGCGGACAAATGACCATGAAACTACAGATGGAGAGACTGAGAAATAGCACAATAAAGTGACTTAACTGCTAGCATGTGAGTGGGTCAGAAGTGAGGCTGAGATGTATCAGGACCGACTCAAACCTCTGTTGTGTCCTTCTGGCTTCCCCTGTGGGCCTTGTTTCTACTTCAAGAACCTAGGGTGGAGCTACCAGCTTAATATTCTGTCCACAAGTGGAAGCAAACTGTCTTTTTCTGGGAGCCTGGGCCTCTGCGGGGCTGGCATAGGAAGCCCCTAGAGAGACAGTCTGTACAGGGCAGAGGTGCCTGTGCCCGATGCCCACCAACACCCTCATCTTCTTGATTCTTCTTATAGAGAGTTCTGGGATTCCAGAGAGGCCCTGTGTACTTACCGGAACCCCAGAAAGTATTGAGTAAGTTTATTTTATTTACTTTTTCTTTCACTCTTCTTCCTCCTTCCCCAAATGGGGAGAAATGGAAGGGCAACACTGTTATTGAACACTGTCAATCTGTGCTGCAGTCTGGCCACACAGGCAAATAATTCTCTAGGGAAGAAAATCTGGGAGGTTACTGTGCCAGGGGTTTTTCTGTCACCTTAAATCCAGGAGATATCACCTTTGTTCCAAACCCCACAGCTGTCATAACATCTCCTTCAAACCAGGGTCTCAGGAGTGTCCATTCACCCCACCTGAATGCTCTAATCAACTTACTTCTTCCTTGTTTTAACACCTTCACCTGAGCAGGTCTGGATTAGTAAGCCAGTCACTTGGTGAACTACTGAGAATCCTGGTACCAGGTCTTTTGGCTGGGGCTGATCCTGTTCCCCTTCAGATATTTGTGAACCAAATGAATCAACTCTTCATGACCTTTGCTCTACTCAGAGGGCCATACAGACTGGCCAGAGGATGTCTTGCCTTTTGGCGCCCTTGCGACGGCCCTAAGACTAACACCGCTTTCCCACCCTGTTACTCACATGCTAAGAACCGTCTGCCAGGTGCCAGTCTCATAAATCCAAGAGCCTGCCGGGAAAGGGGAATGTACTGCCTTAGAGCCTGCTCGCTGTCCTTCTTCAGTCTCCGGAGCAGCACTGTATTTGGGGACGGGGTGCTAAGATTATATCTGGCTCAATAGGTAGGGTTGTTTTATTGTTTCCACTTCTCAGGGAGTCTAGATGAGCTGAAATTCCCTTGTTCTGCCATCACATTGCAAGCAGTGAACCAGAATAAATATCGCTGGCAGGTGTGCGTTACAGGGCACACTGGATGGTTTTGCTGGAGTCGAGGCATTTTTCTTCCAACACAGGTTAATCTAGTACACTAGCAAAATATTAAAAAGCTGCCGTAACTGAGGAGACGCACGAAGCTGATCTGTGCACAAAGGCTCAACACTACGAAAGGCAACATCTGTTTCCTGCCTTTCTCTTCCTTCTTCCTAGTCTTCTAACCATTCCTGCTTCGTGTCTACCTAAGGAGCGGAGGCGGTGGGATTCTAACTTTAGGAGGAAACAAACTGCATTTTCTTCAGTGAGCAGCACAGCCAGCCCGTTCAGTGGCTGAATTCTTCTCTATCAGAGAAGCCAAAAAGCAGATTGTGTGTGGCAATTTCGAGAATAAATACGAGCAATAACAGCCAGGAGAAATTCTGGTGCAGAAAAGGCAATCGGCACAACAGATGACTGTGGTAGTCCGGGTTGTGCTGCTGCAACATTGCAGTTTCTGTCCCCCACCCCCCCCCCCCCGCCAAGTAAATCAACACAAATAGTGGGACACGTGACATGCAGGGTCCCAACTTGGCTGACATGGAGAGCTCCAAGCAGGTGTCTGAGTGCGCGGCTGCATCTAGCACCGCCTCCCCTTCCCACCTCTTGGAACCAAACTGGGATTCGTAGCCGTAGCTTAAAAGTCATAGAGCAGTGTGGTTGGTGATGAAGAAGCAGCGTGGAGCATGGGAGTTCAGACAGTGAGTACTAATCCTTGCTTTCTTTCTTCCCGTCTTACTCATTGCTGGCTGTCTCTCCCGCCTGCATTTATTTAACAAATACGTATTGAGTATACTCTGTGAAAGGATCATGTTGGAACAGAGAGATGTAACGGGGTAAAAGATGGTCTCTGCCCCCAGAGCAGCTGTCATCCTCGTAGGAGACGACACGTTTGTGGAGGCACAAGCGTGAGCAGAAGGCAGGCTTGAAAGGGGTGGGGTCTGGCAGTAGCCCGCTCATCACGGCTCTGTGTCGCAGCATTGGTACTGTGGTGTGTGTTGCTTTTAAATTCCAGCCCAGTAGCGTGGCGGATGGCAGAGAGACCTCCGGGTTGTGGGGGCAGGAGCCTGGAGCTGGACGGAGGGCTGCCCTGACTCCCTCCGGTTTTTCCCTCAGTGCTGTTTGCCTGTCTTGCACATGGAACCTTCCTTTAATGCTGGTTCTCTTGTGGTTCTTTTCCCTCCCAAAGACAAGCCAAACGACTCCTGGGGCAGATTGTGGACCGCTGTCGAAATGGACCTGGCTTTCATAATGACATAGACAGTAACAGCACAATCCAGGAGATTCTCATTCCCGCATCTAAAGTGGGTCTGGTCATCGGCAGAGGAGGGGAAACGATCAAGCAGTTGCAGGTATGGCCCGGAGCCTGGAGCGCGCGGCCGTCCTCAGCAGTTCTTCAGCTTCCAGGCCCGGGAGAGCTGCTCTCGGCCGGCATTCCCTGGCGGGGCTGGCTTCCTTCCCCCGTTTGACAGACAGCTTCTGAACATATACCATGGCCATGCCTGATGCCAAGTACTAGGCCAGGTGTGCCCTAGCAGGGGCCCCTGTGGACTTTCAGCAGCGTTTTTGGCCGTGAGCTCTGTGAGGGCTGCTTTTGTCATCAGAGGACCGCATCTCAGACAAAATTGCAGTGTTTGGAGTCAGGGGCCCTGACCCAGCATTCCTCCTCACTAATTGGTTGGTCTTGAATGTGCTCATTTACTTTTTGAAGGTTCAGGGTCCTTGTGTGTCAAAAGGGGCAAGTGCTAGCTTCACTTGTGATGGAGCTGAAATAATCGCCGTTCTTTTCTTTTTATACAAGAGCCTATTAGTGAGTGAATGCTCCATGAGCATTAGCTGCTGTCCCTGCCAGAATCCCTCATCTGAGATACTTGGAACCAAACAGGTTTCAGAATTTGACACTCCCAGCAAGTTCTGGGGCTGTACCCTGAAATGAAATGCATATTTCTATAGCGAAATAGAGTAATACACTCAGAGAAAGGCAAAAAGTATAATGGCATGCGTTCAGTTATGCTGCCATGTTAGTTATAAGCAAACTTTTCTTTCCTAAAAGGGATTTTGCAGTTGCGAGTAGAGGACTGTGGCTTCCCTTCGTGCCCTCTCATAACCCGGTCCTTGGGTCCTGGTTGTAAGGATGGTATCCTAATGTGGACTAAGTTTATTATTTGGGATCCCAGCCTCCAGATTGTAGTCCCCCACTCATTAGCTCTGGATCCAAGGGCAGCATGCTCTGAAGTGGAAAGACGGCAGGACTTCACTCAGTTCCGCAGAAGTTCTGATCGGATCGTGTGAAATGGAGTGTGTGCCCAGTGCATGGCATTCAGTAAAAGTAGCTCCGTCGTGCTTAGCCACTCCAGGGACTGGAAAAAGTAGAAAGAATCATTTTAAGAGATAGTTTTACATATCCTGTTTGGACATGGGCTTACCCGACCTATGTCGGCTCTCACAGAAGCCAGCTTTGTGGCCCGCGTTGCAAGGCAGCCCCTGGTGGTGGGTGGGATGTGGGCTTATGGTGGGTGTGACTGGATCCCATTTTGTGCTGCCCTGCATCCTCATTCATGACAGTGAGGGCTGTGCCGGCGTGTGTTCCCCCACAGGAGCGGACCGGCGTGAAGATGGTCATGATCCAGGACGGCCCATTGCCCACGGGAGCAGACAAGCCTCTTCGTATCACTGGAGACCCATTTAAAGTACAGGTAGGAAAGAAGCCATGCGTTGGGTGAGTCCTGGACATGGGACTATGACTTGTGGTAACCGAGAGCTTTGATCTTCCTCAAGTCATCGTGAAACTGGCTGTTCCGTATCGAAGGGAAACTGTTTTCCTCAACAGAGTTGGTCGATGAAAAGAATCTAGGTTTGTGCTGCCCACAACGAGAGTCCTTAGCTACTTGTGGCTATTTAAATTCACTCAAATTAAATAAAAACAGCTCCTCAGTTACACTGGCCTCATCTCAATGCCCGGTAACACCTGAGGCTGGTGGCGAGCATTCTGGACTGCGCATGTGCACGTTTCCGGGCTTTTGCTGGTAGCACGGGTCAGGTGCAGTTGGTTTTTGTTGTTGCCCTGCGTCATCCCTCCAGGTGCAGTTGTGATTTGCTGATCAGCGGTAGCTTAGATGCAGGCTCTGCTTGGCTGTTATTTGCCTGCTCTCTTCTGGGCTTATTTTGCAAGCTCTTCAGCTGAGGTTGGAGGTGAGCGCAGGTACCAGAGCCACCCAAGTGGCTGTGGCTGTGCAGCCTCATAGCAAGTGTCGTGCACCCTGAGCCTCCCGGGGAGACAGCCCCGCTGGCTGAAAGCAGTGAGGGTTTTGGTTTTAAATCCCCTGCTAGCAGCAGGAATTCAGGTGAGCGGAGGGTGTAGGGTTTTTGTCTGTTCTCAGTGAAACACGAATGTACTTTTCTCCTGCCACCTGCAGTCTTGCCATTGCCACATTCAGAGTAGCTCTGGGGTGATGCTCCTCGGCGAGCCAGGCCACCATCAGCAGCGGGTTTTCTCTGGGAGCAGTGAAGGTTTCTATAATTCTGAACCCTATCCTTCAGCCAAGCTGGTCAAGGTACACCTGTAAAATAACAGTTTTGGAACAGGAGTGAGGGCAGTGGTGGGCACGGTTCTGCCCGGGGACTCCAGTCAGTGATGTGGTCCTTCATTCCCATCAGGCCAGAGTCCCCATGCGCTGCCTCCTCCAGAGCTCCTGGCCTTCTCTCAGTGTGAACAATTGGGTATTTAAGGAGTCGGATTGCCTCTCGCCTTTCCCCACCCTGCTCAGAGTCCAGCCATGGACTCCGGGATGATGGCGTCAGACTCCAGGCCTGTGGCAGGCTGGGGGTGCCCACAGAGTGCCTGCGGCTCAGCCACCCTCCTTCAGAGGCCTTCTTCCTCTATCACAGCCCGATGGTGTCTTTTGTAGGGAAAAACCCCAAGCAAATAACATACCATTAATGTTTCATAAATTTGCAGGAAAATAATTTTAACTTAACGGGTTTTAGTATCTTTTAAATCTTAAAACTGTATTTCACATTGTTTTATTATTTAGGAGATGGAGTCTGCTATATTTACGGCACCTATATATTTCTTCAAACTGCGTAACATTTGCTGTATGTGCAAATGTTAACATTGTGTTATGTGCGTGTGTGTGTGTTTCTTTACCACTGTAATTGGCAGATGTTACGACCCTACCCCTAAATCCTTAAGCACGTATCTCCTCAGAAAAACCAGCCTAAGAAAACTGTACTTCTAACACATCTCATGTCCAGATTTCTCCACATGTGCTAAGGTTTAAATTGCTGTTGGGTTTGTTCTGTTTCTTCCCAGACACAGTTCTCACATTCCCTTGAGTTGTAAGGTACGGTAGGTCTTTAGCGCAGATTCCTGTGTGGCTGGTGCTGGCATGGGCTGGCCGACTTGCAGGGATAGACTTACCAAGTGCATGTTTAGGGGAGAAGGGCAGTTGAATCTGGAGTGCCCCTGTGATGTGAAGTCTTGACAAAGTCCTCTCTGTCATGGACCTGCCCTCAGTGGGAGCTCTCAGACACCCCTTCCTGCTAGAAAGAAATGGCATCAAGAAACACCTAGGTCAATCCACTTTGTTGATCAGAAAGAAAAAGATTTAAACGTTTAAAAACACCTGGGGGCGATAGGAATCCATTTGTGATCAGACGCAGATGTGCTGACCCAACTGAGACTTTTTAAAGAAGAGGGACCCTTACCTGTGTGGACATTTGGGCAGTATAAAGAACATATCACTTAAGAGTTGATGCACACATCCCCTACATGTCCCATAAGCAATAAGTGAATTGTGCTACAGCTGAGCACCTTCTGAATCTTTAAACCCAGCTTAAGAGGTGTTGATCTTGAAATTTCAAGAAAGGTTTTATCTTTTTCCAGGATTTGTTTCTCATAATGTTTTTTGTTTGTGTTTATGCAGCAAGCAAGAGAAATGGTACTAGAGATTATCCGAGAAAAAGACCAAGCTGACTTTCGGGGTGTGCGCGGTGATTTCAGCTCCCGAATGGGAGGAGGCAGCATAGAGGTATGCTTAAATGACAGGTTAGTGGGTGACCAAGATGAGGGTTAAAGTTGTAGGTCCCACTTCCGTTAGCTCTTTAACCTTGAGCAAGTTGGGTAACTTTTGTCTCAAAACCTTTAAGAATTTGCCGACTTCTTAGGGTGGGTGTGAGGGTGGACTGGGTCAGACTCAGCCCGCAGTGAGGAGAGCTGGCAGCATTTCCTGGCACGGGCCATTTCCCCTGGTTTTGAAGTTTGGCTTTAGAGGTTAACCAGTTGCCCAGGTAAAAACCAAAGTTCATATGTTCTTGGTGATGTATGTCATGATTCTATCCAACTCAGCAGCCTGTGTTTATTGATGAGGTTGCAATAGGATCAGAATCTATTCTAGACAATGAAATTTTGTTATATGCAACAACATGGTGGAACCTTACGAACGGTATGCTCAGTGACATAAGACAGATACAGGACAAATGCTGTGTGATTCCACTTAATCTGAGGCAGCTAGAAGAGGCAGATGCATAGAGACAGAAAGCACAGTAGAAGCTGTCAGATGCTGGGGGAAGGAGTTATTGTTTAATGGGTACAGAGTTGTTGGGGATGACAAAATATTTTGGATATGGATAGTGGTGATGGTTACATAACATTGTGAATATATGTAACGTCATTGAATCGTGTACTTACAAGTCATTGAATGATAAATATTGTGTCTATTTGCCATAATAAAAGAAAAATGAAGGAAAAAAAATACATTTTAAAGAACCTCCAGGGCTAGGCATGGTGGTACACGCCTATAATCCCAGTGCTTTGAGAGGCTTAGGCAGGAGTACTCCTTGAGGTTGAGATCAGCCTGGGCAATATAGCCAGACACTGTCTCTAGCAGGAAAAAAAAAAATTCTTTTAAATTAGCCAGTCATGACACATGCCTATAGTCCCACCTGTTCTAGAGGCTCAGGAGGGGAGATCACACCTCCCAGGAGATCGAGGCTGTAGTGAACTACAGTTATGCCACTGCACTCCAGCCTGGGTAATAGAGCAAGGCTGTGTCTCAAAACAAAAAAAGAGCTACCAGTATAATCAATGTGAATCAGTGTGTATGGTGTGTTTATTGGAAAGCAAGATTACTACTTTTCATCTTTTATCTATCTGTAAGGTTTATTCATTTTTGCATTTTGATCATATCTCAAATTGGATGCATTTAACAGTTAAGAATGCAGTCATCAACCACAATATTATTTCTAAAAGGGAAAAATATCCTTTATTATATCATTTCCATGAATGCACTGTAATAAAAACTAAGTTGTGTGTTAAAAAATGTGTCCTGTGCCGGGCATGGTGGCTCATGCCTGTAATCCCAGCACTTTGGGAGGCCGAGGCAGGCAGATCACTTGAGGTCAGGAGTTCAAGACCAGCCTGGCCAACATGGCAAAATCCTGTCTCTACTAAAAAATAGAAAAATAAGCCGGGCATGGTGGCAGGTGCCGGGTGCCTGTAATCCCAGCTACCCGGGAGGCTGAGGCAGGGAGAATGGCTTCAACCTTGAGGGGGTGGGGGGCGGAGGTTGCAGTGAGCCAAGGTTTATGCCACTGGAACCTGGGCAACAGAGCGAGACTCCGCCAAAAAAAAAAAAAAAAAAAAAAAAATTTTTCCTGGCCAGGCACGGTGGCTCATGCTTGTAATCTCAGCACTTTGGGAGGCCAAGGCAGGTGGATCACCTGAGGTCAGGAGTTCAAGACTAGCCTGGCCAACAAGGATGAAACTCCATCTCTACTAGAAATACAAAAATTAGCTAGGCATAGTTGCAAACACCTGTTGTCTCAGCTACTCAGGAGGCTGAGGTGGGAGAATCATTGGAACCCGGGAGGTAGAGGCTGCAGTGAGCTGAGATCTTGCCACTGCATTCCAGCCTGGGTGACACAGCGAGACTCTGTGTCAAAAAAAAAAAAAAAAGTCCTCTAAAAAGACAGGTTTTTGAAAAGTTCTGATGAGGTTTGGTTTCTCTGTACCTAGGTATCTGTGCCTAGGTTTGCTGTGGGGATTGTAATAGGAAGAAACGGGGAAATGATCAAAAAGATCCAGAATGATGCTGGTGTGAGGATTCAGTTTAAACCAGGTGGGTTTTGATTATTTAAAAATCCTCAGTGTTATAAGGATGGTGATAAAACACCTAACAAAACAAGGGCTTGGCTACTGGTTCATGTGTGTTCACCTTTCTCTGCCTTGCAACATTCTGCTGCCAGATGACCAATCTTAGTGTCTTCTCCTGCCCTTCCTTTCTCTCCCTGGATGTATGTATGTAGGTTGGTCACCTTTCTCCAGAATGATTTCCAGGCCTTTCTTTTTTTCTTGGACGAGTAAAATGCATAGTATGTCAGCTTTTGATTTTGCCAAGTAGAATTTAAAAATATATATATATTTAAATATATATAAGTATTAAAAATATGTAAATATATTTATATATACTTTTGATTTTATTAAATTCGAGATAATTTAAACCCACATAAAAAGACAAAACATCTTACAATAAAGGACAGATTTTTAAATTTTATAAATTTGCCTTTATGAGCAAAATTTTCTACATGGTCTGAAAAGAGGAAAACATGGCAGGCTGATTTCCGGGAACTGTTGCCATAGCTCTACTCCATCGCCCTTGGCTTTTTCAAAGTCAAGTTTTGTTTTAGTTCTTTAATGATATATATTTAAAATGGTTATAATTGCGTAAGATTTGAGCATTGACCAGAAACATGTGAAATGATATAATTACACACATTTTCCTATCAACCACATCACTTCCAAAGAGTCCCTGGAGCTGGCGATATTCCTGTTGCCCCTTTTGGCACTGCGGGGAAGAGTATTGATTGGGAATCAGATTAACGTTTGTTTCTTTCTAACGTTGGGCTTTTTTCTAATCCTGGCTCCTCAGACGATGGGATTAGTCCAGAAAGAGCTGCACAGGTCATGGGCCCTCCCGATCGGTGTCAGCATGCAGCGCACATCATCAACGAGCTGATTCTTACAGCCCAGGTGGGTCCAGCTCTGTGGAGCTCAAGTATTTCAAATGCAGAAGTGGAAAGTGCTACCCGAGCCTCCCCAGGCAGCACCACAGAGCAGTCGCCTGGAGACGGTGCAAGTCACATTTTTGGAAGCCAGCAGTTTTCTGCATCAGCCTCTTTCCCGCCTTCATGAGATTTTTTTTCCTGCTCATTAATTACTCTTCTGCCTTATTTACCACAGCATCTAGTTTGCCTTTACACAGTAAGTTTCTAGCTGTTTAAACTATGTGGAGAAATACCATGCAGATTGATCACCAAGTTTCAGATAATCAAGTGTAGTTAATGTTAAACTATGTCCTAGTGGTAGAAAGTACTTCAGAGTCCTCTGATGTCCTGAAGCTGCCTTTATGCACTAGATTTCATGCATATCTTTGGACTGTGAGCCAGCCTGTGTGACAGTGCTCGGAACCTCTGTAACTGATGGCAGGACTGAGGATAAATCTGAGAATGACCAAAACTGAAGAATAAAACAAGAGATTGGAAATTATAGTCCCAGCTCTGACATCAGTCATGTGACCTTGGAGCAGCCTTTGAACCCCTGGGTCTGGTGTTCTCAGCAGCAGACTCAGGCTTTTTACCGGGCAGTGCTCTCCCTGTGATCCCCTAAGAGCCATCTGGTGGTTCTTACTCAAATCACAAATGTGTAGGCCCCCACCCCAGATCTGCTGAATCAGAATTTCCAGGGGAGGGTCTTGGGTCTTAACTGGAGACCCAGTCAACTCTTCGGTTTATAAAACAGCCACTAAATCAAGCTTGTTCAGCCGACGGGCTGCACATGACCCAAGGAACGACATTGAACGCAGCCCAACACAAATTCGTAAACTTTCTTAAAATGTTATGAGATCTTTTTTAGGGTTTTTTTTTTTTCTTAGTTCATCAGCTATCATTAGTGTTAGTGTATTTTATGGGATTGCCCAAGACAAGTCTTCCAGTGTGGTCCAGGGAAGCCAAAAGATTGGGCACCCCTGCTCTAAATGATCGGTAACATCCTTTTTTGTGAGAGTTTGTGAACCCTGGCCAGGTGTGGTGGCTCACACCTGTAATCCCAGCGTTTTGGGACGCCAAGGCAAGCGGATCACCTGAGGTCAGGAGTTCGAGACCAGCCTGACCAACATGGCGAAACCCCATCTCTACTAAAAATAGAAAATTAACTGGACGTGGTGGCTCACACCTGTAATCCCAGCACCTTTGGGAGGCCAAGGCAGGTGGATTGCCTGAGTTCGGGAGTTGGAAATCAGCATGGTGAAACCGCATCTCTACTAAAAATACAAAATTAGCCGGGTGTGGTGGCGCATGCCTATAATCCCAGCTACTCAGAAGGCTGAGGCAGGAGAATTGCTTGAACCCAGGAGGTGGAAGCTGCAGTGAGCAAAGATCCCGCCATTGCATTCCAGCCTGGGCAACAAGAGCAAAACTTCATCTCAAAAAAAAAAAAGTTTATGAGCTGCAGAGGCTGAGATGTTTGGGAGAGAACCTCGTCTTCGAGATCTGTGGCATGCCCAGAAAGTTGGCTGTGCGCTCATGTGCATGTGTGAACATAAATTCCTAAAATTGCCTTGTTTACTTGGCAGTTGTCTCTCATAAAAGCAGAATGCGGGGGAAAAGCACTCCAATTACCTCAGCTTTCTCTGCTGGTTTAGATTCTGGATAAACGTTCAGTTTACTCTTAGTCAACATGAGCAGGTTTTGCCAAAATTTCTTCAGTGTGTTGAAAGTGTGCAGCTTCTCCCTTCCACAAAATAGCTTGACAGATTCACCCTCAACATACAAAAGAGTTTAAATACAGCAGCTCCAAAGGACAGCAGCTGGAATGAGACTTGCTGCCTTCCGAATGAAGGGACTCTTCCTCTGCCAGGTGTTAGATTGAGGTTTTTCTGTGTGCTGGGTGGACAGTGGGAGAATGATTCAGAGACTTCTCCCATGGAGAGGAGGCCCTGGCTGGTTCCCTGTCTCTCCCTTCTGAAGTAGCCCCGAATGCCCACTCTCGAATCTGTTGCTGCTGCTGCTGCTGCTTGAGGGCACAACAACCAAGAATAAAATCCATTCCTCCTCCTTGCTGATCGGAGTGCCAGGTGTCGTGACTCACAGCAGTGCCAGGTCGGGGAGAGTCAGCAGGCTGCGAGCACCTGACTTCCCATAGGCCCAGCATGTGTCCACCGCAAGAAAGAGCGGCTTCAGCTGCAAGGGAAAAACCAGCTCTTGATTCCAGCGAGGAAAGCTCCAGGGAAAGGCTGCTGGGCTTCAGCCTTGGAGTTTGTATCTGCCTGCCTATTTTTCTTGGGTACATTTGAGCTGTTCTTGTAACCACGTGCGTGCATCTGCACACGTCCTCCCCGGATGCACCTGTGATTGGTGTTAATTCTGGTTGGAAAGAGCCTTTCAGAATCGGAAGTGTGGAAAGGTGCTAGGTTCTAATGAGTGGCATTGATTACATCCTGTCACTTTACCTCCTCCCTGGAGAGGGGGAGCAGTGATGCTGTGGCAGTGGCAGTCACTAGAGCCCTGTTATCTTTCCAGGAAAGAGACGGCTTTGGAGGCCTGGCAGTAGCCAGAGGAAGAGGTCGTGGCCGTGGCGACTGGAGCGTGGGAGCCCCTGGTGGCATCCAGGAGATAACATACACGGTGCCAGCCGATAAGTGTGGCCTCGTCATAGGCAAAGGTAAGAGGCAGCCGGGGTTTCACGCCCCCCTCCAGCTGTTTGGCTCGAGGGAAGGCAGGTCACATGGCCATCCGGAACCTGCGGGGAAGTCCCTTTGCAGCCACAGGCTGGGGCTGCCCGGTCTGGGGGCAGTAGCTGCCTTCTGCCAAAAGCCTGCTTGGCGTGGTTCTCTGAGGCTTCTGATGGGCCTGTTGTGAGGAGCAAACTGAATTTTCCACTGTGAGTATGGAGAGACAACAGTAAAACCCCCTGCCTGTTGAGGCAGATGAGGTTGGTGAAAAAATACCCTGCACAAGATGGAAGCCTTTGTCGATCGACTGGTAATTAACTCACCTCCACGGAACTTCGAGGGACGATTAAGATCATGTCCTCGGTGAAAATTCCTTCTCGACAGCGTGTCACTTCTTTCCCTTACCAGATTTCAGTATTTGGTCTTGGTCCGCACAACATGGGAAAATGGTTTCTATCCTTTCTACTGGATAAAAGGATAAGAACCGTTTTTTTTATCATGGCCGCTGTGTGGAGCAAGCCCACATTGATTTATTAGTTGTTTCTAGGCATTTTGGCGACATTAGGAGGAAACCCTCATTCATGGCTACTGTAGCTCCTTCCGGGCCTTCGCTGAGAAACAGGAGAGAGGACAGGCAGATTCCTCAGCTATTGGCAGCAGTTCATCTTGGTCAGCCTTGGGACCCAGAAAGGCTGCTGAGACCAGGACCGAGGCTGTGGGGCCTTTCCCCAGCATGGCAGCAGGACTCAGCTTCCGTGGGGCTGTGAGCCAGGCCTCGATGTCAGTGGGGGACTCCCATGGTCGCTGGGTTTCATATTTGCCTTCGTTAAGTATTTGACAGCCTGTGGAGAAAATAGCCTTCTTTCCAGAGTTTCTCAGATTTCTCTGATCACCAAATAACTCTTAGCTGCTTGAGGCGTGCTTGTATTTCATAGGCAGGACTTGGGGGTGCTTCACCAGCAGAGACTTCCAGAGCTGGGCAGGACAGGAGCCCCCCTACACTCACCTCCCAGGAGCTGTCCTTGTCACTGCTCACGGACCCTGGGTTTTATGCTCTTGCAAAACGCAAGCAACCATGTTGTCTTTTAGATGATGAACCATTCAGAGCTGGTAGGAACAGTATGGGTTTGTGTTCTTTTGCCGGCAGGTTTATGGGCTGATGAGTGTTTCGGGGATATTGCAGGCTGCACCAAAGGCTGCCAGAAGTCGCACACTGCTCAGGCCATCAGCCTGACTGCTGTGAGACTGCGGCTCGTCCAAGCCTGTAGGCTGAGGATTAGCTCTCCAGCTTTCTTGGCCTTTTGCAAATCATTTTGTCAGCGAAGTTTTCATTTGCTTGTGTCTCTACACCCTGACCGAGTGTCGTTGCCTCGCCATGACGTGTCCTCATAGTGAGCCCTTGGTGTGACAGAGAGCCCCTCGTAGTTTGTTCTCCACAAAGTCATCCTGAGTGATTCCTAGAAAACAGTGACGAGAACGAAGCAGTCACTGATACTGTGTCCCATGCTTGAATAGCAGTCTACAGCTCTAATGTCTCAGATGTGGGTGGGTGTTTCTGTGACTGACACACACACACACACACACACACACACACACACACACACACACACACACACACCCCACCCCACCCCACCCTACCCTCGGGGCCCCTGTGAGGCATCTCTTTTCCTTGAGATAGGCGCCTGGGCAAGGGAGAAAGGAGCCCCACACAGTCAGGCCCAGCTTTCCTTGGCCTCTGGCCTGGACAGACATGGAGCCTCCCTGGCCCCTGCTGGATTTCCATGATAAACACGGCAACATTGACAGATAGCGCAGCCAGCCTGCTCTTGTCAGCCAGGCCTTTTTGCAGGTTTGATTAATTGCTTTACGATTTCACATCCAGCCAGGGGGCCACTGGTGGGGCGCTTCTGCCCCCCGTCAGGTAGAAGAATGGAGCGGGCTGCTGAATGAGTCTATAGACAGCCACCATGTGCCAAGTAGTGACCTCATTTTGAAGAAACATGAACTTAAATTAACTCCTTCTGGCCCCACAAGGTTTTGTGGCACCTCCTCACCTTATTATCATGCTCCTGAGGCCTGGGGACGAGGGTCCCAGGGCCCGGCAATGAGGGCTGGGGCCTCAGCTGTCTGGGGACTCCAGGGCTCTCAATCTGAGACACTTGCACCCTTGTGCTTTTGCCTCCAAACCAAGTGAATCTGGCTGGAGTCTGGTAGGATTCCCCCGAGTCTTAGGTGTCCCTGTGAAAATGGTCTCCGTTTTAGTCTCTCTCTTTTTTTTTTTTTTTTGGAGATGGAGTTTTGCTCTTGTTGCCCAGGCTGGCGCTATCTTGGTTCACTGCAACCTCCACCCCCCAAGTTGAAGCGATTCCCCTGCCTCAGCCTCCTGAGTAGCTAGGATTACAGGCATGCACCACCATGCCCAGCTACTTTTGTGTTTTAAGTAGAGACGGGGTTTCTCTGTGATGGCCAGGCTGGTCTCGAACTCCCAACCTCAGGTGATTTGCCTGCCTTGGCCTTCCAAAGTGCTGGGATTACCACCGCACTCAGCCAAGTTCCTATTCTTCATTGCTCTCCAAAAACCATTGCCTAGGAGCCTACTTTTCATGGTGCAAAGAAGATAAAATCCATGGCTTCTGAGTAAAGGGCAGAAGTAAAGATTCCCCAGGGGGAGTTCACACTGGCCCAGAGGCAAATCAGAGCTGTGGGCATTGGCCTGGTGTGCCCCCAGGAAGAGGCGGGTATGGCCAGGGCGGAAAATGTGGGGATGCTTCTCCGAAACTCAGCAGGACTTTGCGGAAATCACAAGCACAACATTTGGTTTTGTTGATTTTTTTTTTTTTTTTTTTTTTTTTGAAACCACCCTAAACTTAACTGACCTCTTCTGCATGTGACCTTATCTGCATGCCAGGGTGTCTTTCCTCCCTTATAAGCACTGCTCCCGCTACCATCAGGAGGGACCACCTGCCGGGGTCTCTTTTTTGCTCCTTTACCCCGGTAGAGTCCTGCCAAGAGGCAGCTTGTGTCTGCTCTTAGCCTCCCCTCCTGCCTGGCCTGATAGGTTGTGAGGCGGGGCTTTTCTGACAGTGGGTGGAGGGAAGCTTGGAGTGTTTGGATGGTTGTGGAGGTGTCTGGGAGGTGGCGCGTGACCTTTAGGGTCCGTTTTGACTGGGCAGGGAGGAGTGGCTGACACTGGCACCTGGTCTTTGCTGTTGATCATTGCGGCCCACTGCTGCCCTTTACCAGCTTTGGAACGGATTGCCTCTTTCTCCACTTTTGCCAAACTCTGCTCCAAGTTATCCTTGTATGGCCGGGCGCGGTGGCTCAAGCCTGTAATCCCAGCACTTTGGGAGGCCGAGGCGGGTGGATCACGAGGTCAAGAGATCGAGACCATCCTGGTCAACATGGTGAAACCCCGTCTCTACTAAAAATACAAAAAATTAGCTGGGCATGGTGGCGCGTGCCTGTAATCCCAGCTGCTCAGGAGGCTGAGGCAGGAGAATTGCCTGAACCCAGGAGGCGGAGGTTGCGGTGAGCCGAGATCGCGCCATTGCACTCCAGCCTGGGTAACAAGAGCGAAACTCCGTCTCAAAAAAAAAAAAAAAAAAACAGAACCCTCTCTCCAAGTTATCCTTGTATGCTGGCTTCTCCTAACAAACCCCCATCCCCCGCGGAGTTGAGCAGAGCAGATCCGCAAGTTCTTCAGAAGAAGAATCCAGCCATTGTTAGCTGCTGGAGCTTTTATTACGCAAATTTCCTTAAGAGACTGAGACTCTCACAGGTTTTTGAAAGAGACCAACTAAATTTTCATTAGCTCTGCTCCACCCAGGCCTCTTTGACCCCCACCCCATCCTTGCACTGCCTGTCTAGACCCATCACCCCTTGGAGGAGGCAGAGTCTTGAGAAGGGTCAGATACTAAAGGCCCAAGTAGGCTCCAGGCATGGTTGGGGCCTGTGGTCATCTATTTGGCCTGTGGAAAAAGTTGCCCACAGCCAGGCTCAAGGTCCCAGTTGTGCCATGGAGGGGCCGTTGGGTCACCGTTCTTGTGCTAAGCAGGGCAGTGCTGTTCCCAGCTAGGCGGGAGCCCCACAGCTGGCCCCCAGGGGTGAGCACCATGGTGTGGACCCACAGGCCTCAGCTCATACATGGGCATCCACATGGAGGTGCCACATGGCATCTGTGGCCTCAGCTTGGCTTTGAGAAAAAGTCCAGCTTCACTCCAAACAGCTGGTTTTGCAAGTGAGAGAGCCCTGGTTTTGTTAGAACCACTTTAGAGTAGAGAGTAGTTCTCTACTGTCAGGGCAAGTGCCACAGTGGCTGCTTACTCTTCTCTCTGTGTTCTGTTTGCAGGGGGCGAGAACATCAAAAGCATCAACCAGCAGTCAGGGGCGCATGTGGAGCTCCAGAGGAACCCCCCTCCCAACAGTGACCCCAACCTGCGGAGATTCACCATCAGGGGGGTTCCCCAGCAGATCGAGGTGGCCAGGCAGCTCATAGATGAGAAAGTTGGCGTACGTACCAGGTCCTTCCCCCACCGGCTTAATAATAGCTGTTTTCTTTTGGATGTCCAAGGTACCAGCTTTTCCCAAAACCTTGTGCTTGTGCCTGTTGGTTCTCACATCACATGAGGGCAGCCCCCTCCTGCTTTGCCGAGGGGGAGGGTCGGCAACCCAGGGAGTGCCAGAGCCAGGCCCAGAAGCAAGGAAGGAATCCTGGCAGGGTGCACCAAGACCACAGCAGCCCAGGCCCCAGAGCTGTCCCCTGCAGGCTTATATGAGCAGCTGGGGCAGCAGCCTCCCACCAGCATTGCCCTGGGACTCTGCTGGCATCGCCCTGGCGGCCAGCCCAGCAGGCAGCTTTCATTGACTCTGGCTTTAGTTTCAGGCACCTCAAGGCAGATAAAGAAAGGGAGTGTTGATGGAGGACAGATGGGCCACTGCTCACCTCAATGGGGACGTAGAATGGCAGAAAGAGCCTTGGGCCAGCCTAAGTTGACGGGAGAGTCAAGCAGGTTGGTCCCTACCCCCAGGGTGATATGCCAGGGCAACTGTGGTGGTGCCAGGTTAGCTGTGTGGTGGTATTTGTCACTGGAGGGCAGGAGCCATCTCTGCAAATGCAGCCTGCTGTGGGAAGGAAGGCTAGTGTGAGTGCACAGGTGCCCTTAGTTCACTCAACTCCAGCCCCCCAAAAGCTGGGTTTTGCCTTGGGGTGGGCCTGGGCAGAGGGCAGAGTTGTTCAGCCAACAGTGGGTGAGAGCTCCCTCTGTGCCGCCACAGGGGACCAGTCTTGGAGCACCTGGAGCCTTCGGACAGAGTCCCTTCAGCCAGCCACCTGCCCCACCTCATCAAAAGTGAGTCTTTCGCATCAGCCTTGCCTGGGAGAATTCACTTGCTCCCAAGAGATCCACTGTCCTCCTTTCCAGCTCCTTCTAGGGAGGGCCAGCCAGGGCCTGAAGTTCTGGGTGTGGGCAGGACTCATCTCTTCTCCTCTCACCAGTGATCCCTCAGCCTATCACTCACTGACTTCAGCAATGGGGTGGGAACCTCCAGAGGACAGAGGGTCTTCCTGTCCCACCGCCCCCTGGAGGAGAGCTCAGTGCCCTGGGGCTGAGGGGGGGGCCGAGCCCTGTGTTGGGGGGTGCTCAGTTGCATTGTGTTTCTTTTACCTTTTCGCAGCACCTTTCCTCCAAGGAGCTCTGGGTGCTTCCCAAACATGGCTGCCAAGGTGAACGGGAACCCCCACAGCACCCCTGTGAGGTAGGTGACCTGCTGTGACTCAGCTGGGGGCAGGCGGGACTAGGGTCCAGTGATGCCTGGCTGGGGTGAGGGAGGGGAGCAGTGAAGAGGGAGACACCCACAGGAACGAGTGACTCTCTTGTCATCCACAGTGGTCCTCCGGCCTTTCTGACCCAGGGCTGGGGCAACACCTACCAGGCGTGGCAGCAGCCCACACAGCAGGTCCCAAGTAAGTGACTCGGGGTGGGGAGTGCAGTGCAGTGCATGCCCTCCAGAAAGGCTGGGGCCCACAGAAGTCAGGGGGCTGAAACGCCCTCACTCCAACTCAGCAGGCCCAGGATGTCCCTCCCAAATGATAAGGAGCCCCCCCCGGGTGGGGCTTGGGGCCGCCTGCAGCCTATGCTGGGGGGTGCGCATGCTCAGAGAAAGGCCCCATGTTTGTGAGGGAAACTGCACAAACCTCAGGCGGGCTGGGGACTGCGGGCTGGCTCTCAGCCCACCTGTCCTCCTCAGAGCTCTGGGCCTCTGGCAGTCTTGTTCCCCACACAGGAGTGGGCCGTGGGTATGGGTTGAGCCAGCTTCTGCCCCTCCTCTTCTGGTGGAGAAGGGCCCGGCTCCTGGCCCCCCAGTTCCCTCTCCCGGCTTTGGGTGGCTGCCTTCCCCTCCCCTCTCGTGCTTCCAGCTCCTGAACTTTTCAGAAACAAACAGTTAGGGAAGGCCCTCTGCTGCATGCTGCCTCTCCAGGTAAAATGGCTGTGAAGGAGAAAGTTCTGGTGGGAATCAGAGCCACTGCCCACTCTGTCCTCACAGCAGCTTCAGGAGCCACCGTTGGGTTTCAGAGCTGGTCTGGCTGCTCTGGCATGGCCTTCACAAAACAAAGCACAACCCTTACCTTAGTACCAGCCAGGTTCTCTTGACTCGTCTGAGTTTCCATCTGTGTCTGGAAAGCCTTCTTCAGTGTCTGCAGATTCTCACAGCACCCAGGCTGCAGGCCGTGCCTCACAGCCTGGCTCGGAGGGCCTGAGCCCCCTTTCTGGGGTTCTGCCACTCAGCCTTCCACAGAGTCCTGAGGCCAGTGCTGTGTGGCCTTAGGCACACGCCGCCTTCTCTGGGGCTCCACTTGTCACATGTAAAAGGAAGGGCTTGAGAGGGAATTCTAAAGTGCTTGCATGCTCTGAAATTGTAGAGTTGTGTTCCTTCCCTTTTTCCCCAGTATTTTATTACGAAACGTTTCAGGCATCATTGAACGCTCCACAGTGAGCACCTGCACACCACCCAGATCACCCTTCCCTTTCCCTCTGCTTGCTTCTCCATGGCATCCGGCCCTGCCTCGTCTCCTCTGACGTCTTGGTGGGAGCTGCGCTCACAGTGCCAGGGCCTTTGGGTACTGTTCTTGTCTGAGGGAATCCTCCAGGCAGCAAGGTGGCCAGGATTGACTCTGGAGACACTGTGGCCTGGGAGGCCATTGGGGAAGATGGCTCCCTGAGGGGGGTGCTGCCAGCTTTGCCAGCTTTGGAGCTGGCAAAGGCCTATGGGAAGAGGAAGGGGGCGCACAGGAGCCGCCAGTGGTCCTGCCACGTTCAGGCAGCCTTCGCCTCGGGTGGCTGAGCTTGGCTCATTGGTTTGTTCAGGGGCTTTGTGGCTGACAGCTGGTTTGGGTTGGTGGAATAGTGTTTGGCAGCAGAGTCCTGCTTGCTGGCGCCCTCTGTGTCTGACGGAAGAGTGCTTGCTGCCTGTCACTCCCTCGTCCTGCCCCTGTGGGAGGAATCGGGCGTCTCCTTCCCTCCTGACCCTGCACTGCGTGCTGCTTTGCACACTCCTCCTCAGCCTGCAGCAAGTGAACTAGCAGAGAAAGCGTTTGGCTGCGCTCTCTGCAGCGGCTCGTCCTCCCTGCCTGCTTCAGGCTGTAGTCCTCACTTGAGACGGGATAGTGAGGGGGTCTTTTGTGAGCCTTGACAGGTGAACACTTGAGCCAGCCCCAACCTGGGCAGAAGGAAAGGTCCTGACTCTGACTCACCGCTGTGGTCAAGTCTTTGAAACTGCTCTTATTCCTGGCAGGGCGCGGAGGCTCTGTTCCCCCAGCTGTTTCTCCGCCTCCCGCAGTCTTCACTGCCTGCACAGCCTAGCGGGTGAACCCAGGGTCCTGCAGGGAAGAGAAGGGCAGGACCACCCCGACACGTGCATCCGCTTTCCCTCTCCCCCACCCCAGCGTGGCCTGAGGCCGGGCAGGGTCCAGCAGCCCACTGGTACTGCCCACCCCTGAGCCGAGTGGCCCCTCTACTTCCGCTGGTCCAGAGACACAGCCCCCAGCCCTTGAGCAGAGGGCCAGGCGAAGAGTGCAGTCAGCAGCCCCTGGAGTCTTTGTCCTGTGGAAGGCTGACTGGGGAGCCCCAGAACAGCAGTGGCTGTGGCCCTTGAGCCCCCTCGGTGGACCCACTGCTCGAGTCTCCATCTGAAAGGGGTCAGCCTAGTCTTGCTGGTTGTCTTGTGAGGCGCCACCCTTACAGTGATCTTAGTTACACCCTCCTCCCAGCCCTGCCAGCTGCCACCTCCTTCCCAGGCAGGGCTGTGGAGCCATGTGTGGCCAGGAGTGAGGTGGAGGAGTGCAGGCCAGGGCCGAGGCTGAGGAGCCGGAAGGCCTGACTGCTTTTGTGTTCTTCGCACAGGCCAGCAGAGCCAGCCGCAGAGCAGCCAGCCCAGCTACAGCAAGGCCTGGGAAGACTATTACAAAAAGCAGAGTGAGTGCCCGGCCCTCCTCACATGCGGCTCCGGCAGCAGAGTCCCCTCCAGCCCGTAGACTTCACAGTCTGAGGCTCACTGTCGCCTTCCTCGTGTGCCTTGAGCTCATTGTTTCTTCATCCTGCACCCCGGCACCCGCCTGCCTGTCTCTGTCGGGAGCCTGGGCGTAGTCAGTCAGTGACCGCAGGCTGCCCTGCTGCCCGGCACAGACCTGCCATCCTCTCCTCCATTCTCCCCCTGCTGGGTCCAGCAGCATTTAGAGGTGGGCATGGTGCCTGGAAGCGTGGTCTCCTTAGGGACTGAATGATTCCAGCTGGGTGCTGCCAGGCCGGCAGACAGATCCCCCGGGCATCTTGTTCTCAGTCTCGGTGCTTCAGGGCAGATGAGAGGAGAGGCGGAGACTCAGGGAAGCGGGCCTCACATGGGCACTGGAGCTGGGTGCTTAGTTTCTCCTCTTAAGTAGGCCCATTTTCTAACTACCAGAAACGAAACCAGCCTTCGGAGCAGGGCACGGGACCCAGCAAGCCGAGGGTCTCCGGGGAGTCATCTAAAATTAGTACCAAATTCTGGACAGATTCCACAGTGACTAGACTGGAGGACTGGGGTCTTGTTTAAAGAGGAATCTCGCATGCCTGGTGTCTGGAGGGTGTTTCCTGCTGGTTGGAAGAGATGGGGTTGAAGGCCACCAGAGAAATGGTCCCCCTAGTGTTGGAATCATCGCCAGGTTCATGGCCCTTCTAGGGGCTGGAGGTGGAAGTGTTGAGTCATTGTCACCTGGGGACCTGGTGCGAGCTCAGCTGCCCAGTCTTCCCCAAATCCCAGTTCCCAGCCTGTGTTTCAAGCTGTTCACGGGATTTGGACGCCATCACAGGTACCCAGGCTAGGCACTCCCGTCCTCCCCGCCCCCAATCCCAGAATCCCCCCTTCTCTCTCTGTCATGGGCCCCTGGGAGCTGACGGGGCAGGCAGGCAGATGCGGAGAATGCACTTCCGCAGAGAAGGCAGACGTGAGGATTGGTCTTCACAGGCGGAGCAGGGGACCGGCAGCAAAGGCTAACAGCACCTTTTGTAGCAAGCACTCCTGCAGCACCAGCTGCGCGCACCGCAGCCTCCCGGCCTTCCTACCTTCCGGCATCCGGAGGGAGAGCCTCCAGAGAGTGGATGCCCAGGGCCGTCGGGAAGGGCCCCTGCCCCGTGCGCCCTCACTCCCGTTAACCTGCGTTTCCTCCTTTGTCAACCAGGTCACGCTGCCAGCACGGCTCCTCAGGCCAGCTCCCCGCCGGACTACACAATGGCCTGGGCGGAATATTACAGACAGCAGGTCGCTTTCTACGGGCAGACATTAGGGCAGGCGCAGGCCCACAGCCAGGTCTGTAGCTAATCACCGGCACCGCGCCACTCCCCAGCCCCAAGCCCCTGCTCTCCAGCCTCTTGTTTCCTGACCCCGGGGCGAGAGCACTGGGCTAGGAGGAGCCCCTGGGCCCATTGCTCCTCAGTGAGGCTGCCTCCGCCGAGAGCCCAGCTCCAGTCCCCGCCCCGTCCCTCCTCGCCCCAGGGAAGGAGTTAAGTAGGGGGATTGGTGGTGCAGCCCCTGCGAGGAAGTGCCTGATCTTTCCTCAAGTCCAGGCCCCAGACCTCAGGGCTAAGTAGTCTCTCTCTCTCTCTAAGCCTCAGTTTCCCTAACTGTAAAGGGCCGAGTGCAAATGGTGTGCCCTAGCAGCTGCTCTCGAGGAGGGTGGAGTGGCCAGGCCGTCAGCCATGCCCCGAAGCAGTAGGAGGCAGTGGGGGGGGGGCGGAGGGGGGGAGTCCAGCTCTCCTCTCCTGCGCAGAACCTAGAGGGTTCTGTTCAGAGGCCAAAAACGGATTTCTTATTAAAGAAGGGAAGACGTCCAAACGTTCCCACAGGGCATATTTCCCACCTGATGCCAGTCAGGTCCTCATGGATAACATTTCAGTTACCTCCTGGCCCTGGACTCAGCTGGTTGGGCCTCCCACTGCCAAATTGGCTCTCTGGGTCTGGTCCTGGGGAAACAGGTGTCAGGGCTGGTGGCGACGGAGAAGCGCCGCTCACACTGTTCGCTCCTCCCTGCCCTGAGTCCCCAGCAGAGAGAGGAGCCCAAGACCTCCTCTTCAACAGAGCAGTTTTGTCTGGACCAGCTCCCGTGACGAGAGACCGAGGGAGGTGCCGAGACTCGGCCCTGTTTGTGCGTGCAGGTGCCCGTGTGGAGCCAACGGGCAGAGGGTGACCCGTCACCTCCCCACTGACACCCAGACTTGAGAAGCCGCCATCACAGACTAACTCCTTCCCTTGCGCCCACAGGAGCAGTAGGACAGCGTCCTTGCGGCCGCCTTCCCCTCGAATCATGGTGAAAGGAAACCTGTTTGTAACAGAGGTTTTTAGATGTGCAGACCTTTTGATGAAGAACCTTTGTTTTGTTCTGTGAAACACTATATTTAGATTAACGGAACTTTTCTAAAAACCGGGAAAATTAGTTACTAAAAATTGCTGATCATTTTTGTTTGTGATTTCAAGTGTGTAAGCTCCGGGGCTCTCTTTGGAGCAATAGCTGCAAGTTCAGGCACGAGCGCGCCTCAGAGCTGTGACATTTCAACACGAAGCTTTTGCTTGGATTTTGTTTTTGTTTCATGTCCTTTTTATTTGCAGTTTTTTCTGTTGCAACAGAAAGTGGCTTGGAAGTCTTAGGTGGTATGTAACAAATTCTTTTTAAAAATTTTAAAGCAGTATTTAAGTATTCTTAAATGTGTACATTCATTAAATGTTTTACTTCTAATTTCTTGTACCTTGGCTGTCTGGTTTTATTGCATTTTTTAAAAAACTGAACTATTATGTATTGTAATTAATTATGTGAATTCTGAATTGAGACAGATAATTGTATTGCTGTCCAACAGGGTTGGGAGGGGCATTTTCTAGGGTTTGTATAATTTCTAGAGTTCTAAAGGGGGAATGTAAAAATGTGTTCATGTGTTTAGCATACGTTTCTTTTCATGTCTCCATTACCAGTTGCAATTGTGTATCTAAGACCTCCAAGCTTGTTTTTAAAACAAAACAAAAAACCTTTCTCTATTCTCTCAGAAATATAAATACTGTTATTTTTAATATTAAGAAATTCAATATAACTTTTAACAAACACTGTGGAACATTAAACCGTATAAAAACGTAGTTAACTATTTTTTAATTCCAAGGTGTTGTTTGCTTTTTTCTTTTAAATATTTTCTTAATATTTTGTCAGATTAACTAGATGAATAAATAAATCTAGTATTAACCTCAGTATGAATTAAATAAGTTTGATTTAATAAAAGGGATAATATGATTTCCAATGTTTACTGTAGTTTATCTTGTACAGATAACATGTATTTTTAAAGGAAAAAAAACGGAATTGAAGCTATTTTTTCTTGCATTTCTAATTGACCTGAGGGACATTCCGTTCGAAATGTACTGAAGTTACAGTTTCTGGTTTTTTCTCCTTATTTTTCTTATAATGCTTGAAATGTCTAACTATTAAAAAAGACAATTGAAAAATGTTATGCATGTATGTGGTTTTTAAAAAAAGAAAGTGTTCTTTTTATTTGACTGACAATTCATTTTACACTCTATATAATAAAATTTCCACAAGACATCTTGTGGGCAAAGTCTTTCTGGCCTGTTTGCTTTCCATTCGTGGGTTCGTCCTCTTGCCCTGCCCACTGCCACGGAGAGGGAAAGAGGGTTCCGGCGGGCCTCGCCCATCTCTTGCACCATGCCAGCCCGCCTTCGCCGGCGCACAGCCTACATGTCTAGCTATGTCGTTAAGCTAATTTCATTTTAATGGCTTTGTATGATTTGACAGCTTGACTTGAGAGAGGTGGTTGAGATCAGCTCCTCTTTCCTGTCACAGCCAAGCCTCTAAGTGAGAAGTCAGTACAGGAGTGTCATCGGATGGAGCTGGGAGATTCATCGAAGGGCGTGCAGCGGGTCAGCCGGCTTCTGCCACTGACTGGGCGGCCCCTTGCCCTCCGCCGCTCCCCTTCCCAGCCTGCCCAGGCACGCACACTCACCGGTGTAGGTGGGCTGCCCTAGGCCTGGCGGGGTGTCCCTGGCCTGGTGGGGTGTCCCTGGCTGTTGCTGCCTGACACCCCCGCCTCCTTGTCCCCAGCCTCACCTGTGGCTCTGGTGGTGGCGCTTTCTCACTCTCAGCCCCGTGCCCCCGGTGGGACCCCAGGTTGCCAGGAGGACTGGGAAGCGTCAGCACATGTGCTGGTTCTCTGCTGTCCTTTCATAAAGACACTAACGAGGCATCCTTCCCCAGAGGTGTTAAGTTACAGGCTGTGGTCATGGGATTCATGGGGACAGGGTCGGCCCCAGACTTGGAAGGACATTAAGGAATAAACAACATCAGCCTCGCCTTTTTTTTCCCTTCTTTCCCGTCAGTTGGGGTGACTGACTGGCTTTGAGCAGTGTCTGCTTTCATGTCTGAGGGCCCCTGCCTTGGCCCTCAGCCTTTCTGTGTGGGCCGCCTCTACTTAGATGCAGGGTGCTGTCTCCATCCTGATCAGGGCCCTCGCAGGGCTTGTTGGGGTGTGCCTGGCCAATACCGGCCCCTTGTCTGTACTCCAGGCTCTGACAGGAGTGGGGGAAAAGCATCTGTGTCTCCTTCAAGCCGAAAAGGGGTGTGGAGAGCAGCCCGTCTGCAGCCATGGCGGGCCTGTTGAGAGCAGGAAGACAAAAAAGAGATGTGGCATCTTTAACTGCACCTCCAGAGAATCGAGTTTGACGTTGAGAAATTGAATAGTAAAAGGCACTTGGAAAGTGGGGGGAGGGGGCCGAGTGGGAGGAGGACGTAAAGGCTGATGACGGTAATGGGAATTCGGAGAGGGCATTACAGGGAAGACTTCCTTCTAATTCATCTTCCAAGCTCTGTGCCAAAACAGCATTTGGCATGGTTCACAGGGAGCGATTGTGTGATAATGAACCCTAAGGTGTCCCTTAATTGAAGACTGAGCATTGCGGTTTGTGCCAAGAGTCATAAATGGTGCAGGCTTGCGGAGGATGCATTTTCTTAAATGTATCGGTAAGTACAGATTAGCGCTTGTCCCCAGTGAAATGCCCATACTATAAATTATGGAAATCTCTTTCTCTCTGATGCAATCTTTTATTACGGGGAGGGGGTGTAGCACGACAGGAGGCAGGGGAGAAAGTTTGCAAGCATATGAAATTTGGCCTCTCATTAACATGGCGCCCAAGGAAGATGACTTTCATCAGCAGTCTGCTGTACTGGAAGGCTAAAGTGCTTGAAATGTACCAAGTTCAGCGGTTGTGTTCCATTAAGAAAGATGCGTGGTCATCACTGCAAGGGCGGTCAGGGTCGGGGAGGCGGGGTGGGCGAGTGCCCAGTCTGTCTTCTGAACGTGTGCCCCACCCCCACCTGCCACCGCACTTGCCTACAGGGTCTCTGCCAGCTGCCCAAGCTCAGGATTCCTCAAGGACCCTGCTGAGCCGATCCCAGCCCCACCCAGAAGTTTGGGCTGAGGTTGGGGAGTTCTCAGCCAATGCACCTTGATCAGCACCCCTGGCCTGTCAGTTAGGAGGCACCATCTTTCCAGGGTCACTCAAAAGTGACCACCCATGATGTCCCACAGCCCCCACAGTACAGTAGGGTCTGCTGGGGCACAGATGGCACAGTGCAGCGCCTGGTCCATGAGAACATGGGTCGCCCCAGAGCTGCAGCTTCTAGCTGGCTACAGCCCCACTGTCTCCCAGCCCCACTTCTGGTCCACAGGGCCCAGCTGGGGGTTTTTAAGATGAGAAGATGGGCTGGAGCAAATGGGCCTGATAGATGCTTAGAGATTAATGGCCAGAAAGTGGCTTGACACTCAATTCCGCAGGGGGCTGCCGGCCCTGGGTCTGTGTCTTGGGTGGAAGGAGAAGTGAAGACAACACTCATCGCCCTTGAAACAATGGCCATCTTGGCTGTCCTTTGTCTTGAAGGTGTTTCTGTAGCATCTACCAAGGGGTCCTGGCCCTTTCCAGACATCTGCTTCCAAGGTGGTCTCTGCACCCTAGGAGGTAGAAGGACTTAATCTCCCCATTTCACAGATGAGGGCTCAGTCAAAGGATGAGACCTGCCTTTATTTACATGGGCATGGAGGGGCCAGTTGTGTGCCAGGTTCTATGCTGCACACTCCAGCTGTGGCTTCAGAAGAAAGCATGACCACTGCCCTCTGGGGGCGCACTGACTTTTATAGTCACCACCAAGGAAGATGGTTGGCAGGATGGGGAGAAGATTTTTTTTTTTTTTTTGAGACGGAGTCTCATTTTGTTGCCCAGGCTGGAGTGCAGTGGCGTGATCTCAGCTCACTGCAACCCTCACCTCCCGGATTCAAGCAATACTCCTGCCTCAGCCTCCTGAGTAGCTGGGACTACAGGCACACGCCACTGCTCCCAGCTAATTCTTGTATTTTTAGTGGAGACACGGTTTCGTCATGTTGGCCAGGATGGTCTTGATCTCCTGACTTCATGATCCACCCACATCGGCCTCCCAAAGTGCTGGGATTACAGGCGTGAGCCACTGCGCCTGGCCGGTGAGAAAAATCTTAAAATTTAGGGTTGAGTACCAACCATGGACAACCCCAGAAGTGCATTACAGTGAATCATCATTTTCAATTCCGTATTTGCAAATTCACCTACTCACCGAAATGTATTTGCAACCCCCAAATCTGCCCTCACAGGGCATTTGCAGTCATTCACGCTGAAAAATGTGAGTGACTCAATGCACCTGTTCCCAGCTGAGGTAGAAAAGGCAACGTTCCGCCTTCTGGTTTCAGCTCTTGTGCCTTAAATAAGCACTTTTTCTTGCAGCCTACTTAGTGCCAAGGTTTCTGCATTTTTTTTTTTTTTTTTTTGGCGGTTTCACTGTCTAAAGCTGCCCCCAAGCATAGTACGAAAGGGCCGCCTAGCATTCCTAAGCACAGGAAGGCTGACATGCGGTGACAGAGACAACACACGCGCTCTGTTTCTTGCAGGCCTGAGCTACAGTGCTGTGGGCATGAGTTCAATGTTAATAAATGAATAATGTACATATTAAATAAGGGAACTATTTATTTATTTATTTACAGATGGAGTCTTGCTCTGTCTCCCCGGCTGGAGTAAAGTGGCACAATCTCGGCTGACTACAACCTCCACCTCCCTGGTTCAAGCAATTCTCTGGCCTCAGCCTCCTGAGTAGCTGAGACTACAGGTTCCCACCAACATGCCCGGCTAATTTCTTTGTATTTTTGGTAGACATGGGGTTTCAGCGTGGTCAGAGTGGTCTCAAACTCCTGACCTCAAATGATCCACACATCTCAGCCTCCCAAACAGTTGTGATTACAGGTGTGTTTTCGTGCCCGATCAATACGGAGTCTTTAAACAGAAACACACATAAAACAAGATTATGGAGTGCTGATGCATGCCTATAGTTCCAGCTAATAGGGAGGATGAGACAGGAGGATCAATTAAGCCCAGGAGTTCGAGGCTATAATGATCTATGTTCATGCCTATGAATAGCCACTGCATTTCAGCCTGGGCAACATAGCAAGACCCATCTCTTAAAAAAATGAAAAAGATGATGTGTAGATTGATGTGGCCACTGGCTTGTAAGAACCTTGCCTTGTATTTCCTTTAGGAGCAAGGGTTCGGTATTTGATGATTCGGTGTTTGCAGAGTCTTTATACATCACGACCACGAACAGCTATAATCCACTAGATCTTACTTTCCTATAAGAAAAATGCGATTTTTTTTTTTTTTGAGATAGAATGTTGCTCTTGTTGCCTAGGCTGGAGTGCAATGGCAGGATGTCCACTCACTGCAACCTCCGCCTCCCAGGTTCAAGCGATTTTCCTGCCTCGGCCTCCCGAGTAGCTGGGATTACGGAGATGCGCCACCACACCAGGCTAATTTTGCATTTTTGGTAGAGACAGGGTTTCTCCATGTTGGTCAGGCTGGTCTCGAACTCCCGACCTCAGGGGATCTGCCTGCTTCGGCCTCCCAAAGTGCTGGGATTATAGGCATGAGCCGCCATGCCAGCAGAAAATGCTATTCTTATCCTCCTTTGGAGACGAGGAAACAGATTTGAATAGGTTCTGGCCAGAGTCATACCATGGTTGTGCATATGTGAGTCATACCATGGGTGTGCATATGTGAGTCATACCATGGTTGTGCATATGTGAGTCATACCATGGTTGTGCATATGTGAGTCATACCATGGTTGTGCATATGTGAGTCATACCATGGGTGTGCATATGTGAGTCATACCATGGTTGTGCGTATGTGAGTCATACCATGGGTGTGCGAATGTGAGTCATACCATGGGTGTGCATAGCCAGGACTATGCTCCCCATTTTACAGATGAGGGCTCAGAGTTAGGCTGAGACCTCGCCTCACTCACGCAGGCATGGAGGGGCCGGTTCCGTGCCGAGTTCCTGCTGCACCTGCCGGGTTTTAAGTGGAGAGCCACACTCTTACGAGGCCTCCTCAATCCTCACTCTGGCTGCAACACCTGCCGGCCTTGCCACACCCACACATGAGCAGAGCCAGGCATATGTGCAAGGAACACCTACCATGATGCTGGTGGGGCCTGGCAAGTTCCGCCTACCTAAGGCAGCAGGGTGTGAGGCGTGAATGTGTGAATGCTTAAACGTGGGTCTGAGTCCTGTCTGCATCTCATACGACCTAACCTCTGGTATCCTAAGTGTGGGGCTAGAAGCCATCTGCCTGCCCATGGAGCTGTGGTAGGAGTCAATGGCACACATGTAAAGCGATTCACAACTCCTTCTTTTTTTTTTTTTTTGAGATAGAGTCTCGCTCTATCGCCCAGGCTGGAGCGCAGTGGCACAGTCTCAGCTCACTACAACCTCCGCCTCCCAGGTTCGAGCGATTCTTCTGCCTTAGCCTCCCAAGTAGCTGGGACTACAAGTGCCCACCACCACGCCCAGCTAATTTTTGTATTTAATAGAGATGGGCTTTCACTATGTTAGCCAGGCGGGTCTCGAACTGCTGACCTCGTGATCCGCCGGCCTCAGCCTCCCAAAGTGCTGGGATTACATGCCTGAGCCACCTCGCCCAGCCTGACACCTGGCTCTTAATGAGCTCTCAAAACCTGACAACCAGCCCAGTGCAGTGGCTCACAGCTGTAATCCCAGCACTTTGGGAGACCAAGGTGGGAGGATCGCTTGAGCTCAGGAGTTTGAGGCCAGCCTGGGCAACATAGTGAGACCCCATCTCTACAAAAATTTTATTTTAATTAGCCAGGCATGATGGTGCATGTCTGTAGTCCCAGCTACTTGGGAGGCCAAAGTGAGAAGATCCCTGGAGTCCAGGAAGTCAAGGCTGCAGTGAGCTGTAATCACGCTGCTGCACTCCAGCTTGGGTGACAGAGCAAGATCCTGTCTCAAAAAACAACAAAGAAAAGGGCAGACGTGGTGGCTCACACCTATAATCCCAGCACTTTGGGAGGCCAAAGTGGTGGACCACCTGAGGTACAGAGTTCAAGACCAGGCACCTGTAATCCCAGCTGCTTGGAAGGCTGAGGCAGGAGAATCGCTTGAATCCAGGAGTCGGAGGTTGCAGTAAACCGAGCTCACGCCACTACACTCCAGCCTGGGCAACGAGAGCAAAACTCTGTCTCAAAAAAAAAAAATCCTGGCAACCAACAGTAATGAGTGAGCGCAGGATTCTGACTGCTTCGGTGCCTCTGTCTGCTCCACTCTGAGTGCCAGGGACAGCCTGTGCAATGTGACAAAACGTCAGCTCAGCACTCACCCACCGGCTTCTCCTGGGTGCCCGAGGTCCCCAGGATATCACGAGCCCAGGGGCCTGGAGTCGAATTAGCTGAGCGGCTGGGAAAGAACAATGCCCACGGGGCAGGTGAGGCAACTCCAAGAGCAGCCGGGGCCGCCCCCAGACCCACAGCTGCAAGTAACAGATGTGTGGGTGACAACTTGGTCCACGGATGGGTGGAGTGAGGCTGTTCAATCCTGGCCCACAAGACGTTTCAGGAAACCCTACTTCAAGCACATTAAAAAGGAGTCAGATCTTTGGGGTGCCTCCCTCTTGTATCAGATTCTGTAACCTTGACTTCCCCGAGAAGAAGCTGCCTTGGACCCTGACCGGGAACGGGGTCCGTCCAACCGTCCCAGCTGTCACTCACTACCAACCATTCAGCTGAGCTCGCAGCGAGCCCCCGAGATCCACACGCCCTCCATTCACCAGGGTGCAGTCACGGTCTTGAGGCTGCAACTCTGTGTTTAAGGAAAAAGGACAGGACAGGCGCAGTGGCTCACCCCTGTAATCCCAGCACTTTGGGAGGCTGAGGCAGGTGGATCACCTTGGGTCGGGAGTTCGAGACCAGCCTGGCCAACATGGAGAAACCCCATCTCTACTAAAAATATAAAAACTTAGCCAGCATGGCGGCACATGCCTGTAATCCCAGCTACTCAGGAGGCTGAGGTAGGAGAATCGCTTGAACCCAGGAGGCAGAGGTTGCAGTGAGCCGAGATCGCACCATTGCACTCCAGCCTGGAGCGAAACTGCGTTGCAAAAAAATAAAGAAAATATAAAAGAAAAAAGGACAAAAAAATACAAGGTGAGCAGGGCACAATGGCACCCACCTGTAATTCCAGTACTTTGGGAGGCCAAGGTGGATGGCTTGAGCTCAGCAGGCTGAGATCAGCCAGCCTGGCCAAGATGGCAAAATCCCATCTCTATAAAAAATACAAAATTTGCTGGGGTGTGGTGGTACTCATCTGTAGTCCCAGCTACTTGGGAGGCTTAGGTGGGAGGATCACTTGAGCCCCAGAGGTGAAGGTCGCAGTGAGCCGAAATCATACCACTGTACTCCAGCCCGGGTGACAGAATAAGATCCTACCTAAAAATCATAATTAATTAGAAAAATAATTTTGGACCAGGCACAGAGGCTCATACCTGTAATCAATCCCAGCACCTTGGAAAGCCAAGGTGGTTGGATCACTTGAACCCAGGAGTTCAAGATCAGCCTGGGCAACATAGTGAGACCCCATCTCTACTAGTAAATCATAATTTTTTTTTTTTTTTTTTTGAGACGGAGTTTCACTCATGTTACCCAGGCTGGAGTGCAATGGCGCGATCTCGGCTCCCCGCAACCTCCGCCTCCTGGGTTCAGGCAATTCTCCTGCCTCAACCTCCTGAGTAGCTGGGACTACAGGCACGCGCCACCATGCCCAGCTAATATTTTTTTGTATTTTTAGTAGAGACGGGGTTTCACCATGTTGACCGGGATGGTCTCGATCTCTTGACCTCGTGATCCACCCGCCTCGGCCTCCCAAAGTGCTGGGATTACAGGCTTGAGCCACTGCGCCCGGCCCTTTTTTTTTTGGGGGGGGGATGCAGTCTCGTTCTCTCGCCCAGGCTGGAGTGCAATGGCACAATCTCGGCTCACTGCAACCTCCACCTTCCAGGTTCAAGTGATTCTTCTGCCTCAGCAGCCTTCCGAATAGCTGGGATTACAGGCACCCGCCATCATGCCCGACTAATTTTTGTACTTTTGTAGAGACGGGGTTTCACCACGTTGGCCAGACTGTTCTCAAACTCCTGACCTCAGGTGATCCGTCCACCTCAGCCTCCCAAAGTGCTGGGACTACAGGCGTGAGCCACTGCCCATGGCCAATAATTTTTTTAAAAAAAGATTAGTTGGTGACATGAAGAGACAATAGCTTTATTTGTGTACTTTTTTCCTTTTTTTAGACAGAGTCTTGCTCTGTGGCCCAGGCTGCAGTGCAGTGGTGCGATCTTGGCTCACTGCAACCACCTCCTGGGTTCAAGCAATTCTCCTGCCTCAGCTTCCCGAGTAGTTGGGACTACAGGTGCCTGCCACCAGGCCTGGCTGTGGTTTTGTATCGTTTTGTATTTTTAGTAGAGACAGAGTTTCACCATGTTGGCCAGGCTGGTCTCTAACTCCTGGCCTCATGTGACCTTCCAGCCTTGGCCTCCCAAAGAGCTAGGATTACAGCTGGCTTTCTGTATACTTTGAAAGGTTCTTCCCTAACTCCACTTCTTCTGTCAAGGGGAGAGAACGATCCACAATCCCCGTCAGGCAAAGGGGGCCCACAGACCTGGCTTTTGTTCCCATCTTGGACAGATGACTTGCTGCGACTTCAATAGATCACCTCTCTTGACCTCAGTTTTCTTTCCTTGGAATTGGACCACACAAGTGATTTCCAAATTATGTTAGGTTGGTATCAGGGATTTCATGGTTGTTTGATTCAAAGTTCAATAAAACATAAAATATTAAATGCATTTAAACATTTTTTTTTTTTTTTGAGGCAGAGTCTCACTCTGTCACCCAGGCTGGAGTGCAGTGGCACAATCTCAGCTCACTGCAGCCTCTCCCTCCCGGGTTCAAGCAATTCTCCTGCCTCAGCCTCCCAAGTAGCTGGGATTACGAGCACTTGATGCCATGCCCGGCTAATGTTTATATTTTTATTTTAATTTTATTTATTTATTTATTTATTTTGAGACAGAGCTTTGCTCTGTCACCAGGCTGGAGTGCAGTGGCACGATCTTGGCTCACTACTGCAACCTCCAACCCCCGGGCTCAAGAGATTCTCCTGCCTCAGCCTCTCGAGTAGCTGGGACTACAGACGCGTGCTACTATGCCCGGCCAATTTTTGTATTTTTAGTAGAAACGGTTTTTCACCATGTTGGTCAGACTGGTCTCGGACTCCTAATCTTTTTTTTTTTTTTTAAAAAAAACGGGGACCTCTTGATGAGCTCCTAATCTTGTGATCTGCCCGCCTCTGCCTCCCAAAGTGCTGGGATTACAGGCGTGAGCCACGATGCCCGGCTAAACATTTTTAAAAACAATTTTTAAGCATAA
>NW_022437037.1:5393497-5421873 GCF_009761245.1 Sapajus apella
TAGCTGGGATTACAGGCACCTGCCACCATGCCCAGCTAATTTTTTGTATTTTTAGTACAGACAGGGTTTCACCATGTTGGCCAGGCTGATTTCGAACTCCTGACCTCAAGTAATCCTCCCTCCTCGGCTAGGATTACAGGGTTACAGAATTTGAGACAGAGTTTTGCTCTCATTTCCCAGGCTGGAGTGCAGTGGCTCGATCTCGGCTCACCGCAACCCCTGCCTCCGGGGTTCAAGTGATTTTCCTGCCTCAGCCTCCCCAGTAGCTATGATTACAGGCATGCACCACCACACTTCACTGTGCCCAACCTGGATTTTTATTTTAAATCTGTTTGTCTATCTGATGTCAACCCAAAACTGTCTTTTTTTTTTTTTCTTCCTGAGACCGAGTTTTGCTCTGCCGCCCAGGTTGGAATGCAGTGGCACCATCTCAGCTCGCTGCAACCTCTGCCTCCCGGGTTCCAGCGATTCTCCTGCCTCAGCCTCCTGAGAAGCTGGGATTACAGGCTCATGCCACCACGCCTGGCTAATTTTTGTATTTATAGTAGAGACAGAGTTTCACCATGTTGGCCGGGCCAGTCTCGAACTGGCTGATCTCGAACTCCTGACTTCAAGATCCGTCTGCCTTGGCCTACCAAAGTGCTAGGATTACAAGCGTGAGTCACTGCGCCCGGCCAAAGCTGTCTTAATGATTGTACCTTCACAGTGAGTCCGTCAGCTTTGTTCTTCAAGATTGTCTTAGCTACTCCCAGCCCTCTGTATTTCTATACAAATTTCAGAATCAGCTTGTTGATCTCCCATCCCCCATAAAAATATTTTAAATTTGCTAGGATTTTGACTGGGATTGCAGTGAATCTATAGATCAATTTGGGAAGAACTGACAGCCTAATAATGTTGCAGTTCTCTCAGACTTTCTATGTTCACAGTCACATCATTTATAAAAAATGATGCTGGCCGGGCGCGGTGGCTCAAGCCTGTAATCCCAGCACTTTGGGAGGCTGAGGCGGGTGGATCACAAGGTCAAGAGATCGAGACCATCCTGGTCAACATGCTGAAACCCCGTCTCTACTAAAACTACAAAAAAATTAGCTGGGCATGGTGGCGCGTGTCTGTAATCCCAGCTACTCAGGAGGCTGAGGCAGGAGAATTGCCTGAACCCAGGAGGCGGAGGTTGCGGGGAGCCGAGATCGCGCCATTGCACTCCAGCCTGGGTAACAAGAGCGAAACTCCGTCTCAAAAAAAAAAAAAAAAAAAGAAAGAAAAAAAGAAAAATGATGCTGTTATTTGTTTTGTTTGTTTGTTTTTGAGACGGAGTTTTGCTCTTGTTTCCCAGGCTGGAGTGCAGTGGCTCGATCTCGGCTCACCGCAACCCCCGCCTCCAGGGTTCAAGTGACTTTCCTGCCTCAGCCTCCCCAGTAGCTGTGAATACAGGCATACGCCACCACACTCAACTAATTTTTGTATTTTTCGTAAAGATGGGTTTTCTCCATGTTGGTGAGGCTGATCTCGAGCTCCCGACCTCAGGTGATCCGCCCACCTCGGCCTCCCAAAGTGCTGGGATTACAGGCGTGAGCCACCGCCCCTGGCCGCTGTTAATTTTTTTCCTTCCTAATGATTATGCCATTTGTTCTTTGTACTGGTTGACTTCACTGGCCAAGCCTTCCAGTATCTTGCTGATTGAAAGAGTGAGAGTCGTCATGCTGGTCTTGTTTGCAGCCTCAGAGGGAATGCTTGCAGTTATTCACCACTAATTATCCTTCTGTATGTTCGCTGTACATTTTATCTGATAAAGAGGTTTTCAGGCCGGGCGCGGCGGCTCACGCCTGTAATCCCAGCACTTTGGGAGGCCGAGGCGGGTGGATCACGAGGTCAAGAGATCGAGACCATTCTAGTCAACATGGTGAAACCCCGTCTCTACTAAAAATACAAAAAAAATTAGCTGGGCGTGGTGGCGCGTGCCTGTAATCCCAGCAACTCAGGAGGCTGAGGCAGGAGAATTGCCTGAACCCAGGAGGTGGAGGTTGCGGTGAGCCGAGATCGCGCCATTGCACTCCAGCCTGGGTAACAAGAGCGAAACTCCGTCTCAAAAAAAAAAAAAAGAGGTTTTCTTTTGTTTCTAGTTTGCCAAGAGTTTTGTCATGAATAGGTAGGTTACCTGTCATTAATTTTTTATGTTTTTATTTTTTTGAGGCAGAATCTTGCTCTGTCACCCAGTGCGTAGTGCAATGGGCAACGTGGTGAAACCCCATCTCTCCAAAAAGTACTAAAACTTTAGCCGAGCTTGGTGGCACGTGCTTGTAGCCCCAAATACTTGGGAGGCTAGAGTGGGAGGATTGCTTGACCCTGGGAAGCCGAAGTTGCAGTGAGCCAAGACCGTGCCACTGTACTCCAGCCTTGGAGACAGAACAAGTACTAGTCTAAAAAAAAAAACAAGACCGGGCTCGGTGGCTCACACCTGTAATCCCAGCACTTTGGGAGGCTGAGGCGGGCGGATCACGAGGTCAAGGGATCAAAACCATCCTGGCCAACATGGTGAAACCCCATCTCTACTAAAAAATACAAAAATTAGCTGGGCGTGGTGGCACACACCTGTAGTCCCAGCTACTTGGGAGACTGAGTCAGGAGAATTGCATGAAACTGGGAGGCAGAGTTTGCAGTGAGCTGACATCACATCACTGCACTCCAGCCTGGTGCCTGGCAACAGAGCAAGACTCAGTATCAAAAAAAAAAAAAAACAAACAAACTTGGAAGTCACTACTCTCATTATTACAATTAAAATAAAAACGGACATGAGCCGGGCGCGGTGGCTCACGCCTGTAATCCCAGCACTTTGGGAGGCCGAGGCGGGTGGATCACGAGGTCAAGAGATCAAGACCATCCTGGTCAACGTGGTGAAACCCCGTCTCTACTAAAAATACAAAAAATTAGCTGGGCATGGTGGTGCGTGCCTGTAATCCCAGCTGCTCAGGAGGCTGAGGCAGGAGAATTGCCTGAACCCAGGAGGCGGAGGTTGCGGTGAGCCGAGATCGCGCCATTGCACTCCAGCCTGGGTAACATGAGTGAAACTCCGTCTCAAAAAAAAAAAAAAAATGGACAAACTAAAAATTGATGACTTTTCTTGCAGTTGAAACTTTTCTTGAAGTTCTCTGAGGTTTCTTGGACCCATCAGATGACTGAGTTTGCAAGGCAAAGCTCCACTCGAAGTCGGGAGCAACAGGAGAGCCTGGAGAATCCCAGTGACATCTGCAGACCCAGAGCAGAAGCCACCAGAGCCTAACTGGAAACAGAGAAGGGAACTTGGAGGAATTGCTGGAGCCAAGTGTGGGCTGGCATCAGAGGGTCTGGACCTAGGGTCTTCAGTCTAGGGGGTGCCCCACACTTTCATGGGTTTCCCTCCAGGAATCCTACTTGATTCTAAGAAAGATCCTGAGGGCCTTGGCTGGGGTGGGGTGGGGGTAGAGAATCCTTGTGAAACACTCAAAGCCTTTTAGCCAAGGCCCCATTCCAGGGGGAATAGCTTTGCCAGAGCCTATCCCAGGTGCGGGAAGGGAATTCTCCTTCTAGCCGGCTCCCTTCCCAGAGAACAAGCACAGTGTTTGGAAGCCAAGCTGTAGGGAATTAGGTCAGGAAGGAACCTGAGCCAGAGAAGGGAGTAAGTGGCAGGGGGAAAGTGACACCCTTGCAGGGATACTTGTGAATGTCACATCCCTAAGATGCAGGCCAGGCGACAGGGCTGACGACAGAATGTTCCTCGTCTCCCACACCTCACCACACCCACAGCCTGCAGTACAATCATGGGAGTCACAGGCGACAGAGCTCAAGGCTCAGATCTCCTGAAGTCAGGAGGGAGACAGCAATGAGGACACCAGAAGGCATGGAGCTTCTGGTACCTGCAGCCGCAGCAAACACCAAACACTGTCCAGCTCCTAGACAGAGTAAAGTACAGCCTTGGCCAGGGGTGGTGGCTCACACCTGTAATCCCTGCACTTTGGGATGCCAAGATGGGTGGTCACTTGAGCCCAGGAGTTCGTGACCAGCCTGGGCAATGTGGCGAAACCCCATTTCTACAAAAACTACAAAAAAAATTAGCTGAGCTTGGTGGCATGTGCCTGTAGTTCCCGCTACTCGGGAGGCTGAGGTAGGAGGATCACCTGAGTCTGGGAGTTAGAGGCTGCAGTGAGCCTTGATCATGCCACTGTACCCCAGGCTGAGCAATACAGCAAGACCCTAACTAAAAAAATTAAAATAAATAAATAAATAATGAAATATACCCAGTCAGCCATGGTGGCTAACGCCTGTAATCTCAGCACTTTGGGAGGCTGAGGCAGGCAGATCACAAAGTCAAGAGATCAAGACCATCCTGGCCAACATAGTAGTAAACCCCATCTCCACTAAAAATACAAAAAATTAGCTGGGCGTGGTGGTGTGTGCCTGCAGTCCCAGCTACTCAGGAGGCTGAGGAAGGAAGATTGCTTGAACCCAGGCAGCGTAAGTTGCAATGAGCTGAGATCACTCCACTGCACTCCAGCCTGGCGACAGAGCAGGCTCCATCTCAAAACAAAACAAAAAACAAAGAAAAACAAAAACAAATGAAATATACCCTCCTCACACTATACGCCTCTCTCTTGACCTTAGTTCCTGTTATCTGATGGAGTGTGTCTAGTTATCAACAAAAAAAATTGCAAGGTATGCCAAAAGGCAAGAAAAAATACAATCCCTGCCCAGCACCACGGCTCACGCCTGTCATCCCAGCACCGTGGGAGGCCGAGGCCGGCAGATCCCCTGAGGTCAGGAGTTTGAGATCAGCCTGGCCAACATGGTGAAACCCCGTCTCTACTAAAAATACAATTAGCCAGGTGTGGTGTCAGGCACCTGTAATCCCAGCAACTCAGGAGGCTGAGACAGGAGAATCCCTGGAACCTGGGAGGTGGAGGTTGCAGTGAGCCGAGATCGCACCACTGCACTTCAGCCTGGGCGACAAGAGCGAAACTCAAGTCTCAAAAACAAAACAAAACAACAAAAAAACCATGTTTTGAAACCCATCCTCCTCCATAAAAATCTAGGGCTGTGAAAGTGCAGTTCCCCTCTGCATGGTGAGGGGCACAGAGCTGGATGTGGTGAGCTGGTGGCTCTAAGCATTCCCTCTAAGAGAGCTCTGAGGAAAAAAAAGAACATTCTATCCAGCTAGAGAACAAGAATGAGAGGGTTTTTCCCTTGGAATTCCATAGAAAGCAGGAGTTCGAGGCTGCAGTGGACTATGATGGCACCACTGCACACCAGCCTTTGTGACAG
Organism: Sapajus apella; assembly: GCF_009761245.1. Lineage (NCBI taxonomy): Eukaryota > Metazoa > Chordata > Mammalia > Primates > Cebidae > Sapajus > Sapajus apella. The sequence continues at coordinate 5,398,790 of NW_022437037.1, forward strand.
AGCGAGGCCCTGTCACAAAAACGAAATGAAACAAAATGAAACCTTGCCAGGTATGGTGGCTCATGCCCGTAATCCCATTACTTTGGGAGGGTAAAGCAGGAGGATCACTTAAGACCAGAAGTTAGAGACCAGCCTGGGTAAAACAGGGAGTCCGCAACATACAAAAATAGCTTTAAAAATGAGCTGGGTATGGTGGCATATACCTGTGGTCACAGCTCTTTGGGAGGCTGAGATTGGGGGATGGCTTGTGCCCGGGAGGTCAAGGCTGCACCGAGCCATGATTATACTCACTGCACTCTAGCCTGGGTGACAGGGCAAGACCTTGTCTAAAGAAAAAAAGAAAAGAGGCAGGGCGCGGTGGCTCACGCCTGTAATCCCAGCACTTTTGGAGTCCGAGGCAGGTGGATCGCCTGAGGTCAGATGTTCGAGAGTAGCCTGGCCAACATAGTGAAACCTCGTCTCTACTAAAAATACAAAAATTAGCCGGGCGTGGTCATGCGTGTAATCCCAGCTACTCAGGAGGCTGAGGCAGGTGAACTGCTTGAACCCAGGAGGCGGAGGTTGCAGCGAGCCGAGATTGTGCCACTGCACTCCAGCCTGGGCAACAGAGCGAGACTTCATCTCAAAAAAAAAGAAAGGGCAACATAGTGCCTTTAGTTGATAATACCATATTTTACACTAAACGTTTGAGAGAGCAGATCTCAAGTGTTCTTACCCATGATTCCCCACCACCAGCCCCGGCACACGCATGGGAGCAGGGGGAAGCTTTTGGAGGTGATGAATATGTGTGTTACTGTGACTGTAGCGATGGTTTCAGGGTGTAAGCATATGTTCACACTCATCAAACTGTACGCATTATATATGTGCGGCTTATTATATATTCATTATACTTCAATAAAGCTATTTTAGAAATAAAATTAGAGCTGGGCGCGGTGGCTCACACCTGTAATCCCAGCACTATGGGAGGTCAAGGTGGGTGGATCAGCAGAGGTCAGGAGTTCAAGACCAGCCTGGCCAACATGGCCTCCGCTGGAGGCAGAGGCTGGGGAAGGCTGAGGCCTTGGCTGCAGGGAAGGGGAGGGAATGGAGGGTCTTCAGCAGGCCCAACTCACTGCAGCAGGTCCCTCCTGCTCCAGTCTGGGGTCTGAGAAAACGTGCCAGCTGTTCTTGTCTACTCAGGGGGGAGCATTTATGACTGGGCTTCAGTGTCTCTTCCTACATCCTCACTGGGCCCCTGGGTTCTGAGGATCTGGGCTGCCCTGGCCTGTTGGCACTTTCCAGAGCTGCCATCCTCTTTGCTGGGATGCAGAGGCTCCCTTCTGCCACCCAGGGGAAGCAGGCAAGGCCAGAGGCCTCACTGTCCTTCCCCAGCCTGTCCATGCCATGGTGGCTTCGTCTTCCCTGTCATCCATTCATGGGCTGAGCACTTTCTGTAAAGCCATTTGGGCAGGAGCCCTCAGAGACAGCTGTCCAGAGAGGCCTCAGAGACGCCAGGTGACCAAGGAGAAGCTCTGGCCCACGAAGGTACACCGCCTAGAAGGTGGTCTGAGAAGGCAAGAACTGTGTCTGCCCTGGTCACCTGGTGCCCCCAGAGCCTTGTATGGGACCTAGTATGCAGTAGGTGCTCAATAAATGTTTGTTGAGCAAAGCTATAATTTCCTCTGAGGCAGGAGATGGTCTGGATGGCAGCAGGTGGCCTAGGGAAGTGGCAGTCAGGGCACAGCACCCTGACCCTAACCCCCATCTGCTCTTGGGGCAACGCAGGGAGGATGTCCCCGGTGGAATTGACGGCAAGGTTCTGGAAGGCAGGAGGCCAAGGGAGGTCGTGGAGGAAGGGCTGGGTGGGAAGGGGCTCCGGTGGAAGAGAAGGAGGTTGTGAATCGGTCGAGGAGGGCTCCTTCTGGCTGCCCCTAGACCTACAGGAGGGGCAGGCAGCAGAGAAGGGTGAGCTGGAGGCCGGAGGGGCCAGGGAAGACGGACAGGGACAGCGCGCTGCCTCCGGGACCCCGACGGGCCTGCCCTCTTCATTCTTCCCCTACCTCTGCTTTCCCCAGGACTCCTTTTGCGCCCACACTCCAATCTCTCTGTCTGAAGCACCCTGTTCCTCCCTCTTGGTGGTTCAGCTCTTGAAAGCCTCTCCAGGCCTCGGGTTCTTTCGGATGCCCTGCCTCTCCCGCTCGCTTCCTTCATCCCGCGTCTCCGCCTCAGCCTTTCATCTGCTCCCTCCACCTTGGCCTCGCCTTGCCTCAGTCTCCCCCCGTCTCGCCCCCTCTGCCTCCAGAAGCCTGCGCCTCTGTCTCTACCACCGCCCCGTCTCCTAGTGTCCCCGGCGTCTCTCCCGTCGTTCCCGCTGCCTTGATGGGCCGGAGCTGTGGCGCTGGCATCGCCGGCCTGGGGACCGGGATGTGGGCGATGGAGGGGGGTTCCGGCAGGCGCAGGGAAGGGGTTTCCCCACCCGGGGCGCCCGGGGAGACTCTCGTGCCAGTCACCTGCGGGTCTGGGCGCGGGCTTCGCGCCTACACGCTCGACGTGGGCGCCCCGGGGCGCGCCTTTGTCTCTCCCGAGCCTCGAAGGCTAATTAGATTGGGCGGGAGAGGGGTGGGGTGGGAGAGGGGGCCGACGTCCACATTCACTGCGCCGCGGCCGCCACTCCGCCGGCAGCCCCGCGCAGGCCCGGCCCAGTGTCACGTCTGTTCAAACCGTTTCTTCGGCCTCGCCCCCACACGCCTCGGCAGCCCGCCGCGCCTTTGTACACGCCGGCGGGGGCGCCCTGGAGTCCTGAACCGTCCTACGGGGAACAGGGGGTGGGGGGCGGGGAGCGACGAGGGCCCCACGCGGGGAAGAAATTTCCTGGGCCACTGCGATAATGGGGAAAGATTGAGGCTCAGAAAGCCAGAGAGAGACGTGCGAGGAGGAAGTGAGAAGCTGGAGAGGGGCCGGAGCGCCAGCGAAAGAGGGGAGAGCAGGGGAAGGAGGAAGAGTAGGAGACAGGGAGAAGAGAGACAGGGATGGGGGCGCACGACGGCAGCGGGCGGAGGAGGGGCGCGGACGGGAACGTGCGCACTAGGGAAGCCAGGCCGGAGCACGGCGCGGGCAGGGGAGGGTCGCGGAGGGGCTGTGCCGAGAAGCCAGGGAGGAGGCTGGACCGCGGACCGCGGGACTCCTGGACAGCGCGAGGCGGTGCGGGGGCTCCACTCCCTCCGCGGGGCTGGGGCGAGGGGGCTGGGGGGAGCGGGTGGGGGTCTGGGCGCGGAGCGGCCGCATTCTTCGCCTTTTCTTCCTCCGGCTCATTCCGGTCGATCGATACCTGCGCGGGACCTGCCCCCTCCTCTAATATCTTTTTAATGAGTTCGCCAGGCTTAAAGCGAGCGCGATCTGCCCTCCAGGGTGGATTTTCCCCCGGCAGATGTTTCGGGAGGAGGAGGCGCTCGGAGCTCCCGGGAGGGAGAGCAAATCTCTCCCTCCGAGGGGCGAGAGCAGGAGACTTTCTTCTAAAGTTCAAAAGAAAATCGGGCTTTCACTCGGCCCCCAAAAATGTATTTCTCGGCGGACAATGGGCTTCTTTCTGCGCCTCGGAAGGCCGGCGGGGCGGGAGGGGCGGGGACCCGCGCGCTTTGGCTCTGCCTGACCTACTCGCACCCCACACACACACCCAGGCCGGGGCCCCCGAGCGAGGGCGCAGGAGCCGCGAACCCAGCCGCCCCTCCGAGCATCCCCATGAAGCGCACTGTCTGGCCCTGGCCGTCCCGGACCTGAGCCCCGGCGCACCGGCGAGAATCAAAGCGTCCTGCGGGCTGGGGCGCCGGGCCGGGGGAGCCCTGGGCTGTCCCACGCGCCCCCGGTCTCGTAGGTGCCTCAGCCGGGCCGAAGGGGCGCGCGCTGGTTCCTCGAGGGGGGGCCGGACGAACCTCCGGGCTTCGGCCAAGGCCTCCTTCCCCTCGGCGCTCCGCCCTGCGCGGGGCAACAAGTAGAAATTAGCCGGTCGCGGGCGGTTGCCCGGCTCTAAGCCTGTCTTGCCCGCCCGGGCCTGCCCACCCCTCCGGGTCGCCCCCTGCCCGTCTCCTCCACTCGCCCTTAAGTGTCCCTCTATGGGGCCGTCGGCGTGCCGCGGCTGCCCGCTCTCCACTCTCGTGGGCGCCGGGGAAGGGGGCACCCGGGCGGCGAGGTGACCTCCGAAGAGCCGCGGCAGATCGATTCGTTCCGCCCGGAGCCGGGGCCGCGTGAATAGGGGCCCGGGCGGCGGCGGCAGCGGCGGCGACGGGGATAAAGATGTTCTCCCTGAAAGGGGGAGGGGGCGCGGAGCGGGAAGCGGGGCCATTCACTCCTGGCCCGGCCTCTCGGGAAGCCGCGCCGAAGAAAGGGGGCCGGGGCCTATTCAAGTCCTACGAGCCGCCCACAATGGCCCGATATACTGGGGGCCTCTCTATTAACGCCCATGAATATTAAAGAGATCTTCAAGAGGCGGCCAGCGGGCGAGGGGGGCGGCAGTGTCGGCGAGCTCCGGGCAGGCCAAGGGGAGGGAGCTTTGGCGCGAGCACATTCCGCGCCTGGGCCCCGCGGAAAATGACAAAACGACACGGGTCATCCGCTGGGAAAGCCCGGGATGTTTCCCCTCGAAATCTCCTCGCGGGAAGATGCCAGCACAGGGTCTCGTTCCCGGTTTCAACGCACCTTGATTCCGGGCGCTACCTACAGGCTCCCTTTTCCCGGGGCGGGGGTCTGGTTGGGTTTGCGGCTAGACCAGAAGCACAAAACGTGAGCACAGTGGAGACCTGGGCGCACCAGCTGGGCCCCGCTTCCGCCCCGCTGGCAGCACGGCTCCCGGGTTTGCGGGTCCGGAGGAGAGGAACGGGATTGCCTGGCTGCAGTCCGAGCCCTTGGTCACTGCGCCAGCGGAATCCAAACTTCTCACTCTAAGCCGGGGTCCAGGATCCAAATACTGCGCCCTAGCACAGAGGAAGCACAGACCTAAGGGCTTCCCGCAGTGGGACGTGGCCCTGTAGAGGGCCAAATCCTCGGGGCTGTCGTGGGAAAGTGATCTGACCCAAAGTGAGACCAAGCAAAGAAACCTCAGTTCACAAAGTATAACCCAAACCATTGCACAGACAGGGACACTGAGGCCCAGAGAGGAAAGGGGCAGTTTACACAACACTCAGCAGTCCCCATCCCTCTTTGATCTCCTGGAGGAAATGAGGTCGCTTTCGGGGCTTAAGGAGCTGCCGCAGCGCTTGGCTCCTGGCAGCGCTCCCCGACGACGTCTCCTCGGCTCTCAGCACTTTCTCCTCTCCACCTAGGTCTTGCTAGAAGCCAAGTAGTAGGCGCCGGTGAGGCTCCCCTGCAGGAGCCATCGGACTCCATACGCCCCCTCAGACTCCAGCCCTGGCCAGGGAGCCAAAGCGACCCTCCGGCTGCGTCGGAAAAGGAGTGGAGGTTTCGGGGACCCTAACCCACCTCCCTCCTCAGCAGCGCTGCCCTCTGCTGGCGCCCTGCCCAACGGTCCTGGCTTCTGCCGGGTGCGCCCTTCCCTGGGCGCCAGCTTCAGGCGGACCCGGGCACCGGGGCTAAAGGCCAGCTACCGCCGTCTTCCTGCTCCCTTTGCGTCCCAGTGGGGACGGGGGATGCCGGAGACTACTGGCAGGAGCTGGGGGCCAGGGGTCTGGAGTCTGGCTGTCAGGGATGAGGCCCTCTTAGCCAAAGAACTCCCGGGTGGCGGAGGGGCCTCTTTGTCAAGAGGTGTTTGGACGGGGTTTCGCTAACGGGAGGTCAGCTCTCTGCCCTTCCACCCAAGTCCCCCGCGGTGCGGGAAAGGTCTGAGGCGTCCACACCGTACAGCGGAGACTACCCCGTGAGCCTGACCCACGCCGCGAGGGTCCAGGCACCTCCGTTAGCGGCATCTGAAATTGCAGCCTCTTGAGGGGAGGCAGAAGTGCGGCAGGTGGGGAGATGTCCCGAGCCCTCTCACCAGGTGTGTCAGGGTCTGGGGTCTGAGGCTTGAGGCTGACCTGGGGTGCGCGAAGCCTGCAGGAAGCGGGGGCCTTCCGCCAGGCTCACCAGCTCCCGGCTTCGAGAGAAGGAACCGCTGGGCTCCGAGGTGCCTCGAAACCGCCGCAAAGCAAGTCTACTCTTGGGGTGATGTGCAGGAGGAAAGGAGAGAAGAGAGAGGCAGAGGAGAAAGGAAGAACCGGGAGGCAAGAAGGAAGGGGCGCCGCAACGCCGCGGGCTTCCCCAGGCTGCCGCTCAGCCAGGAGCCCGGAGGCCGAGCCCGCACCACGGCCTCTCCCGGAGCCGCCTGCAGTTTCGGAGGGACTTCGCTCTCAGGCACGCCTGCTCCCACCTAGAAAGGGGTCTGGGGACCCCTTTCAATCACCCTATATCCCGTAGGAAATTCTTTTCCCAGCGACAGGCTGCCAGTGCGATTCCGGTCCGCCCATCTGGAACTCCGACCTGGCCCCGCAAGGGCCGGGAGCCTGGCTGCGCACGAAGCTGTCTCAGGCCGGGACCACCCCCAGCCCCGACGACGGCTGTGGCCCCGCCTCGGCAGACCCCTGAGCCCGCGGAGGAGTTTAGCACCCGGCTGCGCACAGCCAGCGAGTTGGCGCGGCCCGTTTGAAGCGAAGTGCCGGCTTCGGCAGCGCGGTCTGCGCAGGGGATCCGCGTGGCCACCCGGGCTGCGCGTGAGCTTGGGGCGACTGTGGCGGCCGGGGGAGTGCAGGGCCGCGGAGGGAAGAGGACGCCGGCCCTGGCCAGGGAGGGAGAGCCGTGCAGGGCTGGACCGGCCGGCGGGAGCAGCAGAGGAAAGGTGCACCCCGGGGCTGGGCCAGGCGGGTGAGCATGCTTCAGGCCTGAAGGGAGCGCGGGCCCCGAAGCTAGGCGTCCGCTCTGGTCCACCCCGCTCCCTGGAGTCCTGGCAAGCCTCGCTGTCCCCCTCCCCTGCTCGGTCCCCTCCTCTCCTCACAGCCCGCAGAGCCTCCCTCCCTGCCCCGCGCTTCCCACGGGGAGAGAAGAAAAAACAGGAGGGGGAAGGAAGGACCAGGGAGGGGAGGGAGAAGTGGAGGGGGACTGTTCGGAGCGGTCCGCGCGCCTCCGCCCCTCGCGCTCTCGCGACGAAGCTCCTCGAGCCCGGCCGGGTACAAGTCTGTCCTCCGACGTCAGGGGGTCATTAATAACCAATTAGGAGGGTCACTGCGGCTCCTATAAAGGCGCTGAGATTTTGCCAAGGGGAAGACGGCCCCGGCCGGGTGTGCGAGAGACTGGCGCGCGTCTGAGAGCCCCTCGCTGCCGCTTTCCGGCAACCACCCGCCTCTCTCCCACCCCGCACCCCCCGCACCCGCCTCCGCCTCCACTCGCGTCTCTCCACCCTCAGCGCCGCCTCTGCCATCTCTGCAGATTCCCCCATCTCTCTTCCTCTCTGCCTGTCTCCCCCTCGTTCACTTTCCACCAGCCGCCCCCTCGCCTCCCGCTCCCTCCTGTGTCCTCCTCCTCCCCGTCCTCCCCCTGCTCCTGTTCCTTCTCCTTCGAAGCCCTCTCCTCTCGCTCCTTGGGCTCTCCTCTCGCCCGCCCACCTCCCCCGTTGGCCGGGCAGTCCCCCGGCGCCGGGGAGCCCCGGGCCGCCCATGATGGGCTCCGTGCTCCCGGCTGAGGCCCTGGTGCTCAAGACGGGGCTGAAAGCACCGGGGCTGGCGCTTGCCGAGGTCATCACCTCCGACATCCTGCACAGCTTCCTGTACGGCCGCTGGCGCAACGTGCTTGGGGAGCAGCTCTTCGAGGACAAGAGCCACCACGCCAGCCCCAAGACGGCCTTCACTGCCGAGGTGCTCGCGCAGTCCTTCTCGGGCGGTGAGTCCAGCCGTCGGGGCCCGGCGCAACCCCTCTTCCCGGCAACCCTTATTCTGGTCCTGGCGGTGCGCGAGACGCGGTTGGGATAACCGGCCTCACTGCTGCTCGCGCCAACTTGGGCCCTCCCGGCGCTCCGTGCACCTCTGTTTCCGCGTGGGTCAAGGCAAGGCGCGAGCCGCCAAGCAGCGGTGGGTCGCAGAGCAGCTCCGCAGCCCACACGGCTCAAGGACAGATCCCGGCGACCCCGTCGCCCCCGCCGGCCCCTCCCTTCCCCTCCCGCGCTAGAGCTGGCGGGTTCCCGGCATTTAAAGCCTTACTAGGCGTGTAATAGCAGTTGACTCAAAAAGAAGGGGTTTTTAATTCATTTAGTTAACTTGGGCTTGACCCGCGAAAGTTCCCACTTAAACCAAGAACTTTAAAAGGCAGCCGGGGCTGGGGAGGGGGCGGAGGGCGGGCAGGCGGGGAGAAAAAGCCGCGGGGAGAGCGAGGGAGAGAAAGAGAGAGCGAGAAAAGTTTCTTTTCTTTAAGATGTCTCAAGTTCTTATTCCTCATTCATCAACCTGCAAACAATATCTTTCCCCGGCTCTGGCTTATCTGTGCGTCGCCCTCTTTTCCCCCTTTACGATTTCTGTTCCTCTCTTAATTTACCGTGAAGACTAATTCCACTTCCATTCACGCTATGTCAACCATCTAATCCCCCCTTTTTGTAAGGGGAATTCCTCGGCCCCTTTTAAACAAGTCCCCTCCGCATTGAGCTACAATTTACTGCTACAGCATTCTTCCAGGGCTAATGAATTTAGAATTAGCAATTTCTTTCGAATGGAGCCGAGTGAATGCGATCACTTTAACAGCGTGACAAATTGCCCGCCGCGCCGCAATGGACACCGTTTAACCCCCCCTTTCAGCCGGCCCGCTCGCCGGGTATTTTCCCAGGTAGCTTAGAGGGGAACCTTGTAGGACATGGAGGCCGCCCCTGTGCGCCTCACAGCTCCCAGCCCGGCCGCAGAGGCCGGAGAGGGGAACCCTCGGGGGGCTGAGTGCCGCCGCGGCTCCTCCCAGTCCAGAGAGAGGACATCGGGGTTTGTCTGAGCCCGGGCACTGCCCTCCCTGGCACCCCAGGGCCTGGGAGAAGAGAGGGACTCGGAGCGCCCGGGGTCACACAGCGAGCGCAGAGCCTGGCCAGCTGCTGCCAACTGCTGTTTCTTTGGCACCTCCAATGCCTTCCAGCCCGAGGTCTGTCCCCAGCGCTGACCACGTCCGGGCTCCTCTGCCAGTGCCCAGAGCCCGGACGCACAGTGGGCTTCCGGAACCCGACTAGGCGAAAGAGCCTCGGGTTGGCCTTCACCTCCTTGTGGGACTTGGCCTCAGTTTCCTCGTGCCTAAAACCACTCACTGCCGTTGGCTCACTAATTCTTAAAAACTTTTCCGGGGCAGAGGACGGAAGAAGGTGTGAATGTTTTGAGGATTCGTGGAGAGACTAAAACCCGCGTCTTAAAATGATCCCCAACGCACCACTCGATTTCCAGGGCACAGAGGGTCCCCGGGTTGCAAACAGAGGAGAGGTCCTTGAGCCTCCGCGCATCCGACTGCTCCCAACACCCGGGTGATCTCTCTGGATTTGGGGCCGACTTGGGGTTGGCCGGTCTGGGCAGGACCGAAGCCTGGGTCCGGGCTGGGAAGGAAGGGCCAGACCTGGCTGCGTCCGGCTCTGACCGGTTTTCCTGCCCCCGCCGCCGCCGCAGAGGTGCAGAAGCTGTCCAGCCTGGTGCTGCCGGCAGAGGTGATCATCGCGCAGAGCTCCATCCCTGGCGAGGGTCTTGGCATCTTCTCCAAGACGTGGATCAAGGCGGGCACCGAGATGGGCCCCTTCACTGGCCGGGTGATCGCCCCGGAGCATGTGGACATCTGCAAGAACAACAACCTCATGTGGGAGGTAGGCGGGCTGGAGCCGAGGGGCGGGTGCAGGGGGGGCTCTGGCCCAGGGTGGGACCCGGGCGGCCAGCCAGCAGGCACTCCTGGCCTGGACAACCCCCTGAGCCGGGACTCTAAGCCGCCCGAATCTGGAGCTCACCCCGACTCTAGGCTCCCCAAACACCTTGCCGCGGAAGGCAGGGGAAAATCCCACCCTCCTTCCTCCAGGACACCCGGGAAGGGCAGGACTGTTGTTGGCTCCACTTGGCAGATTAGGGTACTGAGACCCAGAGCAGCCAGGTCGCTTATCCAGGGTCCCCACCACCCTCCCTCCAGGTGATCTCCCAGCCCCTTACATTCTTTCCCTGGGGAAGCAGTGGGAAGCAGCTCCAGGAAAGCCATTCAAGGCCAGTCCTGGCCTGGAGGTGAGGTGGGGCTGGAAAGGAGAATGCCTTGTGAAGGCAGAATGACATTCACAATGACTGCAGCTGAGCTGCCATTGAGTCAGCTTCTGTGTCCCCAGCCTGAGTCACGGATGACCTCAGCAGCCCGTGCCTTCCTATTCCCATTTTACAGAGGGAAACCTCAGCTCCAAGAGGCTTCCATCCTATGCCTCCCCACCCCTCACCATGACGGGTGCCACGGAGGGCCCCACTGTACTTCTTCCTAACCTTGCAGGATGGGAAACCTGCTGAGGCCAGACTGGTGCACCCCCTTCCTAGTCCCATTCCCTCACCTGTTCCTCCCAACCAGCCCCCTCCTGGCAGACCCTGAAGAAGCCAAACTTGATAGAACTGGGGAATGGCCCAGAGGCCTCTCCTGACCTCATGTTCTCCCTCCTCTGGAGGCCTGGGCCACTAACTACCTTTTCCAGTTGCTGGGTCAGGAAGTTGGGGTGCAGTTTGACCTCTGAGTGGCCTTGGAAGCTCCCGTGAAGGGGTTTAGACCAAGCTAGAGTGCCACAGCGAGCCAGTCCTCCCTCCCAGGGCTCCAGTGCCCTCCCTCTCTGAGGCCCTGGCTGATGTTCTCAGTGCCGTGGGGAGCACCTCTGCATCCCCTGAAAGAGCTCAGGGCCACTTTGGGGAGTGACACCTTGGAGACCCTTTTCTTCTGAGGGCAGGGAGGACATGGCAACAGGAGCTTGTCTCTTGGTCAGCCCATCGTGCCCTGGACTGACCCCCTGTGGGCCACGTCCAGATGGCTAGCCTCAGACAAGTCCCTGCACCTCTCCAGCCTTCCTTGCCACGGCTGGAAAACGAAGCTTTATCCACTTCCCGGGGCTGCTGTGAGGATGGAGTGAGAGTGTGTGTGTGTGTGTGTGTGTGTGTGTGTGTGTGTGTGTGTGTGCCTGGAAGATCGTACACGTGGCATAGCCCTGCCTTACCTGATCCTTGATCCATCTGTGCCCAGGTGTTCAATGAGGATGGCACAGTGCGTTGCTTCATCGATGCCAGCCAGGAGGACCACCGGAGCTGGATGACCTACATCAAGTGTGCACGTAACGAGCAGGAGCAGAACCTGGAGGTGGTCCAGATCGGCACCAGCATCTTCTACAAGGCCATCGAGGTGTGTGTGTGCACCGTTGTGCAGGGACCAACCAGCGAACCTGGTGGGGGGAGGTGTGCAGGGCAGTGGCATCCAGGAACCACAACGGACAGCAGGGACCCGACACTGGCCTAGCCAGCCCTGCTCAGGCCGTGCAGCTGCGGCAGACAGGTGGTCTCCAGATGCCCTGCTCTCCGGTGTGTGACCTCCATGAGAAGCTTTCTGCTGCAGATCAGAAAGGATGGAACTCTCAACTTGATGCCATTGGGAACGTCATGAGCATCTCAATAGTGAGGTCCCTGGAGGTTGGCTGAAGGTGTCCCAAGGTTCAGGGGTCAGACAGATACAGAGAAACAAGATGGGGAGAGGCAGCCCAGGGAATGCATTGCTGGGGAGGCAGGGTATGTGTCTGCCGCCGTTTAGCTGTCTGAGGTCCCTCATTCTGCATGCATGGGCACCAGTGGCTTATGGCTCATGAGTCCAGTCTCAGCGATGGCTCCCTGTGTGTCAGGCTTTCAGATAATAGATATGCAGTATGGCCTTTAATCCCCACGGACCCCCAGAGGAGGATTTTGTGATTATTTACAGTTTATAGGCCAGAAAACCAGGTCTCCCTTAGTGGCAGCAGACTTGGGAATTTGGCAGGACATCTGGGGAGATTGTTAGCACTAATAGCTGTGCTTCCTGAGCCTTCTCAGAGGAGACAGGGCCAGATAACAGGCTGGACACAGTGGCTCACGCTTGCAACCTCAGCACTTTGGGAGGCCGAGGTGGGTGAATTCCTGAGGTTAGGAGTTCAAGACCAGCCTGGCCAACATGGTGAGACTTCGTCTCTACTAAAAATACAAAAATTAGCTGGGCGTGGTGGCAGGAGCCTATAATCTCAGCTACTCTGGAGGCCCAGGCCCAGGCCCAGGACAGAGGTGGCTTGAACACAGGAGGCAGAGGTTGCAGTGAGCTGAGATGGTGCCACTGTACTCCAGCCTGGGTGACACAGTGAGACTCCATCTCAAAAAAAAAAAAAAAAAAAAAAGATAACAGACAGGTAAATATCACTTCCGGTGGTGTGGCGGGGGTGAGGCTGAGCCAGGAAGGTTCAGAGGAGTATGGGAAGAGGAGGGCTTCCTGGCAGGCAGTGCTTGGGCAGAGGCAGGAAAGCTCCAGGTATCTGCGCAGGGGCTGAGGGTGCAAACCAAGCAGAGAACTGGTCGCCAGGCAGGCCCACACAGGGACCCGCCCTGGACAGTGTCCCTTGGCAGGAAATCTGGCCCAGGAGTAGAGGAAAGCCACCCGCCGGCTGGTGGGAACAGGCTGGTGGCAAGTGCTGTGCGGATGTGGTCAGGCTCTTCCTATCACACTTCTCTGCTCCCTGTGGGGTGGGGCTGGGGCTTGGTGGAGTTTTTCGGGTGTTCTGGAGGAGCAGAGAACGACTGACCTTTAGTCCATGTTCCATTTTCTCCCCGGGACTCAGATCCTGAAGCTCTTTCTAAGACCCCCGGGGGCGCCAGGGCCTAGTAGCTTCTGGGACGGGTTCCTTTGGTTGTCCCTGAATAACAAGGCCCCAGGGACTCTCCCAGAGGTGACAGCAGGAGGCCTAGCCTGGGTCCCGGCTGAGGGGGGTGATTGGATGAGCAGGAGGTGGAGGATAAGAAACAGTGAGTGGTTCCTGGATTGGGCTTCAAGTGAGGTAAGATGGCCGTAGGGCAGGGTGCAGAGAGGACTGGAGGTGGCCCAGGCCCAGGACAGAGGGGCCTCCTGTGACCATCTGGCTGGACCACCACATCCTAGAATTGATTTCCAGTGTAGTTGAGCCCCACACCTAACAGAATGCACCCTCCCAGATCCCCACCCCACCACCCTCTCACACACATCTTCACCCCCATACCCTCCTTCCCAGTCATCCTTGTACAGATGCAATGGAGGACTCCCACTCCCCCCACCCCCCCCACACACACACTCTTGTGAACACAAGAGACAGACCTACATCATTCTGGCAAGAGGGCTCCAGGCTGGGGCAGACGTGGGGGCCTGAGTCTCATCTAGCCGTGCAGGTCACACCAGCTAGAAGCCAAACAAACTCAGGAAAGATGAATAGATATTTAGAAATTCAGTCCAAGGGCAAGGAGCTGAAGAATATCTTTGGGGAAGCATCTGAGTTTATAGGATTAGGAAAAATGGTCATCTACATTCGATCGGGAATTTACATTGAAAAAAGAAGATCAGGCAGGGACGGTGGCTCACGCCTGTAATCCCGACACTTTGGGAGGCTGAGGTAGACAAATCGCCTGAGGTCAAGAGTTGGAGACCAGCCTGGCCAACATGGTAAAATCCTGTCTCTACTAAAAATACAAAAATTAAGGCCGGCGCGGTGGCTCAAGCCTGTAATCCCAGCACTTTGGGAGGCCGAGGCGGGTGGATCACGAGGTCAAGAGATCGAGACCATCCTGGTCAACATGGTGAAACCCCGTCTCTACCAAAAATACAAAAAATTAGCTGGGCCTGGTGGCGCGTGCCTGTAATCCCAGCTATTCAGGAGGCTGAGGCAGGAGAATTGTCTGAACCCAGGAGGCGGAGGTTGCGGTGAGCCGAGATCGCGCCATTGCACTCCAGCCTGGGTAACAAGAGCGAAACTCTGTCTCAAAAAAAAAACAAAAAAACACATACAAAAATTAACCAAGCGTGGTGGCAGGTGCTTGTAATCCCAGTTACTTGGGAGGCTGAGGCAGGAGAATCGCTTGAACCCGGGAGTTGGAGGTTGTAGTGAGCCAAGATCAGCACCATTATACTCCAGTCTAAGTGACAAAGTGTGACTCCCCCTCTACAACAAAAATAAAAAAAAAAAAAAAAAAAGAAGAGGATCAGGACGCACTCACACACAATATCATATATGTGATACAGACAGGTCCACTGATTTGGCTATCAGTGCTTTCCCTTCTAAGAAGGCACTGTTTTCGTGAAGGACGAGAAAGCAAAATGCCACACATTTTACTTTTAAAGTAAATTTGGATACATTTTTTTGGGAACCATTTCATCAAAATGTCAGATACCACTTACCGGATAAATCCCATCCTGGAGATGAGGCTGAGGCCCAGCGCTCACGCAGCCCTTCTGGGCTAGACCAGAAGACACTGCTGCTCCCCAGGCCAGTCCCGGGATGCCTCGGGAATCAGTCGGCTTTTGTTCTGTGCACGTGGTGAGTTAACCAAGGACGATGACCTCTACGGTGATGTTTTCTTGAACTTTCTGCCACTCAGAACCGCTATTCATATTTCATAACAATAACCCATTACTTGCCAAAAATAGGAAGGAACATCTTTATTCAACAAGCAGAATATACTGTTGCTGCTCTAAAACTTTCCATAAATACAGAATAACAGCCCTCTCAACAGAGACGAAGGCAACGCGGCTTTAGAGCCCAGGCGGTGAGCGGAGGGTCCCCAGCAGGGTGTACATCTGGCCGGATCCACTGACATGATCCCTGGGGAACCTCCTGGCTTACTCCAGTCACAGAATGTACTATAACCTCAGGTGCCCAAAATGACAGTTCTAGAAAGTGCCTAGCACATAGCAAGTGGCCACTAAATGAAGGAATAAAAGGGACTTAGCAACTTTTTTTTCTTTGAGACAGAGTCTTACTCTGTTGTCCAGGCTGCGGTGTAGTGGTGCAATCTTGGCTCACCACAACCTCTGCCTCCCAGGTTCAAGCAATTCTCCTGCCTCCCAAGTAGCTGGGATTACAGGCTCCACATTAGGCTAATTTTTGTATTTTTAGTAGATTTCACCATGTTGGCCAGGCTGGTCTCGAACTCCTGACCTCAAGTGATCCACCCGCCTCAGCCTCCCAAAGTGCTGGGATTACAGGTGTGAGCCACTGCACCTGGGCAGCAACTTTTAAAAAATAGAATCTGGCCGGGCGCGGTGGCTCAACCTGTAATCCCAGCACTGTGGGAGGCCGAGGCGGGTGGATCACGAGGTCAAGAGATCAAGACCATCCTGGTCAACATGGTGAAACCCCGTCTCTACTAAAACTACAAAAAATTAGCTGGGCATGGTGGCACGTGCCTGTAATCCCAGCGACTCAGGAAGCTGGGGCAGGAGAATTGCCTGAACCCGGGAGGCGGAGGTTGCGGTGAGCCGAGGTCGCGCCATTGCACTCCAGCCTGGGTAACAAGAGCGAAACTCCGTCTCAAAAAAAAAAAAAAAAAAATATATATATATATATATATATAATCTGCTCAGCCCTTGGGGTGCTGCTCTCTAATACTATCCCCATTTTTATGATGGTAAAATTAAAATGTTCAGGGAGATTACGGAAGGTTGTTGAGCTGTGATTGAAACCCAGGCTGATCTGACCCCAGAGCCGGAGCGCTGAACCACCATGCCATGTGGCCTCCCTGGCCAATATCTATTTGCTGGAACTCTATTAATTGGTGTGTCGGGACATCTGTGGTACAATGGAAATTGATGTTTGTCCAGATGACGTTGAGATCCTTTTACATTGGGGCTGCGGCTCCCTGGAGAAGGGGAGGGTATTTGCAGTCTCCAGGGAGCGTGTTCAGTGGGAGGACATGAATTTACAGCAGGAAAACAAGCCAAAAATTCTGTCATTTCCAATTTGTAATCAAAATCCAGAAAGCGGGGCAGGACAGGCCTTCTGGGCTGATAGGGATGGTTGAGAAGCACGTTGAGAGGGTATGTCTATTTGTCAACAAAAGACTCAGGCACTGGTATTCCAGTTTTGCTGATGTAGATTTTGTGGTACAGAACTCAGTTCCTTTGGGAATTGCTTTGTTTGTTTTGTGTTCTAAGCCTATCCCTGCTCCCCAGAAAAGTGAAAGACCAGCTGATCCTGCTTCTCTGAGCCCCAGCAGAGAGCCTGGCCAGCCAGGCCAGGCCCGAGTCTCAGCAGTAAAGAGTCACTGCTGCCCAGGGGGCCTACAGACCACGGTGGCTGTTCTTTGCATCGGGGCAGTCAGCTGGTGGGACCCTGGGAGCCTCTGCACAGCTGGCCCAGGGTTCCAGGGAAAAAGCTGCGGGTTCCAGGGTTTCCTGGACTTGATAGTAGAAGTTTGTTGATGGAGGAGGGTACCTGTGAGCAGGCAGACACCAGAGGCCTGGGCAGAGAGAGACAGGTGAGGCTGTCTCCCTGCTGCTGCCAGCTTCTAGCTGGCTGGAAATATATGTCATTCTCAATTCCAGTAGGCTCCTTTTTTTTTTTGGAGACAATTTTGTTCTGTCTCCCAGGCTGGAGTACTCAGCTCACCACAACCTCCACCTCCTGAGTTCAAGCAATTAAGCGATTCTTGTGCCTCAGTCACATGAATAGATGGGTGTACAGGCATGCGCCACCACTGCCAGCTAATTTTTTTTTTTCTTTCTTTCTTTCTTTTTTTTTTTTTGAGACAGCGTCTTGCTTGGTCACCCAGGCTAGAGTACAATGGCACCATCTCGGCTCACTGCAATCTCCGCCTCCCAGGTTCAAGCGATTCTCCTGCCTCAGCCTCCCAAGTAGCTGGGATTACAGGTGTCTGCCACCACACCTGGCTCATTTTTGTATTTTTAGTAGAGACGGGGTTTCACTATGTTGGGCAAGCTGGCCTCGAACTTCTGACCTCGTAATCTGCCTGCCTTGGGCTCCTAAAGTGCTGAGATTATAGGCATGAGACACCATGCCCAGCCCAATTTTTGTATTTTTAGTAGAGACAGGGTTTTGTCATGTTGGCCAGGCTCGTCTTGAACCCCTGGCCTCAAGTGATCCACCCATCTCATCCTCTCAAAGTTCTGAGGTTATAGGCGTTAGCCACCACGCCTGGCCTATAGGCTCTTTTTAATTGATTTTCTTGCTATTAAAAAATAACTTGTGTGTGTGTGTATAGAATATGTGCTCATTATTTTTTAAAAAGTCAGAGGCATGATGTAGATGGCATCATGCTACTCTCCATGAACCTTAAGTCAGCATTTTAAAATAGTCTCAAAATGGCGAACCCTTCTGGGGAAAGATGCACAGCAAACCAGTGGCAGTGGCTGGTATCCAGGGTGGCAGAGAGTGACTTCTCATTTTATATCTGTTACATGTTTATACAATTTGGTCCGTTTGTCTGCATCGCTGTTTTAATTTTTAAATTCATGAGTAAAATGAATTTTAGTAATTAAAAGCATTCTAGGCCGGGCGATTCACACTTGTAATCCCAGCATCGTGGGAGGCTGAGGTGGATGGATCATGTGGTCAGGAGTTCGAAACCAGCCTGGTTAAGATGGTGAAACCCCGTCTCTACTAAAAAATACATAAATTAGCCAGGCATGGTGATGGGCACCCGTAGTCCCAGCTACTCGGCAGGAGAACCACTTGAAGCCTGGAGGCAGAGGTTGCGTGAGCCAAGCTCACGCCACTGCACTCCACCCTGGGCAACAGAGCAAGCCTGTCTCAAAAAAAAAAAATTCTTAGTAAATAAATAACTCACACTTATAATACAATAGTCCCCATCAGAGCGCTTTCTTTTTTTTTTTTTTTTTTTTTTTTTTTTTTGAGACAGAATTTCGCTCTTGTTACCCAGGCTGGAGTGCAATGGCGCGATCTCGGCTCACCGCAACCTCCGCCTCCCGGGTTCAGGCAATTCTCCTGCCTCAGCCTCCTGAGTAGCTGGGACTACAGGCACGTGCCACCATGCCCAGCTAATTTTTTGTAGTTTTAGTAGAGACGGGGTTTCACCATGTTGACCAGGATGGTCTTGATCTCTTGACCTCGTGATCCACCCGCCTCGGCCTCCCAAAGTGCTGGGATTACAGGCTTGAGCCACCGCCCCCCGCCCAGAGCTCTTATTTTATTTTATTTATTTATTCATTGAGATGGAGTTTAGCTCTGTTGCCCAGGCTGGAGTGCAGTGGCACAATCTCGGCTTTCTGCAACCTACTCCTCCTGGGTACAAGCGATTCTCCTGCCTCAGCTTCCTGAGTAGCCAGGATTACAGGTGTGCACCACCATGCCTGGCTAATTTTGTGTTTTTAGTAGAGACAGGTTTTCACATGGTGGCCAGGCTAGTCTCGAACTCCTGACCTCAAGTGATCCGCCTGTCTCAGCCTTCCAAAGTGCTAGGATTATAGACGTGAGCCACTGCACCTAGCATAACTCTTTTTTTTTTTTTTTTTCCCAAGATGGAGTCTTGCTCTGTCACCCAGACTGGAGTGCAGTGGCTGAATCTTGGCTCACTGCAACCTCCGCCTTCCAGGTTCAGGCGATTCTCTTGCCTCAGCTTCCTGAGCAGGTGGGATTGCAGGCACATGCCACCACGCCTGGCTAATTTTTGTATTTTTAGTAGAGATGGGGTTTCACCATGATGGCCAGGCTGGTCTCAGACTTCTGACCTAAAGTGATCCGCCTGCCTTGTCCTCCAAAAATGCTGGGATTACAGGCATGAGCCACTGAGCCCTGCCTACTGTTACTGTATTTATTTGATATTTAATAATAGTTATTTTTAATTAAAATTAAAAGGCTGGTGTTGGCTTGGTATTTGATGACCCCCAGACCTGCAGCCTGGAGATGGAGTTCAGCTGGGGCTCCCTGAGCCTCCCATCTCATCCCACATCTTTGCTGGAGGAGTTGGCTTCTCTTCTGAGGGAGATGGGGCTGGGAAGTGGGAGCACCTTCATGGGGCTGGTGTCATTGGAGTATTCGGGCCCAGCCTGTGCTCTTGCTGGACACTGAAGGCAGAACCCCAGGTCACCTTGGGCTTCCACAGTTCCAGTGGCCTCTGCCATGATGCTTGATCAGTGAGCATTCCTGCAGGGACTTGGATGTGCCAGAAACCACTGCCAGCTTCTCTGAGAGGTGGGCAAGCTCCAGGAAAATAATCGCTGGCGCTTCCATGTCTAGACTGCACAAAGAGCTTTATGCATATGGCTCTGCTGCACCCCAAAACCACTTAGTGAGGCCATAGCAGTGTGAGGAAACAGGCCCTGTGACGTGAGGGAACTTGCCCAAGGTCACTCGCTCAGCAGATGGGGAGCCCTGGTGGACCCCCACATGTCTGACTCCAGACTAGGCGGGAACCCTCTGCAGGGCGTGTTCAATGGTCTGGGGGAGAATGCTGATTGCTTTGAAAGAACCATGACATCAGCATGTCTGGTTTCAGCCAAGACTTGAAGCCAAGGATTGGCACAATGTTGGAGGTGACTTACAACCAGAGTCTTAGAGTTGGGGGCACCTCAGGGACCATGTTCCTTGACCCTGTCATTTGAGGAGCACAGAAAAGCAAAATAACTTGCCTAAGGTCACACAGGGACCTGGTGAGAGAGGGCTTATCTGCACCATCTGACAGACTCACTTCCTTCACAATTAATTTATGTGAAATATTTCAGTTCCATCATCTACGTTTCTGGGAGGTTCACAAAACCTCTTCCTTCCATCCCAGTGAGGTCTGGAAAAAAAGTAAAATTTTTAAAACTGTAAAAAACAAACCAACAAAAAACACCCAAATCAGAACCTCTTTCTTCTCTGCCCCTTTCCAGCTGAGGCCTCCACCTCTGATGCTGGCCTCCTGGACAGCGGCTATGACTCTGAATGAGGAGAGAGGGCACCAGGACTCTCGCTGTGGTGGCAGATTCTTATCTGTCCACTTTCTTGGAGGCGTCATTTAACTTTCTGTGGCTTCTGGGACTGCACTTGGTGTTTCCATGCTGGCTTCTTGTCACTTACTGACCCTGAGGCTCACCATGATGCCCTGTGAACCATGGGAGGATGTGGAAATCATGTGGTGATTCTAGGCGGTGTCTCAGGAGGATGACCGTCACCTAGGCCCCCTCCTACCCTCTATTCTCACCCCTTTTCTTTCTACCTCCCTCCCCCTCTTCCCTTTTTTTTTTTTTCTTGAGACAAGATCTTGCTCTGTCACCCAGGCTGGAGTGTAATGGTGTAATCTCGGCTCCCTGCAACCTCTGCCTCCTGGGATCAAGCAATTCTGTCTCAGCCTCCCAAGTAGCTGGGACTATAGGCATACGCCACCACGCCTGGCTAATATTTTTTTTCTTTTATTTTCTTTTTTTTGTAGAGACAGGGCATTGCTATGTTGCCCAGGCTAGTCTCAAACTCCTGGCCTCAAGGAATTGCCCACCTTGGCCTCCCAAAGTGCTGGGATTACAGGCATGAGCCACTGCGCCCGACCTCCACTTCTCCCTTTTTTAGGGGTGAGCAGAGCTTGCTGCGATGGTCTGAGGGTCTTCCAGGCTCTGACCGAGGAAGGAAGATGCAGTGAACAAGAGTTCTGAGTGCTGGCTCTGCAGGCTGAACCAGACAGAAGCAGAGGGGGCCTTCTCTCCGACCACGGAAGCCCGTGCGGGGTCCTGCTCTGGCATGGTTTAAGACAACTCTATATTTGTTTTTTTTTTTTTTTTTTTTTTGAGACAGA
This sequence comes from Sapajus apella, assembly GCF_009761245.1. Classification (NCBI taxonomy): domain Eukaryota; kingdom Metazoa; phylum Chordata; class Mammalia; order Primates; family Cebidae; genus Sapajus; species Sapajus apella. The sequence goes on from NW_022437037.1 coordinate 5,419,483, forward strand.
GTCTCGCTGTGTTGCCCAGGCTGGAGTGCAGTGGCACAATCTTGCCTCACAGCAACAACCTCCACATCCCGGATTCAAGCGAATCTCCTGCCTTAGTCTCCCAAGTAGCTGGGATTACAGGCACATGCCACCATGCCTGGCTAGTTTTTTTGTATTTTTAGTAGGGACAGGGTTTCACCATGCTGGCCAGGCTGGTCTCCAACCCTCTAACCTCAGGTGATCCACCCGCCTCAGGCTCCCAAAGTGCTGGGATTATAGGCATGACCCACCGCACCTGCCTGGGTTTCAGACACCTCTAGATGGAATCCCATGTGATCTTTTGTGCTTCAACTAAAAAAGGAACCACCAGGAAAACAAACAAGCTATTGCTTGGGAGTGTCTGGGTTTTTCCAGGCACATCAGATAGTGGCCCCCAGGGTCAGGTGCCAAGGCCAGCACTTCTGGGATCCAGGCCTCAGGAAAGTGACAGGTGTCCCCTCTCTCATATGCCCTGCCTGGCTAGGGCCTGGTGCTTCCCCACTTGGGAGGGGTAAGTGGCTTCCATGAGAGACCTGGCAGCGAATGTCCTGGAGTGTGTGTGGTGTTTATGATCAGTGCCACCTCAGGAGCAGGACCCTTATGGCTCCCTGGATCGCCACCACAAAACCCTCTGACCAACATCTTTTGCCATGATTCTGAGGCAGTTCCTCTCCCAGAGCAGCAGAGCCCCAACACCATTTGTGGGGTTCTCTGTCATCAACCTAGGACATGGTGAACAGGACTCTGTGTAAAACAGTGCACGCCAGTGTTTCCCATTCATCTATCCAAATGCTGTTTTTTAGCGTCTGCCACATGCATGCAGACTCAGAGCCCTGTGTTTGGTCGGGAAGTACCTGTGACGTGGGCTGCCGATGGGAGCTTTGGATAAGAGATGTTTCCCGAACATTATCCCCGCAGGGTGTAGCCAAGTACCCTAGGGCGCCCCACAGCCCACGCTCCTTGAAAACATCTGGCTCAACCCTGCAGCTCCGGGGGCTGGCCGACTCTAGTTCCCCTGCATAAGAATTGAAAAGTTTTCTAGTTTTCCATTTTCCATTACTTCTGCTTGCTGCAAGGTGTCCATTCTGGTGCTGTCAGCTTGGAAGCTCTCCTGTGGCTGGAGCTTGGACAGAGATGGCGAGACGGCCTGGGCAGGGAGGGGGAGTGGGGCGGCTTGACATCCCAGGGCCTTTCATGTTTGTACAGCTTGCCAGGACGGCTCAGTGGAAACGGGCCTGTGTGGCTTTCTGGGGGCTGAGACTGGGTCCAGATCTCCGGGCTGTGAACGGTTGTTCAGAGATCCCTGACTCACCTCCCAGCTGCCGCCTCCCTGACCTCCTCTTGCCCCCTTCCCTGCAGATGATCCCGCCGGACCAAGAGCTGCTGGTGTGGTACGGAAACTCACACAACACCTTCCTGGGGATCCCTGGTGTGCCCGGGCTAGAGGAGGACCAGAAAAAGAACAAGCATGGTAGGTTTTCCCCATGGGGCTACTGAGACACAGACCCATGGAGAGGGGAGCCCAGGGAGGGGAGAGAGAAAGAATGAGAGAGGCAGGGAAGCTCCCGGCCTCCAGGGACCTTGGTTCAATGTCTGGCAGCATTGAGCAGCTAAGACATACAGGTCTACGGAGGCTGATGCCCCTGGAGCTGCCGCATGGGCCAGGCATGGGTGGAAGATGGACCTCCTGCTTCCTGGCCAGAATGGACTGGGGAGAACATGGGGGAGACCAGAGAGGCAATGAGGTGTGGCAGGAGAAGAAAGGAGCTGGGCAGCAGGAGCCTGGACTGAGTCCTAGTTCTGCTGTGCCATCTTGGAAATGCCCTGTGCTTTAGTTTCCTCATCTGTAAAGGCAAGGTGCTAGGCAAGATCATCTCTCAGTCCTCTTCCGGCTCTGACAACCTGTATATTTCCTTGCCTTGTCGCTGATGTCTGATGCAGGGCCTGGCACAGAGTAGATGCTCAGCGTAAGCCTTTAGAAGGAAGGCAGGACAGAACGTGCCTGTGTGTGTGTTGTGGGGACGCTGTCCATCACAGCAGAGACCATTTGCTTAACACCTATTTCTTGCCAAGAATTGGGCTAAGCCAGGTGTGGTGGCTCACGCCTGTAATCCCAGCACATTGGGAGGCTGAGGCAGGCAGATCACGAGGTCAAGAGATCGAGACCATCTTGGCCAACACAGTGAAACCCCGTCTCTACTAAAAATACAAAAATTAGCTGGGCGTGGTGGTGGGCACCTGCAGTCCCAGCTACTCGGGAGGCTGAGGCAGGAGAACTGCTTTAACCTGGGAGGGAGAGGTTGCAGTGAGCCGAGATTGCACCATTGCACTCCAGCCTGGAGCCTGGCAACAGAGCAAGATTCTATCTTAAAA
>NW_022437037.1:5421973-5448354 GCF_009761245.1 Sapajus apella
TAAAAAAAAAAAAAAAAAAAAAAAAAAAAAAAAAAAGAATTGGGCTAAACCTTTGGCAGATATCAACCCACTAGGTCTTCCTAAAACCTCTGTGAATTTTTTTTTTTTTTTGAGATGAAGTTTCTCTCTGCCACCCAGGATGGAGTGCAGTGGTGAAGTCTTGGCTTGCTGCAACCTCTGCCTCCCAAACTCAAGCGGTTCTCCTGCCTCAGCCTCCAGAGTAGCTCGGATTACAGGAGTCCACCACCACACCCAGCTAATTTTTGCGTGTTTAGTAGAGATGGGGTTTTGCTATGTTGGCCAAGCTGGTCGCGAACTCCTGACCTCAAGCAATCTGCCCACTTTGGCCTCCTAAAGTGCTGGGATTACCTGTGTGAGCCACTGCACCTGTCCTGTGAAATTTTAATTATCCATCTTTTTATTTATTTTTGACGCAGGGTCTCTCTCTGTCACCCAGGCTGGCAGTGGCATAATCTTGGTTCACTGCAGCCTCAAGCTGTCTTCCCACTTCAGCCTCCCAGGTAGCTGGGACCACAGTCGTGTGTCACCACACCTGGCTAATTTTTTTAATTTTTTGTAGAGATGGGGTCTCGTCATGTTGTCCAGCTGGTCTGGAATCATAGGATCAAATGATCCTCCTGCCTCTGCCTCCCAAAGTACTGGGATTATAGGCATGAAGCACCGTGGTCAGCAGTCCTTATTTTTGAAGGATGAACCTGAGACTCGTGAGCTACTCTTTATTAAGCCCTTGCTCTGCAGCTGTTTTACAAACATTAATTTCTCTAGGCCGGGCACAGTGGCTCATGCCTGTAATCCCAGCACTTTGGGAGGCAGAGACAGGAGGATTACTTGAGCCCAGGAGTGCCAGATCAGCCTAGGCAACATGGCAAGACCCCATCTCTACAAAAAAATTTAAAAATTAGCCAGGTGTAATGGCCCGAGGCTGTGGTCCCAGCTACCTGGGGGGCTGAAGTGGGAGGATCGCTTGAACGCGGGAGATCGAGGCTGCAGTGAGCCGAGATGGCACCGCTGCACTCCAGCCTGGATGACGGAGCGAGACACTGGCCAAAAAAAAAAAAAAAAAAAAAAAAAGTTTTCACGGATCCTTACCAGGCTTATGAGGGCGATGCTAATATTACCCCCATTTCAGGAAGGAGAAAACCAAGGTGCAGTTCCCTGGTACAGAGTAGGCACTCAGTAAATGTTTGTGGGATGAGTTAATGAAAGGTTTGTGGGCAGGGGCCATCATAATTGCTTCTTTCTACCGAAGGCCTGCTCCAGTCCAGGCACCCTTCAGACACCGGCTAAGGCAGGTCGGGTGCTTAGCGCAGAGGCTTTCCATCGACGTCTTTTCTCATCCTCTCGGGCAACCGTGGGCCCGCCCGGAGAGGCAGCGCTAGGTTTCCACTTTACAGATGAGAAAGCTGAGGTTTAGCGAGGCTAAGTCTTTAAGTCCCCGAGGTCTCGAATCGCGATCGGGAGTCCAACTCCTATTCGAACCCCTAGGGGACCCTCCCGTCCGTCTGCCACCGTCCAAGCAGCACCCGCACTCGGGGGCGGACAGGGCCCGGGCGGGGGGTGCTGGGGGCCCGGGCCGCGGGGTGCCGGTTCTAACGGGGCTCCTCTCTCCCCTTCCCCGTCTCCCTTCCCCCGCCCGGCCCCGCGGCCAGAGGACTTCCACCCGGCAGACTCGGCGGCGGGTCCCGCGGGCCGCATGCGCTGCGTCATCTGCCACCGCGGCTTCAACTCGCGCAGCAACCTGCGCTCGCACATGCGCATCCACACGCTGGACAAGCCCTTCGTGTGCCGCTTCTGCAACCGCCGCTTCAGCCAGTCGTCCACGCTGCGCAACCACGTGCGCCTGCACACGGGCGAGCGCCCCTACAAGTGCCAGGTGTGCCAGAGCGCCTACTCGCAGCTGGCGGGCCTGCGCGCACACCAGAAGAGCGCGCGCCACCGGCCGCCCAGCGCCGCGCTGCAGGCGCACTCGCCCGCGCTGCCCGCCCCGCACGCGCACGCGCCCGCGCTCGCCGCCGCCGCCGCCGCCGCCGCTGCCGCGCACCACCTGCCGGCCATGGTGCTGTGAGCGCGCCCGCGCCCCCGCCCGGCCCCGCGCGCCCCTCGCCCTCCGCCCAGATCTCTGGCCCGGCGCCGTCGCGGGGTACCGCGCGCTGGGGGTGCGCCCCGGAAGTGGCCCCCAGGCACCCCCGCCTCGCCCCATCTCGCAGATGAGGGTACCGAGCGCGGCGTCCCTCTCCCAGGCCGTGCAGCTGGTGCGGCTGCTCGGCCGCCTCCTCTGGGAGGGGGTCCTCCTGCCCGACCTCCGCCCGGAGTTCCCCTCCTGCTGTACAGCCGGGCGCCCAGGCTGGCATCCCCCTCGTGGGTGGCAGGAGAGCGGACTTAGAGCCCCCCAGGGCCCCTCAGCAGAGGAAGGGGAGTCCCGACCTCCGCCAGCGAGAGTCTGGTGCTTCGGAATGGAGGGAGGGCGACCTCCTTGTCCGGGCGCGGCCTGGCGCGGGCGTTGGGGGGCGCCATCTCCTCTTCCTTCCCCTGGGACTGGTGTCCTGAAGTGTCCGGAGCCCTGACGCAACCTGACAGGCGCGGGCTGCTGGGGTCCATCGGAAGCCAGAAGAGACCCGGAGAGACCTGCATCTTCTGGGTCCCTCTCTCCTCTAGGCCAGCTTACCCCAAACCTGGCTCCTGGGGATGGATGAGGACGGAGTTCTTTGCAGCGCGCCAGGCAGGTTGAGAGTAAAGGCACAACGGAAAACCTCTGTAGGACCCCGAGCAAGACCCTACACCGCTTTGGGCCTCAGTTTCCCCATCTGTAAAATGAGGGAGTTGGACCAATGCCCCCTCCACTTCAGCTGTGACATCATGCCTGGGGAAGGGGAAAGTTCCCCCCAGCCCCTTCAACACACACACTCCAGCGAGAGGAGAGCAAGACTGGAACCGCTACCCTGGAGGTTACGGTGGCTTCTGTGGCGGAGAAGCACTTCCAAGGTGTGCCCAGTCCCAGGAGTTCCGCCCCGTCTGCCCACACTTCCCTCCGTCCCTGTCCATTTCCCCAAACTCCGGCCGTGCGCGCCCTCTAGTGTCGCCTCTCACACCTTGCAGTCATTTACCAGGATTCCCGGAGGGCGTTTTGTAAAATAAACTATAATATTAATGAAAAGTTTAAAATGTATAGAGTTTTCAAGAAACTGTGTTCTACTTCCAGAAAAATGGTCACTTTAACCTTGTAAATATTTATCTAAAATGATATTTACAAAACTGTGATATATTATTATTTGATTGTATATGTACAACTGTAAATACGTTTGTACCTCTCTTGTATTCTAAAATAAAATTACTTGGAACATTTATCATTTAGCACCTGAATGGGTGGACACTTCGTCTGCATGAAGGAAAAATAGCAAGTGCCTAGAAGCGGCCAGACACGGTGGCTCACCCCTGTAATCCCAAAACTTTGGGAGGCGGAGGCCAGTGAATTACCTTCAGCAACAGTGTGAGACCTCATCTCTTTAAAAAAAAATTGTTTTGGGACTGGGCACGGTGGCTCACGCCTGTAATCATAGCACTTTGGGAGGCTGAGGTGGGTGGATCACCTGAGGTCAGGAGTTCAAGACCAGCCGGGCCATCATGGTGAAACCCCATCTTAAAAAAAAAAAAAAAAGTTGTTTTGGCTGCAAGTGGTGGCTCACGCTTGTGATCTCAGCACTTTGGGAGGCCAAGGCGGGCGGCTCACCTGAGGGCAGGAGCTCGAGACCAGCCTGACCAACACGAGAAACCCCATCTCTGCTAAAAATACAAAATTAGCCGGGCTTGGTGGCAGGTGCCTGTAATCCCAACTAAGGAGGCTGAGGCAGGAGAATTGCTTGAACCTGGGAGGCGGAGTTTGCAGTAAGCCAAAATCCTGCCATTGCACTCTGCAGCCTGGGTGACAGAGCAAGACTGAAGAAAGAAAGAAAGAAAGAGAGAGAGAGAGAGAGAGAAAAGAAAGTACGTAGAAGCTGGAAGGGGCTGGTAAGAGCTGTTCCACTTACTGGGATGTACGGGAAAATTCTGTCACAACTGGGGTTTCAGATCCCAGTGAGATGGGCCACAGTGCAAAGCAACTGGAAATCTTGAAAGGGGCTGGGCAGGCTTGGCACGGTGGCTCACACCTGTAATCCCAGCACTTTGGGAGGCCAAGGCGGTGGATCATGAGGTCAGGAGTTTGAGACCAGCCTGACCAACATGGGAAACCCTATCTCTAATAAAAATACAAAAATTAGCTGGGTGTAGTGGTGCACACCTGTAATCCCAGCTACTCAGGAGGCTGAGGCAGGAGAATTGCTTGAATCCGGGAAGCAGAGGTTGCAGTGAGCCAAGATCAGGACACTGTACTCCAGCTTGGGCAAAAAAAGCGAGACCCTGTCCCAAAAAAAAAAAAAAAAAAAAAAAAAAAGAAAGGAAAAGAAAGGGGCTGGGCAGATTTCTCCTGGTTTCCAGCTGGCTCAAAAACCAGTGCCTTATTTTGCAACTTCCCCCACATAATTATTTTTTCATTTTAATGCCCATCTCTAAGGAGTTCAAGCAGCCAGTAGGAAAGAGCCAAGATGGCCACCAAGTGCCCTCCCAATGCTTAGACTCTCCAAATGTTCTGGGCACCCATTTCCAGACCCTCTTGAAGAAGACCAAGGAGCAGGAAGTCCTCAAGTTCAAGCCAGAGGGCTTCATAGTTCCTATGGGGCCACACTCGCCTCTTCATTCCAGGAAGGAGGTTCGTGCAGCGGACAGTGAGTTCACGCCTGTGCTCCAGCATACACCAGACACAAGGGCGTCATCTTCTAACCCACTGGGTGTGTTGCTTCCTGGCATCCCAAATGTACAACTCTGCATCTTCGTTTGTTTGTTTTTGAGATGGAAACTTGCTCTGTTACCCAGGCTGGAGTGCAATGGTGCAATCTTGGCTCACTGCAACCTCTGACTCCCAGGTTCAAGCGATTCTCCTGCCTCAGCCTCCCAAGTAGCTAGGATTATAGGCGTGCACCACTGTACCCAGCCAATTTTTGTGTTTTTGGTAGAGATAGGGTTTCACCATGTTGGCCAGGCTGGTCTCAAACTCCTGACCTTGTGATCTGCCTGCCTCAGCCTCCCAAAGCACTGGGATTACAGGCAACTCTGCATCTTCATCCGGCACATGTGTGCATACATGCACATCGGCAGACACTTGGGAATTCACACTTGGACACACAGGCCAGCCCCATTTGAAACTTCAGGTGTGCACTCCCAAAGACCCCCCCCCCGATACTTTGAGGGATTTGTCCTGCACCCTGGAAATGGGGACACAGGCAGGGTTGGACACCTGAGTTCACTGGCAGGCCCCACCTGGGGTTCACTCCCTCAGGCCAGTGGGAGAAGTCACCCTTGGCTCTCCTCCCGCTGGAACCTTGCTTGTCCTTTGACACCCCACCATTAGGCTCCCGATGCCTCTGGTGCCCCTGCATTGTCCCCTCCCACGAAGCCCCAACCCAGGCCTCTCGTTCCTTTGACCAAAGCGTATCTGTCCTGAGTCCCCCTGCCTTGGATGCCAGTGGGTAAAGTGGGATTAAACTCCCTCCTGCCCACATGTTGAGATTCCCAGGAAATAACTCTGGTTCCTGAAGTAGGGCCTGCCAGAGTCAGACCTCAGAGAAGTCAGTGAGGCCCTTGAACAAAAATCTAAGTAGTTCTCCATAGGTCATTCTGTTCTGTGAAGTCTCAGTTAACAGCTCCCAGGGTCCACATCCCAGGCTCCAGAACCCACCTGGTGGCAGCTGGCTGTAACTGCAGACCGAGGTGTCTGGTTTGCCCACAGATCTGTTTCCACAAAAGTGTGCTGCCCCGGGTGCCAGGGCCTGGGAGAGCAGGGTGAACAGATGTAACTTGTGGTTTGCACGCTGGAGGGAAACGTAATGCTGAAAAGCCTAACCTCTTACTTTGCTTGCTTTTCCAGCAGAGGCCTGTGGCCCTTTTCCTGAGAATGCAGCCCCTCCTCCCACCCCCAAGTCAAAGACCTGAAAACAGAGCCATGGCAGTTTCTGTGGGCCAGCCCTGGGCTTGGGGCTTTATTTTTATTTTTATGTTTTTGACATGGAGTTTTGCTGCTGTTGCACAGGCTGGAGTGCAATGGCTCACTGCAACCTCTGCCTCCGGGTTCAAGTGATTCTCCTGCCTCAGCCTTCCAAGTAGCTGGGATTACAGGCATTTGCCATCATGCCCAGCTAATTTTTTGTATTTTTAGTAGGGATAGGATTTCACCATGTTGACCAGGTTGGTCTCGATCTCTTGATCTCGTGATCTGCCTGCTTCGGCCTCCCAAAGTGCTGGGATTACAGGAGTGAGCCACCGCGCCCGGGCAAGGGAGCCTTTGTTAACACAGGCATGGCTTTGGTGGGTGAGGAGGGCAGCAGATGCTTCTACCACTCACTCCACTGGGCAGCCCCGGGAGGACATCTGAGGCAGATGCTTGCACTCCCTTCCCGCAGCCCTTTCTGATGCCCACTGTTCTTGAATCTCTTGAAGTAGAGGAACAGATATCTTGAGTTTCCAGCTTCCCTCCTGCCTTGCAGGTGGCCTGCTGGGATGTATGCCTGTGGCTGAGCAGGGGAAGTTCCGGATGGAGGCAGGTTAGCTATCATGCATCGCTCTTTCTCCACAATATCATTGCCTCGGGATAGTCAGACTTCTTACCTGTCAGCTCAGGGCATCAAAGGCAAGTGTTTCAAGAGAACCAGGAGGAAGTTGAATGGTCTATTCTGACCTAGCTTTGAAAGTCACATAGAGGCATTTCTGACATATGCTGTCCATCAAAGCAGTCACAAGCCTGTCCTGTGGCAGGAGGGAATGAATGCACAAACCCCACTTTTTTTGTTTTGTTTGATACGGAGTTTTGCTCTGTTGCCCAGGCTGTAGTGCAATGCTGCAATCTCGGCTCATTGCAACCTCTGCCTCCCAGGTTCAAGCCATTCTGCTGCCTCAGCCTCACAAGTGGCTGGGATTACAGGCACCTGCCAGCATGCCCAATTAATTTTGTATTTTTAGTAGAGACAGGGTATGACCATATTGGTCAGGCTGGTCTCAAACTCCTGACTTCAAGTGATCCACCTGCCTCAGCCTCCCAAAGTGCTGGGATTACAGGCGTGAGCCACAGTGCCTGGCCAGGCCCCAATTCTTGATTGAAGAAGTATGAAAATATTCAGGGACATGCTTAATATAACCATAGACATTGACACTGTTTCTAATACTTTCAGAAGAAATAACGCTCTGATGAGCAGCCTTAGCCTGAAATCTGTGTGTACATCTCTGCTTAGAAAATTTATGTAGTCAGGCTGGGCATGGTGGCTCACGCCTGTAATCCCAGCACTTTGGGAGGCCGTGGCAGATGGATCACGAGGTCAGGAGTTCAAGACCAGCCTGACTAACATGGTGAAACCCCGTCTCTACTAAAAATATAAAAATTAGCTAGGCATGGTGACGCATGCCTGTCATCCCAGCTACTCTGGAGTCTGAGGCAGGAGAATCGTTGAACCCACGAGACGGAGGTTGCAGTGAGCCGAGATCCCGCCATTGCACTCCAGCCTGAGCAACAGGAGAGTCCATCTCAAGAAGAAAAAAAAGTTTATGCAGTTGGCTAGGCGCAGTGGTTCATGCCTATAATCCCCGCACTTTGGGAGGCACGGGTGGGCAGATAACTTGAGGCCAGGATTTCAACACTAGCCTGGCCAACATAGGGAAACCCTGTGTCTACTAAAAATATAAAAATTAGCCAGGTGTGGTGGCAAGGGCCTGTAATCCCAGCTACTTGGGAGACTGAGGCACGAGAATCACTTGAGCCCGGGAGGCGGAGGTTGCAGTTAGCCAAAATCACACCATGGCACTCTAGCCTGGGCAACAGAGCGAGACTCTGTCTCAAAAACAAAAACAAAAAAAAGTGTATGCAGTTATTTCTAACATTTTGATGGAACACAGGTGAAGCCAGTAAGTGGATGAGGAATGGGCCAAGAGTTCTGGGCCGCAGAGTCCCTGCTGCCTCTGTTTTCATGCTTTTCAGGATTTCCTTGCCAGTTACTTTCACCCGGAGTTCACTTGTTCCATAGGGTCTATGGTTCAAATGGGCCTCATTTCAAGGCTCATTCAAATACTACCTCTGTCAGGTGGGCTTTTCTGTCTGCCCTCCCTCTCCCTTCCCTATCCTTGAACATCTTAGCGCCTTGATGACTGGGGCTTCAAATGATCCAGCTCTGTGACCCCACAACACGTAGCTGGTACCCAGCAAACACCTGTTGAAAAAGTTTATTTGGCCAGGTGCGGTGGCTCACGCCTATAATCCCAGCACTTTGGGAGGCTGAGGCGGGCAGATCATGAGGTCAGACCAAGACCATCCTGGCCACCATGGTGAAACCCCATCTCTACTAAAAATACAAAAAAATTAGCGGGCTGTGGTGGTATGTGCCTGTAATCCCAGCTACTCAGGAGGCTGAGGCAGGAGAATCGCTTGAACCAGGGAGTTGGAGGTTGCAGTGAGCCGACATCACCCCACTGCACTCCAACCTGTCAACAAAGCGAGACTCCAATGCAAAAAAAAAAAGAAAAAGAGAAAGTGTATTTATCAATTCAACAGAGATTTACTGAGAGCTGTCCTTTCTTTCTTCTTTCTTTCTTTCTCTCCCTCTCTTTCTTTCGCTCTGTCACTCAGGCTGGAGTACAGCGGCATAATCTCGGCTCGCTGTAACCTCCACCTCCCAGGTTCAAGCAATTCTCCTGTCTCAGCCTCCCCAATAGCTGAGATTACAGGCACCCGCCACCACGCCCGGCTAATTTTTGTATTTTTAGTAAAGATGGGGTTTCACCGTGTTGGCCAGGTTGGTCTTGAACTCCTGACCTCAAGTGATCTACCTGCCTCAGCCTCCCAAAGTGCTGGGATTACAGGTGTGAGTCATTGAGCCTGGCCCAGAGCTGTTTTAAGGGTCCTAAAAATCTGTTTTAATCAAGTATTGTAAGGTATGCTGACATGGAAATGACTGTCATGAAGAAAGATCTTTGTTCTAGAAACAAGAGGAGGGCACGCTGTGCTGAGCTGCTCGGGAAAGCACCGGGTTGGTCAGGAGGCAGAAGGAAGGAGGGGAAAACGTGAGTGAGAGCCTTTATTGTGGTTTCCATGGGGAGGAATGGGCGAGGCAAGGTAAGCAGGCTGAGGATTGGTTGGTTTGAATAATTGCAGAAGGTGCTGGGGTAGAAGGGTTTTCCCTGGTTGTCTGGTGCCTGGCCTTGGGATGATCCAGGCAGCTGGATACTGGCCCTGAGTAAGAGCGCCTAATGAAGAAGGCGTGTGTGGGTATGGGCTGGGGATTGGGCGGTGTGCATTTGCAAGGCACCTCCTGGGTGAACTGTTCACTCTCTCCAGGAACCGGTTAACCCTGGGTGGGGCAGTCCCTCTGAAAAGAGCGAGGCCCCAAGATGTCAAAACATCTGAGTACAGAAAAGCAAAGGCATGGTTAATACAAGGGCCTACTATATATCAGGCACAGCTCTAGGAACTGGGCAGTGAGCAAAATGGACACTCCGGGTATTTGTGGAGTTCATATCCCGTGGGAAGATAGGCTATGAGCAGACAAGCACATCTGTATTTTGTAAATATATCGTATTTTTTCAACAAATATTTTATGGCTGCCCTGTGTGGCAGGCCTGGTTCTAAGCACCAATATATGATTAGCAGAACAGATAAAGTCCCTGTTTTCAGCACACGCGTGTTCTAATGGAGGGAGACTGCAATTAATGAACAAAAAAAAGAAAATTCAAGGCTGGACGTGGTGGCTCTCACCTGTAATCCCACTACTTTAGGGAGGCTGAGGCGGGCAGATCACTTGAGGTTAGGAGTTCGAGACCAGCCTGGCCAACATGGTGAAAACCTGTCTCTCCGAAAAATACAAAAATTAGCAGGGCATGGTGGCAGGTTCCTGTAATCCCAGCTACTCTGGGAGGCTGAGGCAGGAGAATCGCTCCAGCCTGGGTGGCAAGGGCAAGGTTCTGGTTTAAAAAAAAAAGGAGGAAGAAAGGAAGAAGGAAGGAAAAGAAAATTCAGTGACAAGAAGTATAACAGGATCAAGAGATTTAAAAAAAAAAAAAAAAAAAAAGGACTAGGCTGGGCGCGGTGGCTCACGCCTGTAATCCCAACACTTTGGGAGGCCGAGGCGGGTGGATCACGAGGTCAAGAGATCGAGACCATCCTAGTCAACATGGTGAAACCCCATCTCTACTAAAACTACAAAAAATCAGCTGGGCATGGTGGCGCGTGCCTGTAATCCCAGCTACTCAGGAGGCTGAGGCAGGAGAATTGCCTGAACCCAGGAGGCGGAGGTTGCGGTGAGCCGAGATCGCGCCATTGCACTCCAGCCTGGGTAACAAGAGCGAAACTCCGTCTCAAAAAAAAAAAAAAAAGGACTAGAGGGTTATTCCAGATAAGGTGATCAGGGAAGTCTTCTCTGAGGAGGTGATGTTTGAGCAAGATGTGAGTGAGGAGAAGGAGCCAGCCACACAAAAACCTAGGAGAAGAGAATTCAGGCAGAAAGAGACCAGAGTGAAAAACCCTGGAGTGATGATGAGCTTGGTGCTGAAGCCGTCTGGTCTTGAGGCAGGAGAATAGAGTCTGGAGGCAGGGAACACAAGGCTGACTTATGCTGACTTTCTATAACCAAATTAAAAGGAAAACCCCAACTTTCACGTCCAAGTAACAAAAGAACCAGAAGCTACTCCCTTTGCGGTCCCCGCTTTTCTATGTGGCCGATGAAGAACTGAAAGTACCTCTGATTGGTCCCTTCCCACAACCAATCAATCAGGCTGGTTGGGGGCCAAGTCTTCATTTGCATAGGAGTATAACTTTCTAACTTCAGCCTCTGATTAATCACTTTCCACAACCAATCAGACATTTGCATAGGGTGTAACGTGTAACTTCACTTCGGCCTCTGATTGGTCACTTTCCACAACCAATCAGACTGATCACGGGCCACTCCTTCATTTTCATAGGATGTACACCAAATAACCAATGGGAAACCTTTATAGGGTATTTAAACCCCAGAAACTTCTGTAAGGAGGCGTTTGAGCTGTTCTCACCCTGTGAAGTGTACTTTCGTTTTTCAACAAATCTCTGCTTTTGTTACTTTATTCTTTCCTTGCTTTGCCTGTGTGTTTTGACCAAGACACCAAGAACCTGGGCACCCTCCACTGGTAACAGTCTGGCTGCAGCATAGCGAGTAATGCAGTGGGTTAGGACGAGAGTGAGGTCAGAGACAGGTAGGAGTCAAGAAGTGTGGAAGCAGGGAAGTGATTTAATCTGCTTTTAAATCTCCCTCTGGCTGCTGTGTGGAGATTGGATGGTAGGAAGGACAAACGTAGAATTAGGAAGACAAGCGAGGAGGTTATCTCCCTGGTAAGAGATGCCACTGATCAGACTGGGGCGGTGGCTTTGGAGATGCAGAGATGTGGGGGCATCAGTGAATCTTAGAACTTGTCCGCCACTGAAATTACATAGGGAGTTAAAACACGCGTGAACTTCTGGACCTTACCTTTGCAGAGCCTTGTGAAAGGAAAATCTTGGGGCACCAAAGTCACTAACCTAAAGGGACAAGTCAAGCTGGGAACTGCTTAGGGAAACCTGCCTCCCATTTTATTCAAAGTCACCCCTCTGCTCACTGAGATAAATGCACACCTGCTTGCCTCCTTTAGAGATACTAATCAGAAACTCAAAATAATGCAACCTTTTGTTTCTTATCTACCTATAACCTGGAAGCCCCTTTCCGGCTTTGAGTTGCCCCGCCTTTCCAGACCGAACCAATGTTCATCTTGCAGATCTTGACTGATGCCTCATGTCTACCTAAAATGTTGTAAAATCAAACTGTGCTCTGACCACCTTGGCACATGTCATCAGCACCTCCTCAGGTTGTATCGCAGGCCTACGTCTTCAATATGGGCAAAATAAACTTTCTACATTAACAGATCTGTTGCAGATATTCAGGGTTTACAGCCTTTTTTTTTTTTTTTTTGAGATGGAGTCTCACTGTGGCCCAGGCTGGAGTACAGTGGTATGATTTCAGCTCACTGCAACCACCGCCTCCCGGGTTCAAGTGATTCTCCTGCGTCAGCCTCCTGAGTAGCTGGGCCTACAGGCACATGCCGCCACATCCAGCTAATTTTTTATTTTAAGTAGAGATGGGGTGTCACCATGTTGGCCAACCTGGTCTCAAACTCCTGACCTCAGGTGATCTGCCTGCCTCGGCCTCCCAAAGTGCTGGGATTACACCGCACCTGGCCTGGAATCTATACTTTTAACAGGCCCTCTGGGATATGCCGCTCTGTCTCTGGGTGCCCACTTGTCTACTACTGGTGGTAAAGGGGTAAGTGTGGCCGGGCTCAGTGGCTCATGCTGGTAATCCCAGCACTTAGGGAGGCCAAGGTGGGCCGATCACTTGCATTCAGGAGCTCGAGATCAGGTTGGGCAACATGGTGAAACCTCATCTCTACAAAACAGATATAAAAAATTAGCTGAGCCTGCTGGCACATGCCTGTAGTCCGAGCTATTCAAGAGGCTGAAATGGTAGGATCATCTGAGTCCAGGAGGTTGAGGCTGCAGTAAGCCATAATCATGTCACTGTACTCCAGCCTGGGTGATAGAGTTAAGGTCCTATCTAAAAAAAAAAAAAAAAAAAAGAAAAGAAAACGGGTAGGGATGGGGAAGGGGAAGTCTGGCATCTTGGATTCTAGTCCCAGCTACGGGTCTGTTTGTGGGGGCTCAGTGGCCCCAAGCGATCATCAGGGATAGCAATGCCTGCCTCTAAGATGGGCTGAAAGTGCGGAATAGATAACAGCGTTTGTAAAGCCCTTGGGTTACGTTTGGTAAACGGTGCAGGCTCGCGGGCCTTGCAGCCATCTGCTAATGTGAATTCCAGTCCTTTTGGGGCCTCGATTTCCTCCTCCATAAACTGATAGCCATAATGCAACCTTGTGACAGGCTCCGTGAATGTGAATGTTGTGAGAATGCGCGGGGTAAAGGCAACGTCTCTCCCTCTCGGGATGAGCTTGGACGGTGTCAGGCCTATATCTCGCTCCGCTGGGCCTGGCTCCCCGGCTGCCTGGGCTACGCGGGCTCGAAGTACACCATCGCCCTCTTATGGCCGCAGAAGGACTGGGCGGTGGGGCTGTTTAGCGCCTTCCTCCAGGCACCGCGGAGGGCGAGAGTCTGGCAGCCCAATTACCCAGGGCCTTGGGGCACTAGCATTCACATCATCCACTCCCTGGCAGGGCTGGCAGGATTTTTTTTTTTTTTTTTTTTTTAGACGGAAACTCGCTCTGGCTCCCCGGCTGTAGTGAAGCCAGGGGTGATCTCGGATCACTGCAACCTCCGCCTCCCAGGTTCAAGCGATTCTCCTGCCTCAGCCTCCAGAGTAGCTGGGATCACAGGCGCGCCCCCCGCGCCCCGCTAATTTTTGTATTTTTAGTAGAGATCGGTTTCACTATGTTGGTCAGACTGGTCTCGAACTCCCGATCTCGTGATCTGCCCGCTTCGACCTCCCGAAGTACTGGGATTACAGACATGAGCCACCACGCCCGGCCCAGGCCTGGCTTTCTTAAGTGTGGTCGTGAGCCTTAAGTGAAAGAAGTGCCGACCCTTTGGAGATTGATGAAACAATTGGCTCAATGGATCTTTCTTCAGGAGGTGGACTTGGTTTACCTGCTTTACTGACCACAGCTGATGCAAATTATTTCATTTAAGCCTCTTTAGAGTCCCCGTGCATGGGGAATTATCTTCCCCAATTAGTTTCTTGTGAATGCTGCAAACCATGCAGGGCAAAGAGAGTGAGAGGATAGTTGGGGACGAGGAGAAGGGGCGAGGGGTTCGTTCCTATTAAAACGGAGCTGCAGCTGGGCGCAATGGCTCACACCTGTAATTCCAGCACTTTGGGAGGCTGATGCGGAAGGATCACGAGGTCAGAGGTTCAAGACCAGCCTGACCAACATGGTGAAACCCAGTCTTTACTTAAAAATACAAAAATTAGCCGGGCGATGTGGCATTTACCTGTAATCCCAGCTACTTGGGAGGCTGAGGCAGGAGAATTGCTTGAACCTGGGAGACGGAGGTTGCGGTGAGCCAAGAGCGTGCCTCTACACTCCAGCATGGGCGACAGAGCGAGACTCCGTCTCAAAATAAAATAAATAAAACGGAGCAGCAGAAAAATCCACAGAGACACCCATCTATTCCCCGCTGAATCCTTAGAACAGTGCCTGGCACACAGAGAGGGCTCAACTCGCTGTATGACTAAATGCAAGTCAAGATCTTTGTATTATGTGCGCACTTGCCTTCCCTACCAAATATACTGGCTTGCAAGGTTTGACCTGTTTTCTTAGACGATTTTTAACTTTTTTTTCCGAAAGAAATATTGGCGTATGCCGGGCACGGTGGCTCACGCCTGTAATCCCAGCACTTTGGGAGGCTGAGGTGGGCGGATCACCTGAGGTCAGGAGTTCGAGACCAGCCTAACCAATATGGTGAAACCTCATCTTTAAAAAAAAGAAAAAGAAAAGAAAAAAGAAATACTGGCGTAAATTAGCTCGCTCAAAGGAGTCTTTATGAAAAGACAGAACCAAGTGAGAAGCATCTGGAGCCCGGTTTGGGGGTTATAGGTGATGATGCCGAGCCAGCATCCACAGGGCGCCAGGAACGTAGAATACTGGGACTACTAGGAATGGTGTGGAGTGGGGTTCTTCTTTCTGTTCAAATAGTGTTTCTGTAGATCCCATCTCTCCATCCTCCTGAGCTCTCTCTTACAAAATATCGGATTTCAGCAGCTTAGAATTGGACAGAAACTCAGAATTCCGTTTTTCAATTATCTCTAACCCTGGTAAACAATAAATGGGATGATAAGTACAAGACAGTTTTGGTAAAAAGTCACACAACGTGAGGTTTTATTACAAGGGTGCTCCCTTACCAATAGTAAACATGGCAGCTCGGTGCCCTTCCCTTCGGGTTCGCCATATGGTTGCCAATTGTAAACATGGCCTCCAGGCCGAGAGTTCTCATTGGTCGCTGCAACGAGGCCCCGCCCTTCCCCGCCCCTCCGAACGCGACCGGGAGCTGCGGAGCCGGATATTGCGGCTCCTGACTGAGCTGCGTCTGCGCAACTCTTTGGCGCCAAGATGGCGATGGAGATGAGGCTTCCAGTGGCTCGCAAGCCTCTTAGCGAGAGGCTGGGCCGCGACACTAAGAAACATCTAGTGGTTCCGGGAGACACAATCACTACGGACACGGGATTCATGCGGTACGTGGAGACTTGGGGGAGTCTAGGCTTCAGAGAGCGCTTCAGGGCTCTCTGCACGTGGTCCAGGCCTCGTATCCGTGAGTGTCCATATCTCACCGCAGGACCCAGGGCACATCGCCTGAGCATCCTACTCGCCTCGCTTCCGAGCCTCGTGCTTCTTACCCCCGGCATCTTGTGTGTCCCCGTCTGCATTCGTCTCAGCTCCCTGAAACACTCCACTCCTGACCTCCGGTGGCTGTGACTTTTGGGTTTTCTGCCTGAAGTCCAAATCTTTGAGGCTTCCTTGTAGGAGACCTGGAAAACTGGAGACGGTTAGGAGCAGGCTCTCTTTCAGACAGTTTTCAGCTGTCTGAGGGGACGGTGAGCGTTCTTGACTTGGCATCCTTCTCTTCAGTTTAGAATCCTTAATTGTCCGAGCTTAGGACAAACCGTTATATTGCGCTGCCTGCACCCATTTACACACTGTTTGAAGCTAAGGCGTGCAGTACGGTGCGTTGTAGTTAAGAGGGCAGACTCTTGAGTCAGATAATTGGGGTTTCTTCCAGTCCTGCTACCATCGCATTTATTAGCGGCATTGCCTCTACCCCGTCCAGTTTCCTCTTCTGTAAGATAGTGATAATAACAGTATGATACGGTAATGAGGAGTAAATGAGATACTTCTGTAAGAAAAGTACAACCAGTCATATCATCATCATAGTTAACACTAGTGGTATTTCAAACTTTTATTTTTTTGTACCTGTATATACAAGGGGTACAACATTCATAGCGTTGCCCTTTAACCAGTTAGTTTAAGGTTAGTGGATCCTAGAAGATATTTTTTTTCCCCCCTTTTTGAGGAAGTCTCGCCTTGTCGCCCAAGCTGGAATATAGTGGTGCGGTCTGGGCTCACTGCAACCTCTGCCTCCTAAGTAGCTGGGATTATAGGTACATGACACCACGCCTGACTAATTTTTGTATTTTTAGTAGTGATGGGGTCTCACCATGTTGGCCAGGCTGGTGTCTCGAACTCCTGACTGCAAGTGATCCACCTGCCTCGGCTTCCCAAAGTGCTGGGATTACAGGCATGGGCCATCATGCTCAGCCCCTAGGAAATCTTCAGATTCATTCTTTGATTAATGCTTTCAACATATGTTTACATTTTGTGCAGTTGGGATATAACAGCAGAGTGAAAAATCTCTGTCCTGGTGGAGTGCTAACAGGGAGAGATAGACAATAAGTGCAACGAATAAGTTGTTCAGAACATTAGTCAATAAATGCAAGGAGGAAAAAGTGGAGCAGGGTAAATGGAATGTGGTGGGAAGATGGTAGGAGGGTGGCAACGCGGTTGGGGGTGGGCTGTGTTTTCAGTGGCCTAGTCCAGGTGGGCCTGCTGGAGAGAGTGCCATCTGAGCAGACCTGAGTGAGAGGAGTGACCTCCGAGTAGATGTCTGAACAAGGAGCACCGAAGGTGGAGGGAGCAGCCAGCACAAAAGCCAGGCTTTCCAGGGGGGGCCTGTTAGCTTTGAGGAACACATTGTTCTTGAAGGGAGAGAGGGCACCTCAAGAGTTACCCTGGGATCCTTTCTTTGTGCCTTTGCCTTGCATCAGGGGCCATGGAACGTACATGGGAGAGGAGAAGCTCATTGCATCTGTTGCTGGCTCTGTGGAGAGAGTAAACAAGTTGATCTGTGTGAAAGCTTTGAAAACCAGGTGAGAACAAAAGGTGTGTATTCCCTTTCTTGCGGCATCCAGGTTGTACAACCAGGCTCCTTCTGCCTCCCCTTATCCCCCACTCTACCCCTGCCTGCCCCATCCTGCTGTAAGTCTCCAGCTTTGACCATGACTATAGGTGGTGGTGCAGAGCAGCGCAGGCTTCAGAGGTTTCCCCATGTTATGTCACCTCTCCAAGCCTTGGTTACCTCCTCTGAAAGTGACTATATAGTATGGCCTACTTCATAGGATTTTCTTTTCTTTTTTTTTTTTTGGAGTCTCGCTCTGTCATCCAGGCTGGAGTGCAGTGGCACCATCTGCTCACCACAACCTCCACCTCCCAAGTTTAAGCAATTCTGCCGCTTCAGCCTCTCAAGTAGCTGGGATTACAGGTGCCTGCCACCACGCCCGGCTAATTTTTTTATATTTTTAGTAGAAACAGGGTATCACTATGTTGGCCAGGCTGGTCTCAAACTGCTGACCTCAGGTGATTCACCCCACCTTGGCCTCCCAAAATGCTGGGATTACAGGCATGTGCCACTGCGCCTGGCTTAGGATTTTTTTAGAATTCAGTGAGATGGTGCATGTATTTAGCACAGGGCCTGATACCTAGAAGCATTTAATAAAGGTTAGCCCCAGAAAGCAAGACAGTAGGGTTGGAACAGAGTGAGTGAAGCGGAGAGTAGGGGCAGATGTAAGCAGAGAGCTGAGGTGGGTGGACATGGGCCTGCCTTCTTTGCCACAGTAAGCATTTTGGCTTTTATTTTGCATGATCTGGGAAGCCACTGGTAGGGGTGGAGCAGAGGAGAGACTTGATCTGGACTTCAGCTCACTCTGGCTACTGATGGGAGATTGAAGGGGGATAGGGCAAGCTTAGGGAGATGGACTGGGGACCATAGTCATGTTCTGAAGCGATGGTCGCCTGGACTAAGTTGGTAGCAGTGGAAGGTGGAGGAGCGATTTGATTTTCTGAGTGTTTTTTTTTAAATCATGAAAAGGTGTTGGGTTTTTGTATTCTTTGGGCTTTACTGTACACAGGACCTAGTCATCTGTGAATAGAAATAATTTTTTATTTCTTCCTTTCCAATTTGGATGCCTTTTACTTCCTGCATATATATTTTTTTCTTTTTCTTTCTCATGTGTTTTGTTTTGTTTTTTCCTTTTTTGAGACGGAGTTTCACTCGTTTCCCAGGCTGGAGCGCAATGGCGCCATCTAGGCTCACCGCAACCTCCGCCTCCCAGGTTCAGGCAATTCTCCTGCCTCAGCCTCCCGAGTAGCTGGGATTACAGGCATGCACTACCAAGCCTGGCTAATTTTGTATTTTAAGTAGAGACAGGATTTCACCATGTTGGTCAGGCTGATCTTGTACTCCTGACCTCAGGTGATCTGCCCACCTTGGCCTCCCAAAGTGCTGGGATTACAGGCGTGAGCCACCACGCCTGGCCTCCTGCATATGTTTTAAGGGTAGAGCCAGCAGGATTTGCTACTGGAGTTGTCTTGGAGCATGTGTGAGAGAGAAGAATCAAGGAACTCTCCAAGGTTTTTGGCCTGAGCAACTGAGGAGATGGAGTCCCCGTTGACTTCCTATCTTGGTTTGCTATGGCAGACTGGAGGGGGCTTAGTTTGGCACTTGATACATTTGAAAATGCCTATTAGTTACCTAAATGTCAGGGTTGGATAGCTAGCAGTTGAGTAGGATTTGGAATTCAGGAGTGTGGCACAGTCATAAGTGGTGTTTTAAAGGTATGAGGTTGAGTGGTCGAAAAGTGAAGAGGTCTAAGGGCTTAGTCTCAGCACCAAGTCTCATGAGAATCGCGGATGAGGAATTAGCAAAGGGGCTTGAGAGAAGCAGGCAGCGAGTGAGTGGGGAGACAGTGAGCAGACTCTTGTGGTTGGCGTCCTGGCTCAGATTTCCTTTCTCTTCCTTTGGCTGGTGCAGAACTCATCCACGTGCTGCCGGAAAATAGTCCATGTTTTTCATTGTCGTGTAATCGAGCAAAATAGGGTTTTTAGGCTAAATGAACTACTTGGATAGTGATATGTTTGAGGATAGTTATTGGAGACTATACATGGAGGAACGCTTGAAGTTAGCAATTTCTGAAAATAAGGCCAGACACTATAGTTACATGAATTTGCTGAATGTGGTACCTGTTCAAGGCTCTCATCCTGTTTAACTGATATCTCAAATGGTGTGTGGTCTTGTAAGAAAGTCTGCTCACAGATGGATGAATATCTTGTGTTTTATCTTTCAGATACATTGGTGAAGTAGGAGACATTGTAGTGGGAAGAATCACAGAGGTAAAGTCGATATCAGATTGGTTTCTACAAAGTCAAGTCAGGCTGGTGATTTAATAAACGGGACAGTCATTCCACATGTAGTTACGTGAAAAAGGCGTTCATTGCATTTGGCTATTGTGTGACCTCTGATGTAAATATGTGGCTTGTTCGGTTTGAGATTACTGGTGACGTAGGATGTGAGCTCCTGTCCCTGGAGCATGTGTCCAGGTGTGGACCTTGGCTTATAGGTTCAACAGAAGAGGTGGAAGGTGGAGACCAACTCCAGGCTGGATTCGGTCTTGCTGCTCTCGTCCATGAACCTTCCTGGAGGAGAGCTGGTAAGGGCTGCAGCTGGGGCCATGGACTAGGGCTCTGTGGGCTGGGGGGAGCTGTGGGACCCTTTGTTCCACCAGAGGAATTTGCTTTACAGTGAGGTTGCCCCTTCAACTCCTGTTTGTCTGCTGTGAAGTTTGCTGCCTGGATGTGTATGTAGACTTTTCACCCTGCCCAGGTCTCCCAAAATAGGAAGCAGTTGGCATATGGTAGGATGAGAAACATCCATGGGGTGAGATTCCAACAGAGTTGGGGAGAGAAGCTCTTAGATCCTTGGAATAATTTTCCTTTTCTGGACATACCAGCTTTGCACAATGAAGATGTTCCTTGAAAAATTGTCTTTACATTAGTTTTTTGTGAATTGAAAGGCATTTGGTCATTCCAGACACCACAGTAACTAAGCCACAGCCTTTTGTAAAATACCATGGTTCAACGTTATCTTCTGTCCAGCATGTATTTACAGAGAGGCTTACTGTGCCACGCTCTGTGTGGAATGCCAAGCACGGTTGAGTTCCCTAGCAGGGGATATAAGATAACTGATCCACTACCTGGCAGTGGAAGAATACATAAGTGTGTGGTTATGCAAAAGGAGTGGTTAGTTTCAGTGAGAGAAGCTCATAGGAAAGACAGGCATTGGAGTTGATCCTGGAAGGATGGAGAGACTCGAGATGACTAGTTCAAGGAATCTGAGATAAAGGGAAATGTGTGAGCACAGGTACATCCAAGCAGGAGTTAGTCTAGTTCTGCTGGACCACAGAGCTGTCGTGGGAGATGAGTGTGGAAATATTGAGAAGGGAGCAAAAGAGGAAGAGAAGAGGAACGGTGAAAAAGTTTCTTGAGAGGGAAAGTCTTGATTATCACTCTGATTCCCCTCAAGTGGCTTGGGTATACTACTCTTGCCATAGTTCTCGGTGCTTGAATATTGTGGTTGGCCTCACAAATCTCAAAAGGAAGTGAAAGAGGAAGAAGTGATGGTGACCTTTGTCAGGCTTAATTAATGTCATTTCTTTGTGTATTTCAGAGGAGAAGATCTGCAGAAGATGAGCTTGCAATGAGAGGTTACCTGCAAGAAGGCGACCTTATCAGTGTATCCTGCACTTTGTGCTCCGGCCTCTTGATGCTTTTCTACGAGGCTAGGCAATGGGCCTTCCACTGCACGTCTCTGACAGAGGAGCCATGTCATCCTTGGAGGGATCCGAGTCTTAGACCAAGTGCCGGGCTCTGCTGCCTCCTTTCTCAGCCTCCTTAACTCAGGCTGACTCCTCAGCTCTTGTTCAGACCGGCTGCTAAGTCTTTCCTTTGGGTCTTGTAACTCACGATGGGCTGTGCTTTAAGCTAATCTTTTGTTAGTGACGTTAACTTTTATCCTAGGGAGTGGAAAAGGTGTTCACATCAAGGTATTAATGACAGGTGGGGTGTGGTGGCTTATGCCTGTAATCCCAGTGCTTTGGACAGCCAAGGAGGGAGGATTGCTTGAACCTAGGAGTTCAAGACCAGCCTGGGCAACATAGCAAGACCCCCATGTCTACAAAAAAATAAACCAAAAATAAATTAGCTGGGCGTGGTGGCATGTGCCTGTAGTCTTAGCTTCTCGGGAGGCTGGGTCCAGAGGGTTGCTTGAGCCCAGAAGCTCAGCTACAGTGGGCTATAATCACACCACTGCATTCCAGCCTGGGTGACAGCAATACTGTCTCTATTTTATTTTTATTTATTTATTTTGAGACAGAGTCTAGCTCCGTTTCCCAGGCCGGAGTGCAGTGGCACCATCATGGCTCACTGCAGCCTCCACCTCCTGGGTTCAAGCGATTCTCCTGCCTCAGCCTCTCGAGTAGCTGGGATTACAGGTGTGTACAATGCCTAGCTAATTTTTGTATTTTTAGTAGAGACGGGGTTTCACCATGTTGGCTAGGCTGCTTTTGAACTCCTGACACGTGATCTGCCTGCCTTGGCCTCCCAAAGTGCTGGGATTATAGACATGAGCCACCACACCCAGCCTTTGTCTCTATTTTTTTTAAAAAAGGTATTCATGAAAACCAAGGGGAGAGGTAACGTCACAGTGATATTGTCTGGGTCTGTCTCAGATTGTTGAGCTGGACCATTGCAGATGGGAGCAAAAGATGGAGGTGTGGGGCCAAGGGGCAGAGGCTGCTGGGGACAGGACAGTGTGTGGCTGAGGCTGCTGTTTGTTCCTTCATCACCCTGGCCAGGCTGAGGTCCAGGCAGTGTTCTCTGACGGAGCTGTCTCTCTGCACACGAGGAGCCTGAAATACGGAAAAGTAAGTCAGGCTTTTGATGTTCCTGTTTACTGACCAAGACTCCAAGGCTATTTCTGAATCCCCATAGCTCTGTGGAATTCTGGCCTAAAGAGACCCAGTAGCTAAGCGTTATTAGATGCTGGCATCCCACAAACTGATCATGTTCCTTGAACGTAACAGCAGGGAGGTCAGGGTTCACAGGGTGATGGGTCAGTAGCCTTGTAAAGGACAAGTTTTATCCTTTTTCTCCAAGTAGACTGACTCTTCTAGCAGAAGAGCCCCTCCAGCTGTGGGCTGGGAGGCGCAGCTGTCTCTCTTCTTCCAGGGGGCGCTGCAGTTCAGCACTGGGGCTGGGGCTGAGGCCATCCTGGGAACAAAGGGAGGCTGGGCCTGGTGAAACAGCCCTTAGACAAACGTCCAATGGGTACAGTGGATGTTACTGCTGGCAAAGCTTGCTGTGTCATCTGAGCCTCTAGATGGAATTTCACTGCTTTTCTTATACGAGGTTGCATTATTGAAGCTATTTATTATTGTAAGGAGAGCATACTTCCTAAAACAAATGAGGATTTACTAGTCTCTTAGCTTTATCTGGGTGAATGTTTTTGTTTTCTGAGTGGAACAAAAACCTCTTCCCTTAATGGAGTGGCTGCAGCCAGTCACGTTCATGTACATGGAGTAGGTGGAGGACTGCTGCAATATGCTGACTTTCACAGCCCTGGGTCCTACGGACTCTCCTGGCAGGACCAGACAAGGATTTGCACCCAGCCCCACCCATCTCCTCTCCTACCCAGAGGCGCACATCTCACAGGCATGATGAGTGTTTGGGGTACAGTTGTAAGCTAGAGTCATGGAACGATGCAGTGCCCCTGGGCCAGCAGGACGCTCGAGTTCACTTCCTCATTGGCTTCCGCTTCTCTAATGTCTGGCACATGAGCTCTGGCTTAGAGTGCAGGGAAGGCTGCAAAGGGAAATGACAGAGAAGAGATTGAAAGGCACCTCCTGTTGGGGTATATGAATAACCTGCGAGTCCCAAAGTGTTCTCTGCAAGAATGTGTACTCTGTATGTGCACGTAGGCGACAATTTCAAACAGGAAAGACACCGTGTGGAATATACTTAGGGTGTGTATTCTGTAGTCTCCTTTTCATTCATCCTGCTGATGATCCTGCAGTGACCTAGCTTTGCAATGTGTTTCTTTAGCTAGGTCAGGGGGTTTTGGTCCAGGTTTCCCCCTCCCTGGTGAAACGGCAGAAGACCCACTTTCATGACTTGCCATGTGGTGCCTCAGTGATCCTGGGCAACAACGGCTTCATCTGGATTTACCCAACACCTGAGCACAAAGAAGAGGAAGCAGGGGGCTTCATGGCAAACCTGGAGGTGAGCAAACCCTGGCTGCCGTCGATGGGAGGAGGAGGCTCGGTCTTGGCTGTGTTTTTGTGCCCACTGGAGTTGCTTGTTTTTTGACTATGTTATTGCTGTAGGCTGAGTCACTTTGACCTTCCATCAAGGTGTATTCATCAACCCGTATGGTCTTTTCTCTTCTAAAGGGATGAACTTAGTGAATGGTTTCAACTTCGTTGGTAGAGATGGCAAAGTTGCAGGGTAATAGCCAAAGAGCCACTGAAGAAGTGAAAAAGCCGTTCTTCTTTTTTTTTTTTTTTTTTTTTTTTTGAGATGGACTCTCGCTCTGTCCCCCAGGCTGGGGTGCAATGGCATGATCTCGGCTCACTGAAGCCTCTGCCTCCAGGTTCAAGTGATTCTCCTACCTCAGCCTTCTGAGTAGCTGGGATTACAGGCATGTACCACCATGCTTGGCTGATTTTTGTATTTTTAGTAGAGATAGGGTTTCACCATGTTGGCCAGGCTGGTCTCAAACTCCTGACCTTGTGATCTGCCCACCTCGGCCTTCCGAAGTGCTAGGATTACAGGGGTTAGCCACCGCACCCGGTCCCATTCTTTTTAATCTCCCTTGGATTTAGCTGGTTGGTTAGTTTGGAGTTCCAGAGTGATACTGTGTGAGTCATCAATGATTTATTTGTGATTTTCTTTGGCTGGTCACGTATTTTGGTCCTGTTTATATTTCCCTTTCCTCCTCCTCTGCATCCCCTTATAGCCTGTCTCTCTTGCTGATCGGGAGGTGATTTCCCGGCTTCGGAACTGCATTGTCTCGCTGGTAACTCAAAGGATGATGCTGTACGATACCAGCATCCTGTACTGCTATGAAGCATCCCTTCCACACCAGGTATTCTCCCCAGGGCTTCTCGCTTCTTCACTGATCTGCGAGCTGCTGTGTTTACTCAGAGACAATCTGCACGTCTCCCCCATATTTTCCCAATATCTGTCAGTATGGACTGGCCTGGAAACAGCCTTAATGAGTGTCTGCTAGATCTTTCCCTGAGACACTTGCAATCTTCTTGATGTCTAGTGTCAATCTAAGGATTTGGTGGGGGGTGGGGCTGTCAGGTGGGACTAGTTTATGAGAGCAGCCCTCTGGACTTGATCTTACTCATCCCAAATTTCAGCCATCCTTTGGATGAATGTAAAAAGAATATTTTTGTTCTTGTCGGCTGTATCTCAGAATCTTGCTGATTTATTAGGCTGCTTCTAGCAGATCGTATCTTGTAACGCTTAGTCTCTGAGACATGAACGGAATACAGAAGGTTTATGTTAACGGCTTGATTTATGTTTGGATTGGCTTGGTGGTTTGTTTATGGTTGGTTTCTTTTCTGAACAAATGCCTTTTCCTTTTTTCAGATCAAAGACATCTTAAAGCCAGAAATAATGGAGGAGATTGTGATGGAAACACGCCAGAGGCTTTTAGAACAGGAGGGATAAGGAGGTGCTCCAGAAGGACAGGACTGCGGACCTTGCAGGAGTGAAGACGGTGATGTGTGGTCCCCATATGTGGCTCTGCGAAGACTTGAGAGGTCAACGCTTTGTCTGCATTGATGGCCCCGTGGCTGCCTCCAGCTCGCAGGCCTGCTTTCTCCTGTCCTGATGCCAAGCCTTGGTGGCAGGTGAACAATGCTCCCTTGGTTTGCTGGCTGAGTCCCAGCATTAGGGGATAGTTTTAGGTCTTCCAAAGTGCACAGTGTTCCAGCCGAATGGACTCCCATCCTGGATAATGTGGAGAATCCTTTGACTTCCACTCACATCATTCGCAAGGCACAGTGCCCCATAAAATTGCCCCGGTAGAAACATGGCATCCCTGTCCCCCAAATGGTCTGTTTTGGTCTCCATTCCTGTATTCTTTAAATGACTGAGAATGCAGCTGGTAAAGTTGGAAGAATAAAGTTAACCAAGCAGGCCAGCCGCAGTGGCTCACGCCCGTAATCCCAACACTTTGGGAGGCCGAGGCGGGCGGATTACCTGAGGTCAGTAGTTTGAGACCAGCCTGGCCAACATGGTAAAACCCCGTCTCTACTAAAAATCCAAAAAAGCTACCAGGTGCAGTGGCTCATGCCTATAATCTCAGCACTTTGGGAGGCCGAGGCAGGTGGATCACGAGGTCAGGAGTTAGAGACCAGCCTGGCCAAAATGGTGAAACTCCGTCTCTACTAAAAATACAAAAATTAGCCAGGTGTGGTGGTGGGTAACTGTATTCCCAGCTACTCGGGAGGCTGAGGCAGGAGAATTGCTTGAACCCGGGAGGCAGAGGTTGCAATGAGCTGAGATCGTGCCACTGTACTCCAGCCTGGGCAACAGAGTGAGACTCTGTCTCAAAAAAAAAACCAAAAAAAACAGCAGCCTTTGCTTTATTGGAATCTGATTTTCTGTTGCATATTCCTTCTGGCCATAGATGAAATTATGTCTACACCAGGCTGCCTTAATCTGTCTTGCTTGGAGGGTGCCTTATAAGATGCTGAATTATTCATGATAATAGAGTGAATGTTCTGGGACCACGTACTCTGACAAACATGAAGAAAATAAGAAAAATGGAGACTGGAAAAGGAAAGCTGTTTTCCTCCTATAATTGAAGTAGTGGTACATTAATTTGTGGATAATTCAGAGTTAAAAGATAAAAAGACGGAAGTTCTACTGAAGAATGTGAGAATTCCTGTGCTTTGTTTTTTTTCTGGTGACTATCTAAAAATGGTGCCCTGATTTAGGCTTAGGGGAACTTTTTTTTTTTTTTTGTTTTTGAGGGCGGGTGTTTCCCCCAGGCTGCCGGACGGTGGTGGGGTCTCGGGTCACTGCAGCCTCGGCCTCCAGGGTTCCAGCAATTCTTCTGCCTCAGCCTCCCACGTAGCTGGGGTTACAGGTGCATGCCACCACACTTGGCTAATTTTTGTATTTTTAGTAGAGACAGGGTTTACCATGTTGGTCAGGCTGGTCTCAAATTCCTGACGTCATGAATCGCCCACCTCAGCCTCCCAAAGTGCTGGGGTTACAGGCGTGAGCCACCTCGCCCAGCCTGGGGGAACATTTTTTATTTTTTTATTTTTATTTTATTTATTTTTTTTTGAGACGGAGTTTCGCTCTTGTTACCCAGG
>NW_022437037.1:5453354-5475384 GCF_009761245.1 Sapajus apella
GAGGCCGAGGCGGGTGGATCACGAGGTCAAGAGATCAAGACCATCCTAGTCAACACGGTGAAACCCCGTCTCTACTAAAAATACAAAAAATTAGCTGGGCATGGTGGCGTGTGCCTGTAATCCCAGCTGCTCAGGAGGCTGAGGCAGGAGAATTGCCTGAACCCAGGAGGCGGAGGTTGTGGTGAGCCGAGATCGCGCCATTGCACTCCAGCCTGGGTAACAAGAGCGAAACTCCGTCTCAAAAAAAAAAAAAAAATTAGGCAGGTGTGGTGGCAGGCACCTGTAATCCCAGCTACTCAGGAGGCTAAGGCAGAGAATTCTTTGAACCCAGGAGGCAGAGGTTGCAGTGAGCCAAGATTGCACCACACCACTGCACTCTAGAGGGCCTGGGCAACGGAGCAAGAATCCGTCTCGAAAAAAAAAAAAAAACAAAAAAACCCACAAAAACCAACTCAGCTCTTGGTATGTTTTTTAAATAACAACACAATGAACAACTTCTTATCTCACTTACTTTTTCTGAGACAGGGTCTCACTCTGTCACCCAGGCTGGAGTGTGGTGGCATGATCACAGCTCAGTGGAGCCTCTGCCTCCTAGGCTCAAGTGAACCTATCAGCCTCCCAAGTAGCTGGGTACACAGGCACGTGACACCACCATACCTGACTTGTTTTTTTTTTTTTTTTTTTTTTTTTTCCAGATGGAGTCTTGCTCTGTCGCCAGGCTGGAGTGCAGTGGCGCAATCTGGGCTCACTGCAGCCTCTACCTCCTGGGTTCAAGCAATTCTGCCTCAGCCTCCCAAGTAGCTGGTACCACAGGCACGTGCTACCATACCTGGCTAATTTTTGTATTTTTAGTAGAGACGGGGTTTCACCATAGCCAGGATGGTCTCGATCTCTTGACCTCATGATCCACCCGCCTCGGCCTCCCAAAGTGCTGGGATTACAGGTGTGAGCCACCATGCCCGGCACCTGACTTTTTTTTTTTTTTTTTCCAGGCAGAGTCTTGCTCTGTCATCCAGGCTGGACTATAGTGGTATAGTTACGGCTCACCTTCCTGGGCTCAAGCAGCCCTCCAGCTCCAGCCTCCTGAGTAGCTGGGACTACAGGTGCTGATCCACCACATGCAGCTAATTGTGTTGTGTTGTGTTTTGGTAGAGATGAAGTCTGACTGTGTTGCCCAGGCTGGTCTTGAACTCCTGAGCTCACGCAACCTTTTTGGGGGATTTGCAGACAATTGAATATTCTGTAGGCTGTACTGCAGCTTTAGATGGATAGGCCTGTCATGTGTTTGAGAAGGTTAGCCAGGCTCCATACCTCTAGAGAGAAGGGAGTGGCAAAGAGTGGAAGTCTGAGTCAAGTTTGTTTTTTTGTTTGTTTGTTTGTTTGTTTGTTTTGTTTTGTTTTTAAGAGAGAAAAAAAAAAAAAAAAAAAGGATTCTACTCATGACCAAAAAAAAAAAGAGGTAGGGTTTCACCATATTGGCCAGGCCGGTCTCGAATTCCTGACCTTGTGATCCACCTGCCTCGACCCCCCCAAATGGTGGTCCTACAAGCATTATCCGCTGCCCCCCGCCCCGTGTCTTTTTTTTTTTTTTTTTTTTTGAGACACGGTCTCTCTCTCTCTAGTTCCCAGCCTGGAGTACACTGGCTTGATCATGGCTCACTACAGACTTGGGCTCAAGCAGTCTTGCCACCTGAGTAGCTGAGTTTGGTTTTCACCAGGGCCATGTGTCAGCCTATTTACCCTCACTTGGCATCTCCCAAGCCGCCAGCCTCTGCTGTTCATCCAGTATCTGCTGAATGGTGATTACCTACTAAGTGGAAATAATACAAAGGTCTTATCTAGAAGCAGTTTTTGGTGATTATGTCCTTACAGTGGCCCGCTAGAGGGCGTCGTCGTTTAGTGTAATTCTGGTAGGTTTTTGTTTTGTTTTGTTTTGTTAAATGGAATAAACTGAAATCTTTACATGGGTATTGAATCCCTTTAGCAACTTGGTGGGTTGCTTTAACTGAATCACTCTTAATAGAAACATGAACTTGAATGGATTTATTCAATATTTGACAATATTAATTATTTTTCTTTTTTGAGCCAGAGTCTTTCTCTGTCCCCCAGGCTGGAATGCAGTGACACGATGTCAGCTCACTGCAACCTCTGCCTCCCGGGTTCAAGCGATTTTCCTGCCTCAGCCTCCTGAGTAGCTGGGATTACAGGCGCACACCACCATGCCACCTGGATAATCTATATTTTCAGTAGACATGGGGTTTCGCCATGTTGGCCAGGCTAGTCTCAAACTCCTGACCTCAGGTGATCTGTCTGCCTCAGCCTCCCAAAGTGCTGGGATTACAGGCGTGAGCCACCTCGCCCAGCCAAACAATATTTATTTTGCCAGGATTTGGATTCTAGTTTTTAAGTCTTTAAGTATCATTCAGAGCCGTATGTACTGAGAAACTCTTGAAACTGAGCCTTTGTTTCTTTAAAAAGTATCATTCTACAGTATTATACAGGGATTTAAAATGTACAGTGCATCAGGAGGCACGGTGGCTCGCGCCTGTAATCCCAACACTTGGGCCAAGGCAGGCGGATCACCTGAGGTTGGGAGATTAGCCTGGCTAACATGGTGAAACCCTGTCTCTACGAAATATACAAAATTAGCTGGTTGTGGTGGCATGCGCCTGTAATCCTAGCTACTAGGGAGGCTGAGGTAGGAGAATCGATTGAACTCCGGAGGTGGAGGTTGCAGTGAGCCGGGATTGCACCACTGCACTCCAGCCTGGGCAACAGAGTGAGACTCTGTCTCCAAAAAAAAAAAAAAAAAGTACATTGTGTCTCTAGAAAAAAAAATATTAGAGTCTGGGCTTGGGGCTCACCTAAAACAAGAAAATAGCAAAGTGGAAAACTAGGGATAGGCCTTCAGATCAAGTGCAGTTGACCTCTGCTATGACTCCCGGAAAGCATAGTATCAATGCTTGCGGAAAACCAAACAAGATCTAGTTCGATCCTCATAAACCCTGTCTCTCCAGAAAAAAAAAAAATGGTGTGGTGGCATGCGCCTGTAGTCTCAGCTACTTGGGAGGCTGGGGGCAGAGGATCACCAGAGCCCAGAAAGTTGGGGCCACAGTGAACTGAGATTACGCCACTGCACTCCAGCCTGGCTGACAGAGTAAGGCCCTGTCTTAAAAAAACAAACAAGGCCAGCTGGACGCAGTGGCTCAAGCCTGTAATCCTAGCACTTTGGGAGGCCGAGGCAGGTGGATCACCTGAGGTCAGGAGTTCAAGACGAGCCTGGCCATCATGGTGAAACCCCATCTTGAAAAAAAACAAACAAGGCCAAGGGCAGTGGCTCATGCCTGTAATCCCAGCACTTTGGGAGGTCGAGATGAGCGGATCACCTGAGGTCAGGAGTTCGAGACCAGCCTGGCAAAGACGGTGAAATCCCATCTCTACTAAAAATACACAAATTAGTCGGGCATGGTAGTGGGTGCTTATAATCCCTGCTACTCAGGAGGCTGAGGCATGAGGATTGCTTGAACCCGGGAGGCAGAGGTTGCAGTGAGCCGAGATCACGCCACTGCCGTCCAGCCTAGGCGTCAGAGTGAGGCTGTGTCTCAAAAAAGAAAAACCAAATCAAAAAACCCAAAAGCCTTGTGAAGTAAGCTATGACCTCTATTTACAGGTGAAGAAATGAACTCAGACCAGCTTGGCCAACAGGTGAAACCCCGTCCCTACAAAAATGCAGAAATTAGCCAGGTGTGTGGCATGTACCTGTAGTCCCAGCTACTTGGGAGGCTGAGGCAGGAGAATCGCTTCAACCTGGGAGGTGGAGGTTGCAGTGAGCAGAGATCGTGCCACTGCACTCCATCCTGGGCCACGGAGCAAGACTCTGCCTCAAAATAAGTAAATAATAAAGATAAGGGTAAATAAAGGGGAACAAGGGCATTGACAGTTGAAGAATGACACCTCAGATCAGAACTAGGATTGTCAGCCAGATAATTTTGTAAGAGAACAAATCCAAACCAAATGACGTCAGAATATATCAACTCCAGTTCTAAATCTCTACAGTTTTTCATGTTTTTCATTCAGTACCTTCCAAGTAACTAATTCTTCTTGAAACCAGTATCAAAAGTAAGTGGCATGTTTCAATGCAGCAGAAATATTTCTAAAATGCTTAATAGCTGAATATACAACACTCTTGCTGCTGTTCCTCAGGTATCAGTAGCAACTTCTGAAAAATCAGTGGTCTCAGAGCAACAGGTTTTTATACTGAATGGTACAGTGGGAACCATGGATTTTGGAGCAAGGTCAGCCTGGGCTGAAATTGTGACTCACATATTGGCCAAGTGCCTTTGGGTAGGGAGGTCACATCTCTGACTCTGTTTCCCCATCTGTGTTATGGGAATAGTATTACATGCCTCACTGGGCAATAGTCAGAATTACATGAGATCATGTAGTTTATGGAAAGTGCGAACAGTGCTGGGTGCAAAGTAGGCACTGATAAGTGGATCCCGTCTTAGAAATGGGATCTTGGGGAGGGTGCAGTGGCTCACCCTGTAATCCCAGCATTTTGGGAGGCTGAGCTGGGCAGATTGCTTGAGGTCAGGAGTTCGAGACCAGCCTGGCAAAGATGGAGAAACCCTGTCTCTACTAAAAATACAAAAAGTAGACGCTTGTGGTGGTGCATGTTTGTAATCCCAGCTACTCGGGAGGCTGAGGCAGGAGAATCGCTTGAACCCGGGAGGTGAAGGTTGCAGGGAGCCAAGATCCGGTTACTGCACTCCAGCCTGGGCGACAGGAGCAAAACTCCATCTGAAAAAAGAAAAGGAAAGAAAGAAATGGGATCCCGGTCAGGTGCACCGCTCTGCAGACGTGGAGAGCCAACAGGGGACCAAGATGCTTTTTAGTCGCAGAATATGGATTATGTCAGGTGTGGCTTTGGCACGTCTAAGTCATTGGTTCTGTAGACTTGCTAAACCCAACCATCTGGGCATTTTCTCGGCTAACATAGAGGATGTTTTCATGTGAACACGTGTTCGTTCACCTGTGACATGTCTATAATCTTAAAGGTTCCTTCTGAGGCAAACGTCTGATAGCGCCTGGCAAACTCTCCCAACAAATGCCGTTTCTGTAATGAGTAAGCCTCCTAATGCTCAAATAAGTAGTTGAATTTGTTAGCAACATGTCGGGTGTTTTCCCTATTTCTGTATACTTCTTCGCTTGTTCTAATATTTATGCTTTTTGGAGGGTGAAGGGGTTGAGAGGCGCCAAAAACCTTGGTTTCTAGGAGCGAGCCAAATTTTCTCCCCTAGAGACTAAAGAAAGTCATCAACTCCGGTTCCAAGAAAATCCAATCCGTAGTTTTTCCCTCGCTTTGGCTCTTCCCGGTCTCACTACTCGCGCCGGGCAGACGCGGTCCAGCAGACGCGAGGCCGACGAGAGTCCACCGGGTCCCAGGAGGGCGGGGCGGCCGAGGCCCCGCGGTCGGGGCGGGTGCCAGGAGTCTCGGTGCGAGCAGACCCACTCTGGCGCCGTGGGACCACAACTCCCGGCATGCATTGCGGACTGCGCCAAACTCGGTTGGCTGGGAGATCCGCCCCTACTGCCCCCGCCGGCCAATGGGACGGAGGAGAGAGTCCTGACCCGGATTCTCGGGGGCCAATGGCAGTACAGAGTAGGCGAGTGCTTCCTTACCACTCACCTTGCGCTCAGAGAAGCCACATTTAAAAGGTCGTGCGGGGCTGGTTTCTTACAGGCAGTGGAAGCAGAGTCGGGAGGCGCGGCGGCGTCCCGGGAAAGCGGCGCCAGGGGCATCCCGGTCCCCGCGAGGCGGGCTCCCGACGTCGCCGGGGGCGGGGCCGAGGGCGGGGCCTGGCCTCGTTGTGGAGCGGCTCGTAATCCATCATGGCGGCCGCGGGGGTCAGTGTCTGTTCCTGAGCAGCGCTGGAGCCGGAGCCGGTTCCCGGGTCCTGCGGCTGAGGAGCCCCTCCGCTCTCCACGGCCCCTATCGGCGGGGGGCGGCTGGGTCCCTCGGCGGAGCTCGGGGGATGTGACTGCCTGGGGGCGGCGGTGGTGTCAGTGTCCGGGGCCTGGGGAGGGGGTGTCTCAGGCAGAGACCCCCGGGCTTGGGGCAGCTGAGGCGGCCGGGCCTCCTCTACACGGCGCTCGCCTTCCGTTGTCGGGGCCTCGAGAGTCCTTCGTGCCTTACAGCTCCGCCCCGGCTCTGGGACACTGGGGGGTGGTCTGTTTCCCCCAGCTTGGGACACCCCATTTTCCGAGGCTTGGAAGAGCGTCGCCCCGGAGTAAGCCGCCCGTGCCGCGCCCCAACAGCCTCCCTCAGCCCCGCGCCGCCCCTTGCTCCTGATCCCGGCCCAAAGTTTGGCCACGGAGCTTCCCATTCAAATCCCTCCCCTGCTGTCAAGGGGTCTCCCCTTCCCCCAAGGTGGCTCCCGCGAGCCTCTAATGCCCTGACTTCTTCCAATGTCACCTACAGCCCCCTTAGTCTCAGCTCAGCCAGAAACTTTAATGCAAAGGAAAAGTCTGGATTGGTTCCATAGGCCTTTTAAAAAGCGGACTTAAAAGTTGCTGGCAATGCATTCCTTTTCGTCAGAGACGAGGGCAAACTCGCTGAAATCTGGGTGACCCGTGTCCTTTTCCGGAGAGCAGAGCAGAGAAGCGAGAGCGGCCGCTAGTTCGGCAGGAAATTTGTTGGAAGATGAAGAAGCTAAGATAGGGGGTTGGTGACTTCCACAGGAAAAGTTCTGGAGCAGTAGCCAAAGACGATCAGCGTTTCCTTTATATGTGGGAATTGAAATGACTAGTATTACTGACTCTTTTCAGCATCCCCTGTGAATATTTCTGTTTAGGTTTTTCTTCTTTAAAAGAAACTGTTATCCAGCCCGTAAAAAAAAAAAAAAAAATCAAGAAACTTTTGGGTAACATTGCAATTACATTACTTCAAATTGATAACTGCGAAAGTAATTGGAACTCCTGTTTGCAAGTGTCCTCCTAAAAAACGTGCTTCCTTTTATAATGGAAGATGCCTTTCTGTGATTGACTTCAGTTGCTGACTTGTGAAGAAGAAGCAAATGTGAAATCCCACGTATATGCCATCATTTCCCTCTATGTTTGCTAACCGTTCTGGAAGATCTTGAACCCTCTTCTGGAAAGGGGTACCTAGTATTACTTTATGGGGCAGCAGCCTGGAAAAGTTCTTGGGGACCAAAGAAGGCCAAGTTTGCCTGCCCTGCATTTTATCAA
The DNA here is from genome assembly GCF_009761245.1 of Sapajus apella. Classification (NCBI taxonomy): domain Eukaryota; kingdom Metazoa; phylum Chordata; class Mammalia; order Primates; family Cebidae; genus Sapajus; species Sapajus apella. The sequence continues at coordinate 5,460,603 of NW_022437037.1, forward strand.
AGGAGCAGGGAAGAAGGAGTCCTCGAGGCATGGGGGCCCACACTGCAATGTTTTTGTGGAACATGGTGAGTGCTTTTCCAAATTTCTGCTCGTGGTTTTCCTTATGCATTCATCTTAGGCTTTCAGGGAACTTTTGAACAACAGTGCTTGCGACAGTTCCTTCCAGTTCTACTTAATACATTTGTTACTGTGGTTATCTCTTAAGTTCCTGGTGGAACTTTCTTTTTATAAGAAAAAGTTACTTCGTGACTGTGTATGGCTTTATTCAAAATCTATTTGAGTTGCTTACGTTTTGCCTGATTCCCCTTCTAATTCACTGCTGACCTTGGACAAGCCATTTTGCTGATCCAGGGGAGGGCTTCAGTTTCCTGAGGTGGTTGGACTTAAGTAGTGTCTTAGGATCCATGGTTCTATGATTCTGCTCTAACCGAAGTCATGGGCTCTTTACGGCTTTGTCTACAGGGAGCTTTTCTCATATTCTCAAAGTGGTTTGTGTTTCTGAGAAGGTTAAGAATCACAGATACTGGTTGACACGAATATCCTTGACCTTTTCCATCATAAGTTGGACTTGAAAATATTCACTTGGGAGCCATGTGGGAAAAAATCAAGTGAGGAAGCAGCATTCCTTGTGAATTTTAGATACACAGCTTCTGTCTTACCTTCCATAAGGAGCAGTCCCTTCCTCGTTGATGAAGCTTTCATCCTCTGTTCTCCTGTTTAGAATGACATTTGGGCCAAGAAAGGTTATCTTTGACATTTTTATGAACATATTTGGCATTTGAGTGCTGACAGTACGTTTTATGTTGTTGATGTCCAGTAATTCTGTGTGAAGGTAAAGCTGAGGGTTTTAAAGTGATGTCTATAACCAATTAATTAGGGTTACTGTTTGTACTGTTGCAGCCTGACAGTTTTCAGATTGTGTCCTTTCTGTTAAAAAATCAATTCAGCCCACCTATCCTGTAAGCAAACGTATGAAGTTGTGCAGGTGGCTTATGCTTTGAAATTCATTCAGAAATACGTCTTAACCATGGGTGACTGCAATCAACAGAGGTTTCTGTTGAATTTGACAGTTGAAGTTTTACTTTCTTGCAGGAAAATATTTACTTCATCTAAATAAATGCGGGTGCTTGTATTTTACTTTGCTTTGAAACATTAGTTCTATTTTAGCTTTGTTTTCAGGCCGGCAAATATGGTCATGTGTTAGGTTATGATGCCTCCCGAATTCAGGATTTAAAAAGTGAATTATTTACATTTTAACTAGATATGATCGTGCAACTTACATAGTGAAAATTGGTACAGACTTTTTGGAGAGCTTTGGTGGAACTTATCAGAATTTGAAATGTACGTGCCAATGACCCAGTAATCTCATTTCTGGGAAACTAGTATAGAAAGCAGTGTACTTCCCTACATGACCCTCATATCCCTTCAGGGGTTCAGAGGCTAAAACTATTTTCATATTAATAGTGTACCAAGATCTTGTCTCTTTTGCTGTGTTGACATTTACACTAATGGTGCAAAAGTAAAACAGGTATCTTAGCATGAATCAGGGTTGTGATACTACACAACCTACAAATATCTCAGTTACATACTAACTGTATTTGTAGTCATTGCATTCTTCATGACGTGCACTCACAGTTTAAAAATATATGTATATTGGCCAGGCGCAGTGGCTCACACCTGTAATCCTAGCACTTTGGGAGGCTGAGGTGGGCGGATCACCTGAGGTCAGGAGTTCAAGACCAGCCTGGCCATCATGGTGAAACCCCATCTTTAAAAATATATATATATATACACATATATATATGTGTGCGTATATATATAGATATAGATATATCCCCACTTTTCACTGAAAAATATCTTTTTTTTTTTTTTTTTTGAATCAGAGTCTCACTGTGTCACCTAGGCTGAGTGCAGTGTCGTGATCTCAGCTCACTGTAATTTTCTCTTCCTGGGTTCCTGTGATTCTCCTGCCTCAGCTTCCCAAGTAGCTGGGACAACAGGCACACACCACTGACGCCCAGCTAATTTCTGTATTTTTTAGTAGAGATGGGGTTTCTTTTTTTCTTTTTTTTTTTTTTGCCCAGGCTGGTATGCAGTGGCACGATCTCAGCTCACCGAAACCTCTGCCTCCCAGGTTCAAGTGATTCTCCTGCCTCAGCCTCCCGAGTAACTGGGACTACAGGCGCCTGCCACTATGCCCGGCTAATTTTTGTATTTTTAGTAGAGACTGGGTTTCACTGTGTTGGCCAGGCTGGTCTCGAACTCCTGACCTTGTGATCTGCCTGCCTTGGCCCCTCAAAGTGCTGAGATTACAGGCGTGAGCCACCACACCTGGTTAGATTTCACTGGAAAATACCTTGATGAAGCAGCAGAAATTTATTAAATTTTGACCCTTGTGTATGTCTTTTTTTTTTTTTTTTTTGAGATGGAGTTTTATTGTTGTTGCCCAGCCTGGAGCACAGTGGTGCGATCTGGGGTCACTCTGCCTTCCAGGTTCAGGTGAGGCATTGCAATGACATTGCCTCAGCCTCCCAAGTAGCTGGGATTACAGGCATGTGCCACCATGCCCAGCTAATTTTGCATTTTTAGTAGAATTGGGATTTCTCGATGTTGGTCAGGCTGGTCTCAAGCTTCTGACCTCAGATGATCCTCCCACCTCGGCCTCCCAAGGTGCTGGGATTACAGGCATGAGCCACCGTGCTGTGTATGTCTTCTTAATATTCTGTGGGTTAAAATGGGAGGTATGCATCAAGCACTTCTACTGTGTACTAAAGTATAATGGTTATCTCTAGGAAGAGCACTTGGGTGATTGGGTTGCAAACTGAACTAGCCACTGTTTTCGTGGACTACCATTTTTACTTGAAACTATGACTGACAGACATATGGTTATTCAAACTAAAAGTGTATGCGGGAATCTTTCAAGGAAAACAACAGGTAATATTTGTTGCCAATGATGAAATTTTAGCTTTCCAGTGAAAATTAGGATTTTGGAGAAAATTTTTTTTTTATCTTCAGGACAGAGTTTCGCTCATGTCGCCCAGGCTTGAGTACAGTGGTGCAGTATCAGCTCACTGCAACCTCTGCCTCCCGGGTTCAAGTGATTCTCCTGCCTCAGCCTCCCAGGTAGCTGGGATTACAGGCGCACACCACCACGCCCAGCTAATAGAGAATTTTTATCTACCACTGTGATAGAGATTGGTGGTAATATTTACAGAGGCCATATTTTAATATCTTATAAAGAAATATATTATTTGGAAGTTCTACGTAAATCAGTAAACCAATTTTTCTTTTTTGTTTGTTTTTGAGACAGTCTTGCTATGTCACCTAGGCTGGAGTGTATCGGTGTGATCTTGGCTTATAGCAGCCTCTGTCTCCCAGGTTCAAGCAATTCTCATGCCTCAGCCTCCCAAGTAGCTAGGATTATAGGCATGCAGCGTCACATATGACTAATTTTTGTATTTTTAGTGGAGATGGTGGATTTTTAAATGGAGGCTAACATGGATTTTTTACCATGTTAGCCAGGCTGGTCTTGAGCTGACCTCAAATGATCTGCCCACCTTAGCTTCCCAAAATGCTGGGATTACAGGTGTGAGCCACTGTGCCCAGCTAAACCAATATTTTTTAAATGATCAATGTATGATATAAAATCATGCACAGGTTAAAGATCCATTCAAAGTGCAAAATGGAGCCCAGGCGCGATGACTCACACCTGTAATCCCAACAATTTGGGAGGCTGAGTTAGGTGGATCACCTGAGGTCAGGAGTTCAAAACCAGCCTGGTAAAACCCCGTTTCTACAAAAAATACAAAAATTAGCTGGCCAACATGGTAAAACCCCGTTTCTACAAAAAATACAAAAATTAGCTGGGCGTGGTGGCGTATGTCTGTAATCCCACCTACTCGGGAGGCTGAGGCACAAGAATCACTTGAACCCAGTTGGCAGAGTTGCAGTGAACCTAGATCCTGCCACTGCACTCCAGCCTGGATGACAGAGTGAGACTCCATCTAAAAAAAAAATGCAAAATGGGCAAGCAGATTTTAATGTAACAGAATACAGTTCATTGAGGCCAGATGTGATGTCTCCCGCCTGTAATCCTATCATTTAGGGGACTGGGGTGGGAGAATTGCTTGAGGCCAGGAGTTGGAGACCAGCCTGGGCAACAGAGTGAGATCTTACCTCTCCAAAAATTTTAAAAATTAGTCAAGCTCCCACTGGAGCCACGGAATTGAGGCTGCAATGAGCCATGAACACACCACTGCACTCCAGTTTGGGCAATAGAGGGAGACCCTGTCTCTGGGGGAAAAAAAAGAAGACAGTTCATTGGTAGGGTTTCAGATTCTACGTGGCAGCCAGCCTTTGAGAAACTCTTGTCTGGGTACAGTGGCTCAATGCCTGTAATCCCAGCACTTTAGGAGGCTGAGGCAGGTGGATCACTTGAGGTCAAGAGTTTGAGACCAGCCTGGCCAACATGATGAAACCCTGTCTCTACTAAAAATACAAAAATTAGCCAGGAGGGGTGGCATGCACCTGTAGCCCCAGCTACTTGGGAGGCTGAGGCAGGGAAATCGCTTGAGCCCGGGAGGCGGAAGTTGTGACCTGAGATTGTGCCACTGCACTTCAGCCTGGGTGACAGAGCGAGACTTTGTCTCAAAAAAAAAAGAAACTACCATTTACCATGTTTTGATGTAGCATCAAAGAACAATATCTACAGTTATCTAGAAAGTCTGTTTTTGGGGGAGAAAGCAGTTATTTTCCAGTAATAAAAATATTTGTTTTTAAATGAATAATTATTTAAATTTCAGTTTTCATTTCTAATGTGGTAACTTTTGTTGAGATAACCTACACAAACTAAGGCTATTTGGGACCTTTGATGATTTTCAAGAGTGTGACAAGGGTCTGAGATTAAAAAGTTTGAGGCCAGGCACTATGGCTCATGCCTGTAATTCCACACTTTGGGAAGCCAAGGCAGGCAGCTCACTTGAGCCCAGGAGTTCAAGATTAGCCTGGGCAACATATGGAAACCTTGTCTTTACAAAAAAAAAAAAAAAAAAAAAAAAAAAGCCAGGTGTGCTGTCACGCCTATGTTCCCAGCTGCTTGAGAGGCTGAGGTGGGAGGATCACTTGAGCTTGGGAGGTCAGCGCCTCAGTGAGCCGTGATCACCCACTGCACTCCAACATGGGTGACAGAGCAAGACCCCATCTCAAAAAAAGTTTGAGAACCGTTGCTGTAGAAAGTCTATCAAGAAGGCACATAGGGATTTTTGTTGCTATCATACTCTAAAGTACTAACATTGAATGATGTCTGTGTTGTGGTAAGTAGAAAAAAAGCAATTTAAAAATCATTCTTACTGGTATGGCCCCATTTTTGTAAAACAAAAATATCTATTTGTGTATGTGCAGAAAAAAAGCATGGAAGGATTTTAGACTGAAATTGTTATCTCTAGGGACTTGAGCTTTAGAGGGACTAGGAGAAAACTTTCTCGTTATGCTTTGTGTGATGTTCCAAGTGTCTTTTTACAACAAACTTGGTTTATCTTGTAATACAAAAAATATGAAGATTTAAAAATTGAATTGATGACAGCCCAGTCCGTCACTTTTTTGAGATACCTTTTTATGAAAGAATTTGCTTAAGTTGTGTCTGAAGACAAAGCAATTTTTTTGGACCCTGGCTCTTCTTTTTCTAAGGGAATGCCATGTTATTTTGTGTTATAGATAATTTGTGATCTTCCGTAGGCTGATCTTTCTAGAATTGGTTAATGTCCATGTACATTAGATTGAAAAACTTGAATTCAGAAATGTACAGTGTTGGATAAGACATGGATCTGGAAGCCAAGAATAGTGTCGATTGTTGGTGGTGGTGAATCTGAAAGAGTGGGCAGATGGCAGCTTTTTGCCAGAATCATTCAGCGTCAAAGGGCTAGTCATATCTACAAGGGAAAAAAAGGAAGCCATGTTATTAAATATTTCATGCACCGTATGTTCCTTTCAAATTTCAGAGGCTTGACGAAGAAAATTCACTTTTGGGAGAGTTGGTAAAACAATTGAAAGCATTTAGTAGTCAAGTTTTTCCTTAGTGTTTCCTTCTTTCTTTAATTTATTGAGCACAGACTATGCCAGGTAGTGTTCTAGTTGCTGGTGATACATTTGTGAATAAAAAAAAAAATCCCTGCCCTCGAGAATTGCTTGAACCCAGGAGGCGGAGATTGCAGTGAGCCGAGTTCTCGCCACTGCACTATAGCCTGGGCAACAGTGAGATACTCTGTCTCAAAAAAAAAAAAAAAAAAATCCCTGCTCTCCTAGAACTTACATTCTGGTGGGAAGAGACACACCATAAATAAGCTAAGTAAATAAAATACGGATCTATTAGTGATATGTGCTGAGGAGAAGAGTAACGTAGAGAAAGGGGACAGGGAATGGGGTAGGAGGTGTAATTTTAGTTAGGGCAGCTAGAGAGGCCTGACTGAGAAGTGGCGTTTGATTAAAGACCTGAAGGAGGGGCTAGGCGTGGTGGCTCACGCCTCCCTTTTGGGAGGCCGAGGTGGGTGGATCACAAGGTCAGGAGATTGAGACCATCCTGGCCATGGTAAAACCCTGTCTCTACTAAAATCCAAAAAAAAAATTAGCCAGGTGTGGTGGCAAGTGCCTGTAGTCCCAGCTACTCAGGAGGCTGAGGCAGGGGAATCGCTTGAACGCAGGAGATGGAGGTTGCAGTGAGCTGAGATCGCGTCACTGTACTCCAGCCTGGCAACAAAGCAAGACTCTGTCTCAAAGAAAAAAAAACCTGAAGGAGGAAGGTGAGCAGCAAGCCCTGTTGAAATAAGTGAAAGCGGGCACAGTGACTCACACCTGTAATCTCAGCACTTTGGGAGGCTGAGGCAGGTGGATCATCTGAGGTCGAGAGTTCAAAACTAGCCTGACCAACATGGAGAAATCCTGTCTCTACTAAAAATACAAATAAATAAATAAATAAGCTGGGCATGGTGGCACATTCCTATAATTCCAGATACTCGGGAGGCTGAGGCAGGAGAATTGCTTGAACCCGGGAGGCAGAGGTTGCGGTGAGCCAGGATTGCACCATTGCACTCCAGCCTGAGCAACAAGAGCGAAACTCTGTCTCAAAAAAAAAAACAAAAGAAAGAAAGAAAGAAAAGAAAAGAAATATGTGGAAGCATTTCAGGCCAAGGGAACCAGGATGCAGAGACCTGAGGCAGAGCTTGCTAGTTTCAAGGAGCAGCCTAGAGGGCACTGCACTAGAGCAGAGAGCAAAAGGGAAGATGCAGGAGGTAAAATGGAGGGTGAGAAGAGAATGGCTGAAGGAGAGGGTGGCTTCATTGGCCATTTCAAGGATTTTGACTTTGATTCATATGGTGTAGGAAGGCCTTGGAGAATTTTCCAAGGGGACTCTACGATCTGATTTATATTTTAATAGTAAATAGAATCTCCCCAGCTGCTACGATCTGAAGAACAAGGGAGCAGGGTTTCCACGTGGGGGTCGCTTGCACGGAGCCAGATGAGAATGATGATGTTTGGACAAAGGTGGTGGCACTGGGTGGAGGGTCAGAACCAACAAGATTTGCTCTTGGATTAGATGTGGGATATGGGGGTATGAGAGGGGCCAAACGTGACTTCCAGGTTTCTGAACTGAATAACTGGAAGAATGGAGTTGCCTTTTATTGAAATGTAGAATAGAGGAACTGGTGGTGGGGGGTATACAGGGGAATGAGGATCCGGAGCTCCTTTTGGGGTCTACTGTATTTGAGATGCTTGTTAGGCATCCAGCTGGATGTGTCAAATGGGCAGTTGGGACACCAAGCTTGAATTCAGGGAAGCGCTCCAGGCTGGGGAGTCAAGCTGCCGGATAGATGGAACATGCAAACAGACGAGGTTGTCAAGGGAGAAGTCTCTATATATGTGTCTTTCACATGTGTAAGGTAACATTCCTTCATGAAATTAAGACTTTACATTTTTATTTATTTTATTTTTAAATTATTTATTTATTTTGACATGGAGCCTTGCTCCGTCACCCAGGCTGGATTACAGCGGTGCGATCTCAGCTCACTGCAACCTTCGCCTCCCAGGTTCAAGCAGTTCTCATGTGTCAGCCTCCCAAGTAGCTGGGATTACAGGTGCACACCACCACACCTGGTTAATTTTTGTATTTTTAGCAGAGACAGGGTTTTGCCATGTTGACCAGGCTGGTTTCAAACTCCTGACGTCAGGTGATCCGCCTGCCTCGGCCTCCCAAAGTGCTGGGATTACAGGCATGAGCCTCCGTACCTGGCCAGACTTTACATTTTTATGTAGTTTGAATTTTTTGTAGGGGGAAGGTGACATTCACATTTTGCATGGGAATTATTTTAACTCTTCTTTAATTTTATTTTTCTTTTTGAGATAGTCTCACTGTGTGGCCAAGGCAGGCGTGCAGTGGCACGATCTTGGCTCACTGCAACCTATGCCTCCCAGGATCGAGCAATTCTCCTGCCTCAGCCTCTTGAGTAACTAGGACTACAGGTGTGTGCCGCTGCGCCTGGCTATTTTTTGTATTTTTAGTAGAGATAGGGTTTCACCATTTGGCCAGGCTGGTCTCAAACTCCTGATCTCAAGTGATCTGCCCGCCTTGGCCTCCCAAAGTGCTGTGATTACAGCCATGAGCCACCTTGCCCAGCCTTCTTTAAGTTTTAAATCCTGTTTCTCTAGATTTTTTTTTCTACTAAGTCAAAAAGTTGCAGATAGAAAAAATTGCACACATTTTTTCTTAATTTTCTTAGCAGCTAATTATTTATTTATTATTTTATTTTTGTTTGTTTGTTAAGATGGAGTCTTGCTCAGTTGCCCAGGCTGGAGTATAGTGGTGTGATCCCAGCTCACAGCAACCACCATGCCCAGTTAATTAAAAAATATTTTTCTTTCTTTCTTTTTTTTTTGTTTGTTTGAGACAAAGTCTCTCACTGTCATCCAGCCTGGAGTGCACTGTGATGATCCCGGCTTACTGCAGCCTCAACCCCGTCAACTCAAGCAGTCCTCCTGCCTTAGCCTTGCAAAGTGCTGGGACTACTGTAGCAGGAGCAGCCGTGGGAAACGGGTCTGTCTAACACTGAATGCGGGAGGAAGAGGGGTTTATTGTTATTATGGCCGGGAGCCTGGGCGATAATTTGTCCAAAACCCAGCTCAGCTCGTCTAACAAAGGGAGGTTCAGCCTTTATGTAGGCTTCTACTTTAGATATTACAGATGAAAGAATCTTAGGTTCATAGTTTTAGGACTCACCTGTGAAAAGGTTTTGGTTTACACTTTGAGGAATCACATATGAAAGGGTTCTGGTTTACACTTTTAGGACTCACATGTGAAAAGGTTTCTGTTTGATCTTGTTTTAAGTAAAAATAGTGCCTTCTGGAGTGTTTCCCTAAGGCCTAGCCTGTCACTTACAGGAAGGTAAAACCGGAGGTGCCAGCTGGTCAACCTTTTCTTCTATTGAAATGCAGCATGATAGTCAAAGGGGAAGTTGATCTGAGAAGCCTGGGTCTCCCTCTTCACTACAAGGTATGAGCCACTGCACCTGGCCTTGTAATGCTTTTCTAGCTAATGTTTAAAAAAATTGAAGCTTTGAGGGTTTGTTATTTTTTTTTCCTTCCTCTTTTTTTTTTCTGGAGACAGAGTCTCGCTGTGTCCCCCAGGCTGGAGTGCAGTTTCGTGATCTTTGCTCACTGCAACTTCCGCCTCCTGGGTTCAAGGGATTCTCCTGGCTTAGCCTCCCTAGTAGTTGGGATTACAGGCACATGCCACCACACCTGGCTAATTTTTGTATTTTTAGTAGAGATGGGCTTTTACCATGTGCAGCTAATTTCTATAAATGGTGGCTCACACCTATAATGTCAATTTCCTGGCTTCAAGCGATCCTCCCACCTTGGCCTCCCAGAGTGTTGGGATTACAGGCGTGAGCCACTGTACCAAGCCTACTTTGGGTTTAATTTGTTCTTTTTTTCTGGCTTCTTAAAGTAGAAATTGAGATAATTCCAAATCTTTCTTGTCTAATATAAGCATTTAAAGCTGTGTATTTCCTTCTAAACACTGTGTTAGCTCCATCACATAAGTTTTTATGTGTTATTATCAAAGTGTTTGATTTCCAGATATTTGGGAATTCTAAATATCTTGGTTTCTGATTTAATTTTTTTGTGGTCAGAGAACATCCTCTGTAAAAATTTCAGTCTTCTGACATTTACTGAGACTAATTTTAGGGCCCAGCATGTAACCTGTCTTTGTGAATGTTCCATTTGTACTTGAAAAGAGTATGTGTTGTCAGGTGTAGTTTTCTATAAATCAAGTTGTTTCATACTTTTATTTAAAATCTTCTTTTTATTTTCTACTTATTTCATCTATAGCTGCTGACGTTTTTGGGGGGGGCAGTATCTCTTCTTACTGAGGCAGTGATGCTGAAGATCAGCTATAGTAATAGATTTGATTTTTTCCTTAATTCTGTCACTTTGTTTAGTCTTAAAAGCATTTATTCGAAAACAGGAAAGACTGAAAAACAATAAGAGAACTAGGCATGTAACTCAAGAAGCCAGAAAACCAAAGCAATCCCACAGTACACAGAAGAGAATAATCAAAATAAAAACCAATTAAGGATAGAAATGATCAGCCGGGCGCGGTGGCTCAGGCCTGTAATCTCAGCACTTTGGGAGGCCGAGGCAGGCAGATCACCTGAGGTCAGGAGTTCAAGACCAGCCTGGACAACATGGTGAAACCCTGTCTTAAAAAAAAAAAAGAAAAATGTTATTGATCTAGGCACACTTTGGGTAAGACTAATGAAGAAAAAGAAAAGGCACAATATTTAGAAAAAGAACAATATTTAGAATGAAAATATAACTATAAATATTCTCTCAGTTTTTGTCTCTTTTTTTTGTTTGTTTGTTTTTTGGAGACAGGATCTCACTCTGTCACCCAGGCTGAACTGGAGTGCAGTGGCAATCATAGCTCACTGCAACTTCCATCTCCCAGGCTCAAGCTGTTCTCCTACCTCAGCCTCCTGAGTAACTGGGACTCTAGGCATGTGCCACCATGTCTGGCTGATTTTTTGTTTTTTTGGAGTTTCACCATGTTACTCAGGCTGGTCTTGAACTCCTGAGCTCTAGCAATCTGCCCTCCTAGTGCTGGGATTACAGTTGTGAGGCACTGTGCCTGGCTGGTTCTTATTTTATAGCTTGCATTGTTCTGCTGAGATTCACCGTTTTTTCATTCGTTAGGTCTATCTTTTTCCTCTAAATCCTAGAAGGTATTTGTAAAAAGATCGTGCCTGCTAATTTAAATGTCTGGGTCATCTTGGGGTCTGTTTTTATTGATTGCTTTTTCTGTACATTATGAGTCAGATTTTCCTGCATTTTTAAAATTCCCTCCTCCCCTTTCCTGCCTTATTGCATGTTAAATAATTTTGATTGTATGCCAGACATGTGGGTGTTATATTATAGGGATTCTGGATCTTGTTTTGCTTTAAAGAAGTTTTCATTTTGTTTTGACAAGTAGTTAGGTTACTGTAGTTACTTAAATTACCGTGAGTTACTGGTTGTTAAGTTAGTTTGACCCTGCCAGGTTTGCTTTTATGCTTTGTTAGTATGGATTTATCCTCAGTCCAGACACCTGGCCCTTACAGTAGAGGTCACTCTTCAGATTTAATGCTTGACGTGTTTGGGATCTAAACAAAATGACAGAGGTGCTTAGCAAAGTCTCTCCACCCTGGATGAACTAGCACTTGAATGTCTTCCAGCACTGTGAAACCTCTGTGTCTGTGCAGTTCTCAGCCTCATGACCTCTGCTGTCTACTAAACTTTACAGAGTCTGGAAGCCATGGACCCATAGTATGCCTCCCACCATCTTCTGTTTACCTCTGTGTTCTATTATCCCTGCCCTGCCCTCATCTTCTCTCAGATTTCTTGCCCTACAAATTCTACCTGCCTCATCATCCTGAAATCCAATCCTTTGCTTCCTCAGTTCACAGAGATGGCTGCTGTCAGTTTAGGTTCCATCCTCCTGCACTATGGTTGGGAAGGTGCCCCAGGCAGGAAGTTGGAGGCAACATGCAACTTACCTTATATTTTTCTCTTCCTTCAAGGGTCACAGCCCTGCCTTGCCTGTTGTCTAATGCCTGAAAACAGTTGTCTCAATATTTTATTCAGCCTTACAGTTGCTTAGGACAAAAGGATGTCTAATACCACTTTTACTGCATTATGGACAGAAGCACAAGTTCAGTTCTGCATATTCTGTTTTGTTTGTTTGTTTGTTTTTTTAGACGGAGTCTCACTCTGTCGCCCAGGCTGGAGTATAGTGGCACTCTCAGCTCATTGCAACCTCTACCTTCTGGATTCAAGTGATTCTGCCTCAGCCTCCCGAGTAGCTGGGGTTACAGATGTGTGCCACCACTCCTGGCTAAGTTTTGCATTTTTAGTAGAGGTGGGGTTTCACCATGTTTGTCAGGCTGGTCTTGAGCTCCCGACCTCAAGTGATCTACCTGCCTTAGCTCCCAAAGTGCTGGGACAATTCTGCATATTCTGACCTGTGCAATATATATTTTTTTGTAGTTTGGCTTCTTTCACTCAACATATGGAGCATTCACTCATGTTGCTGCAAATATCAGTAGTTTGTTCATTTCATTATTGTTTAGATTTCTGTTGTATAAATATTGCGGAATTTATTTGCCCATGCCATTATCAATAAATTATTTTTAGTTTTAGCTATTTGTAATAATGCTGCTATGAACATTCTTACATATATCTATATACCTAGAAGTGGACTTGCTGAGTCACATGTTACAGGCATATTCAGCTTGTATAGATATTGCCAAGCAGCTTTCCAAAGTCATTGTATCACTTTAGCTCCTATCAATAGTATAGGAGAGTTCCAGTTGATTTACATTCTTGCCAAAACCTTGATATTGTAAATCTTTTGTTTTATTTCTAATTTTTATTTTATTTTATTGAGAAGGTCTCACTCTGTCTCCCAGGCTGGAGTGTGGTGTCACAAACATGGCTCATTGCCTCCTAGAAAGAGTGATTCTCCTTCTTCAGCCTCCTGAGTAGCATAGACCACAGATGTACACTGTAACACTCAGCTAATTTTTTAGATTTTTGTGAAGATGGGGTTTGGCCATGTTGTCCAGGGTGGGTTCAAAATCCTGACCTCAATTGATCCTCCTGCCTCTGCCTCCCAAAGTGCTGGGATTACAAGTGTGAGCCACCGTGCCTGGCCTTGTCAGACTTGATTTTTTTTCAGATAGAGTCTTGCTCTGTCATCCAGGCTGGGGTGCAGTGGCGCGATCTCACCACAACCTCCACATCCCGAGTTTCAGCGATTCTTCTGCCTCAGCTTCCTGAGTAGCTGGGACTACAGGCATGCGCCACCATGCCAGACTAATTTTTTTGGATTTTTAGTAGACGAGGTTTTACCACGTGGGCCAGGCTGTTCTCAAACTGCTGACCTCAAATGATCCGCCCACCTCGGCCTCCCAAAGTTCAGGAATTACAGGTGTGAGCCACTGCACTCAGCCTGGCCAGACTTTTAAATGTTAGCCTTGCAGGTGGCTGTGCAGTAGTATCTCCCAGCTTTAATTTGCTCTTCTTTAATGACTCATGAGGATAAGCACCTTTTCATATATATTTTTTTTTTTTGAGACGGAGTTTCGCTCTTGTTACCCAGGCTGGAGTGCAATGGCGCGATCTCGGCTCACCGCAACCTCCGCCTCCTGGGTTCAGGCAATTCTCCTGCCTCAGCCTCCTGAGTAGCTGGGATTACAGGCACACGCCACCATGCCCAGCTAATTTTTTGTAATTTTAGTAGAGACGGGGTTTCACCATGTTGACCAGGATGGTCTCGATCTCTTGACCTCGTGATCCACCCACCTCGGCCTCCCAAAGTGCTGGGATTACAGGTGTGAGCCACCGCGCCCGGCCCCTTTTCATATGTTTATTAGCCATTTGGAATATATGTATACCTGTGTATTTCTTGCCGGTTCACCTCTTTTGTCCATTTTTCTTTTCTTTTTTTTTTTCTTTGAGACAGAGTCTCACTTTGTTACCAGGCTGGAGTACAGTGGAGTAATCTCGGCTCACCACAACCTCTGCTACCTGGGTTCAAGCGGTTCTCCTGCCTCAGCCTTTCGAGTAGCTAGGGCTGCAGGCACGTGCCACTATGCCCAGGTGACTTTTGTATTTTTAGTAGAGACAGGGTTTCACCATGTTGTCCAGGATGGTCTCTATCTCTTGACCTTGTGATCCACCAGCCTCAGCCTCCCAAAGTGCTGGGATTACAGGTGTGCGCCACCTCGCCCAGCCCCATTTTTCTATTTATGTTTACTCTTTATTGATTTGTAGGAGTTATTTATGTATTCTCTCTCTCCCTCTCTCTCTCTGTCTCTCTCTTTTTTTTCTCTGAAGCAGAGTCTCATTCTGTCGCCCAGGCTGGAGTGCAGTGGCACAGTCTCGGCTCACTCTAGCCTTGACCTCCTGAGCTCAAGAGATCCTCCAGGAGAGATCCTCCAGCTTCATCCTCCCGAGTAGCTAGGACTATAGGTGTGCACCACCACTTCTGGTTAATTTTGTTATTTTTTGTAGAGTTGGGGTTTTACCATGTTGCCCAGATTGGTCTCAAACTTCTGAGCTCAGGCCATCCGCCCACCTTGGCCTCCCAAAATGCTGGGATTACAGGCGTGAGCCACTGTGCCTAGCCTGTGTACTCTCAATACAGGTCATTTGTTGAGGATATTTATTATGACTAACTTCTTTTTTTTTTTTTTTT
>NW_022437037.1:5475484-5489611 GCF_009761245.1 Sapajus apella
GCTCACCGCAACCTCTGCCTCCTGGGTTCAGGCAATTCTCCTGCCTCAGCCTCCTGAGTAGCTGGGACTACAGGCACGCGCCACCATGCCCAGCTAATTTTTTGTATTTTTAGTAGAGACGGGGTTTCACCATGTTGATCAGGATGGTCTCGATCTCTTGACCTCGTGATCCATCCGCCTCGGCCTCCCAAAGTGCTGGGATTACAGGCTTGAGCCACCGCGCCCGGCCATGACTATCTTCTTAAACTTTCTGGTTCACCTTTTCACTCTATTTATTTATATAATTATAGTCATTGTGCTTTTTTACTCTCTTTCTCTGTTTTTTTTGAGACAGAGTCTCCCTTTGTCACCCAGGCCCCAGGCTACGTGCAGTGGTCTGATCTCAGCTCACTGCAACCTCCACTTCCCAGGTTCAAGCGATTCTCCTGCCTCAGCCTCCCGAATAGCTGCGATAACAGGCGCCTGCCACCACACCCAGCTAGTTTTCTTGTTTTTAGTAGATACAGTTTCACCATTTTGGCCAGGCTGGTCTCGAACTCCTGTTCTCAGGTGATCCACCCACCTTGGCCTCCCAAAGTGCTGAGATTACAGGCTTGAGCCACCACTCCTGTCTGCTTTTTCACTTTCTTAATGGGGTCTTTGATAAACCTTAATTTTGACTTAGTCTAATTTAATCTTTTATGGTTAGTACATTTTTTGTGGTCTGTGTAAGATATCTTTGTGTCTACCCTAGGGTCACAAAGAAGTTTCACTCTTTTACCTCTCATGTTTGTAGTTTGCCTGGAATTATTTTTTCTGTGTAGAGGTGAAGGTTCATTTTTTTTCCTCATATTGACCTAGCTCTTTAATTGAAAAGAACATCTGCTGCTGTGTAAATCAGGTATCCATATATGTGTGGATCTGCTGGGGAACTCCTTCCCGTTAACTTGTTGCCTTTGTCCTTGCAGCAGTATTACACTGTATTACTGTAGCTTTAAAATAAATCTTAATGCCTGGAGAATAAGTCCTCCAGTTTTGTTCTTCAAGATTGTCTTGACTTGCTCCTTTGTATTTCCATATACATTCTAGAGTGGGTTTTATCAACTTCCGTACCCAAAAAGAAACACCCATAAGGATTTTCTCCTCTGTGCTAAATCTGTAGGTTACTTTGATCCTAGAAATGAATAATAGAATATAAATCATTCTTACTGATGAAAGAAAGCCATTTCAGGAGACGTTTTTTCTGTAAATGATAAAGGTTAAATGATTCCTGTCAATTGTTTCAAATTTTCGACTTTTAAAATACTTTCTACTTCTTTGCAATTCGCCTTTCTCTCTTTTTTTTTCTTTCCAATTGTATTTTTCCTTGACACTCAGTATTTGTCCCTTGATAGTGGAGACCATGTTTATACATTTTCATGGATCAAATAGTGTATTTTTTTTACAGACTAGCCGCTTAGCGAATATGCAGTTGAATCTACTTGAGTGTTTGGCAGGTTCAGGCATTGAACAAGTACTCAGTGCCTGTTCTGTGTCAGGTAATGTGTCAGTCTGCGGTAATAGAGCTGGGAACAACATAGCCCACAATAGGCTCTTTGTGTCTAATTTACATTCCTGAGGGCCACCATTGGCCATCTGCTTGGGAAAATGGCTATGGCCCTGAATAAACAGTGTGGAGTGGGTCCAGGGAACCCACGGAGGAAAGGGGGCATTTACTCAACCTGATCATCTTTGTTAAGCAGTGGAAAGACCCCTGGTGGAGCCAGCATTGCGTGTTATCCTTGTGCAGGGGCCATGCTGATCTCTGTATCCTTCCAATTTTAGCATGTGTGCTGCCGAAGGGAGCACAATACCCTTTATCTTTTCATCTTTTTTATATCAGTGGCTGCTTGTGGACTCTCACAGAATCTGGTGGACTCATTTTCTCTGTGTATTTAATTTTTCTCCTGGAAATGACCGCCAGGAGTGTGACTTGTTCAAGTGTCGCTAGGTTAATTGGTGTTAGCATTGGTAGGGATGAAATTGAGAAATCTTAAAAATAGAGAATTCCTTCAGATTTCATTCTTGAGAGGCAGAAAGCAGGAAATAGAATTGCTAAGTAGAGAAGGGGAGTGTTTTTTAGTAGAAATACTTGTATGAGAATAAGAGGATGGGGCCATAGTCTGAGGTTGCCTGTTTTGCTTGTTCTTTGGCCTAGTTAGGTCTTGGGTTGGTTTACTTCCTGTACAAATTGTGAGTTACTAGGGGCTAATTTATAGTAATATCTAAACTGATTGGAACCTTCACTTGAATAGAATTTAGTTTTGGCATGTTTGCTTTTAAGAGAAAGAAAGAGAGGCAGCCAACCCAGTATCAAGAGTTTAGTCAAACAATCCCAGATTTGCTGTGGTAGTGAATAGATTCAGCATAAATGTTTGTACTTTCTACTTCTTCAGTATCATATAGTAATTTATTATTTTGTTTTGTTTTTTTGAGTTAGAGTTACACTCTGTCGCCCAAGCTGGAATGTAGTGGTGCAATCTTGGCTTACTACAACCTCTGCCCCCCAAGTTCAAACAATTCTCCTGCCTCAGTCTCCCGAGTAACTAGGATTACTGGCACCTGACACCGTGCCCAGCCATTTTTTTTTTTTGTATTTTTAGTAGAGGCAGGGTTTCACCATCTTGGCCAGGCTGGTCTTGAACTCTTGACCTTGTGATCCACCTGCCTTGGCCTCCCAAAGTGCTGGGATTACTGGTGTGAGCCACCACACCCAGCCCCAGTAATTTATTGTTTTATTGATGATTCTGCAGCATCTTAGGCTGCAAAGAGTATCTCCTGAGGATGCGTAAAGTTAAAAAAAGTTTTTTTAATTGAAGCAGGGTCTCACTGTTGTTCAGGATGGCCTTAAATTCCTGTGCTCAGGTGATCCTCCTACCTCCACCTCCCAGGTTGCTGGGAGTACAGGTGTGCACCACTGTGCCTGGCTCTAAGGCACTTTCATATACTTTTTTGGGAGGTCTATGGTATAGGTAGGACAGGCATTATTCCCTTCTTTCAGTAGGAAAACTTGGGCTTCAGGGTGGTAATGTGTTTAGGGTTACATTGCTGATTAGTTATAGAGCTGTGGTTGAAATGAAGTGTCTTGACAGCTTGAGTATTTTTTTTCTACTGGAAACATTACTTTTTGAAGATAGACTAATGCATTTCAAAAACATTAACATCATTGAAATGTGCGGGGTCTAGGTTTAGAGTTATCGGATTTTTAATTTTTTCACAGTTTTGAGGTATGTTTTTGATATTCTATTGAATATTCTTATTCTTTCTTTCTTTCTTTTATTTATTTATTTTTTTTGAGACAGGGTCTCACTCTGTCACCCAGGCACGATCTTGCCTCACCACAATCTCTGCCTCCCGGGTTCAAATGATTCTCCTGTCTCAGCCTCCCAAGTAGCTGAGATCACAGGCGTGTGCCACCAAGTCTGGCTAATTTTTGCATTTTTAGTAGGGACAGAATTTAGCCATACTGACTAGGTTGGTCTTGAACTCCTGGCCTTAAGTGATCTACCTGCCTCAGCCTCCCAAAGTGCTGCAATTACAGGTGTGAGCCACTGTACCCAGCCTCTATTGAATATTCTTACCCTTTCATAGTTGGGTGTTTTGGAATGGTGGTGTGTAACAAACATACCTTATGTATCCTTATGTATGATTTATAAATTTATGCTGCTATGAAATTTTATAACTATAGTTATTTATAATTTAAAAATATATGCATTTTTGTATAAAATTTTTTACAAGCTTTGTGGCAGTTTTAAGATTTATTCTAAAATTAAATTGAACCCCCCCTTTTTTTGGGGCGGAGATACAGCCTTGCTCTGTTGCCTAGACTGGGGTGCAGTGGTGCGATTTCTGCGTACTGCAACCTCTGCCTCTCGGGTTCAAGTGATTCTCCTGCCTTAGCCTTTCAAGTAGCTGGGATTATAGGTACCCGTCACCACGTCCAGCTAATTTTTTTATTTTTAGTAGAGGTGGGTTTTCACCATATTGGGCAAGCTGGTCTTGAACTCCTGACCTCAGGTGATCTGCCCGCCTTGGCCTCCCAAAGTGCTGGGATTACAGGTGTGAGCCACCATGCCCGGCCTAAATTGAACACTTTTGAATAGATAATACATTTTCTAATTTAAACTACAAAACTGCAGTACAAACATGTATTTTCAGAAGCTTGCTTGCACCTCTGCCACTCTATCCTTTTCTTTCTCCTACTCCTCTAGAAAGCATTTTTTTGTAGTTTTAAAAAATCCTTTCAGTGTTGTTTTTTGCAAATACAACCAAATATATATCTATTACACAAAAGATAGCATACGATATATACTGGTCTGTACCTAATTTTTTGTTTTTCCCTTAGTAGATCTTCAGGATCTCCCCTTATTGGATTATGGATATCTTCCTTCTTTTTTGGCTGCATTGAATTCCACTATCTTGGAAGTATCATTGGTTTTCCAACCAGTTGTTTCTGGACATTTCGAGTATTTCCAGTCTTTAGCTATTATAAACAGTGCTTCAGGGCTTCAGGGATAAACTAATAGCTGTAGGAGAGATTCCTAAAAGTCGGGCACTGGGCTAAAGGGTACATGCATTTGCCGTTTCTGTTAGTAGATGGATTCTACTTAGTAGATATCTACTAATTCATGTATGTCTGTGTATATGTCTCTGTGTGTGTGTGCGCACGCATATAGATACACACATATATATATATATATGTATATATATATGTGTGTATATAGGCTGGAGTGCAGTGGCATTATCTCAGCTCACTGCAGCCTCAGTCCTCTGGGCTCAAGTGATACTCCCACCTCAGCCTTTCTGGTAACTGGAACAGTACATGTGTGCCCCTATGCCTGGCTGTTTTTTGTATTTTTTGTAGAGATGGGGTTCTGCCACATTGCCCAGGCTGGTCTTAAACTCCTGGATTCAAGTGCCTCCTCAGCCTCCCAGAGTGCTGGGATTATAGGCATGAGCCACTGCACCTGGCCTGTATTAATATAGGGTAATAGAGATCTGTGTTGGTGGATATTTCCTAACTTTGTTCCATAGACGTTATTCTAGTTTACACTCCCACCACCCACTGGAAATACAGAGGGTGCCTTCATCCCCAAAGCCTGGCTAAGAGAGTGTATTGTTAAGCTTTGGGACTTTTACCAATCTGACACTTAAAAAATAGTATTTTAGTATGGTTTTAAATGGTAGCTCTCGTGTGAGTGAAGTTGAATGGTTTTCTTTCTTTTTTTTTTTTTTTGAGATTAAGTTTCGCTCTTATTGCCCAGGCTAGAGTGCAATGGCTCAATCTTGGCTCACTGCAACCTTGACCTCCCTGGTTCAAGCGATTCTCCTGCATCAGCCTCCCGAGTAGCTGGGATTACAGGCGTGTGCCACCACACACTGGCTAATTTTTGTATTTTTAGTAGAGACAGGATTTCACCATGTTGACCAGTCTGGTCTGAAACTTTGGACCTCGCGATCTGCCTGCTTTGGCTTCCCAAAGTGCTAGGAGGCATAAGCCACTGTGCCCAGCCACCTGGACATGTTTGAAGAACCCAGTACCTTAGGTTTATGGAGCTTTTATGTTTGGTCCAGACTACGTTTCAGGGAAGCCACAAAGCAGAGTTTAAAGCCTTTTGAGCACTGAGCTGGTTGTTGATGCTAACAGGGCTAAGACTAGTGAAAAAAGTCATGTTGAGGCATCTGCTCATTTCCACAGTTCCAGTGTCTTCCTTGACAACTGCTTGTGCCCACTGTTTGCCCCCTTTGCCTATGTGTTAAAACTGCCTCTATCTCAGAACAGTGTCCTTTCTTTTTTTTTTTTGGCACCCAGGCCAGAGTGTAGAGTGGCGTGATCTCAGCTCACCGCAACCTCTGCCTCCTAGGTTCAAGCTGTTCTCCTGCCTCAGCCTCCCGAGTAGCTGTGTTATAGGTGTGTGCCACCACACCTGGCTAATTTTGGCATTTTTAGTAGAGACAGGGTTTCACCATATTGGCCAGGCTGGTCTCGAACTCCTGACCTCGTGATCCGCCCGCCTTGGCCTTCCAAAGTGCTGGGATTACAGGCGTGAGCCACTGCAGTGTATTTTGAGGAATGATGGTCTCTTAAAAGGAAAACCAAAAGATAAGACCTAAGGCAAAGGAAATCGTAGTCTCAATGCAAAGATACAATCAGAACATTGCCTAAGGGGGAAAGAAATGTTATGATAGTGCTTGTATTTGCCTTTCCTTCTTTAGACCAATAGTAGTAACAGGTAACTTGGGTTGAATGCTTACCAAGTTCCAGGCAGTAGTCAAATAACTTTTAATATTTAATGCTCAGAAAAGTAAGGAAGAAATAAAAACTAAGAACTTACTAGCACATCCAGAGTGTTTGTATTTCTTGAAAAGCTCATTAGAGGTGGTTGCTGGAATGAGATAGTTTGTGGACGTGAACAAGAACACAAAAAAATGTGTAACATGATATGAGTGATGGTAATATAGCAGGTCTCCAAATAATGGCCTTTCCTTCAGTGTCATTTCATTATCATGTTGATGAGAAAAAAAAAAGCAATTCCCTACCGGA
This sequence comes from Sapajus apella, assembly GCF_009761245.1. NCBI lineage: Eukaryota > Metazoa > Chordata > Mammalia > Primates > Cebidae > Sapajus > Sapajus apella. The sequence goes on from NW_022437037.1 coordinate 5,482,047, forward strand.
GGCACTATGTGGAGTTTACACATTCTCCCGTGTCCTTGTGGGACTTAACTCTTGTTTATATCAACCTGCTGATTGATCGACCAGTCATGGAAAATTGGTTTTGTTATATGTCATTTTGCTCAAAGTCCCAGTTTCCATGAACCTGTCGACAACATTAAGTGAGAACTTACTGTAGTTACTCCCTCCTCATTCAAAACAAAATTATTATTTAGTGGATATAAGGAGAAAAATTGTTTTCCCTCAGATGTATCCTTCTGTGTGATATGTGTCTTTTTCTTTTGAGACAGGATCTTGCTCTGTTGCCCAGCCTGGATTGCAGTGGCATGATCTTAACTCACTGCAACCTCCGCCTCCCTGGTCCAAACGATTCTCCTGCCTCAGCCTCCTGAGTAGCTGGGATTGAGGTGGGTGCCACCACACCCAGCTAATTTTTTTGTGTTTTTTTTTTTTTTAGTAGAGACGTGGCTTCACCATGTTGGCCAGGCTGTTCTCACCCTCCTGACCTCAAGTGATCCACCTGCCTCTGCCTGCCAAAGTGCTGGGATACAGGCATGAGACACTGCCTGGCCTGATATGTGTCTTTTTAGGCACGAAGTGCTTATGTTGTTTGTTAGTGGTACGCTGCCTTCGTAGCTCTGTTTTACCTTGGCTGAGACACGATGTGGTGTTTAGTTAGTAGTATCCTCTTCGGCACTGTCTTATTCATGATCATTGTCAATCTAAATGCATAGTGTTTCCTAATTTTTTTTTGAAGCCTTTTTAAAAAAGTTTAATTGAGATATGGTTACAATGGAGAAAAGCCTTCAGGAAATATAAAAACATTTTTTAAAATAGCTTTATTACTTATTATAAGAACAACATAAATTTTCGTAAATTATTCAATCAAGGAAAATTGATTCAGAAAGCCATTTGAAATTCAGTCAGCATGATCAATGATCATTTGAATTGGATTAACCCCTAAATCTTCTCCTAGTCAAAGTAAGGAAGATGTAGGTGCCCTAAGAACATTTTTCAGGGTGCATTTGTGTTATATTGCTTCCACTTCAGGAAGTCTTAATTATTGCATGGATTTTATAAGTTGATCAAACCATGGTATGACTTCTGTGGGTGCTGGTAAGTCCACATCATTGCTTTGTAATAATCTATAATCATGCCTGGGTGCAGTGGCTCACGCTGGAATTTCAACACTTTGGGAGGCTGAGGTGAGAAGATTGCTTGAGCACAGGAGTTTGAAACCAGCCTCTAACATAGGAGACTCTAACGTAGGGAGACCCCATCGCCACAGAAAATAAAAAATTACAATAAAAGATGTGTAATAACAATGTTAAAGTGAATCAGAAGAGTTGGTAAGTTATGATCCTTTAATTGAATTGAAGTTTTTTGTTTAAATTGGCTTGCAGAGGAGTTTCCAGTAAATTAATAATGAATTCTGTAATTAATATTATGTTAATATTAATTGTTATTTCAATGAGGTTACTGCCCTGCATGCAATTACCTGTAATTCCTGTTGAAATTACAGGTGTGAGTCACTGCTGCTGACCTTTGCTTATCACTGAGAAGTAAACAGCTGCACTGTGGGCTTAATACCACTTAACACGAGTGACTCCATATTGAGACAGTACGATCACAAATGATTATTATATGTTGGTGAACAGCCACAGGTACATAGGCTGAGGAGCAACATCCTTGCTCCTGGGATATCCTTTAGTCAAAGGGCTGGAAGGGTCCTGGAGGTTTGCCACTTCTCCATGTTGAGGTACAAAGTTCCTAGGCTAAGGGATTGGCTGCATTGTTATGTGTGAGTGCTATTCATGGGGCTGCCTGGCACCCACAGATGCCACAGCAGATGCATGGTTGAGGGAAAGGAGCAGGAATACCAGTTACCATGCTGGAGTAACAGTTACTGCACTGGAATGCCAGTTACCACATTGAAGTAACAGTTACCGCACTGGAATGCTAGTTACCACGTTGAAGTCACAGCTACAGCACTGGAATGCTAGTTACCATGTTGAAGTAACAGTTACCACACTGGTATACCGGTTACCATGCCAGACTGACTGTTTTGACCAAGGTCTTGGTTTTGGGTTGTATGGCAGGGGCGAGACCATGCCTGTCCTCAGGCATTTCCGATCTAGCATAGAGAAAAATAGGAGCAAGATAAGAACAATGTACTGAAAAGGAAATTGGATGAGGGCCTGGGAAAATGGGTAAAGTGAGCTGGTTGGAGTTGGGTGAGTGCCACATCTTCCAGTCCCTAAACAGATCAGTGCTGTGGTGGCTGTGGTGCCTCTGCCCCGGACCTTCTTAGACAGGGCCTGGGTGCCCTTTACAGACCAGTTGTGAAGAGAAAGGAACCTAGCCATGTGACCTTTTGCCCTATAAACCTAGTCCCTTGTTGTGGTGCGAGGCTCAGTCCTCAGCCCACTGATCTCGTGTGTTCTCTGGTTGCCCCTGGTTTTGGCTGAACTCAAAGGATGGCCGTTTGTGAGAAGTGTTGGTACCTTTTGCTGCTTTTGTGCTCTAGCTGTGGTGGGTGCCATTTTGGGGATTATGCTCAGCAGTGAGTCACATGAGATGCGCACATAGCTTTTCAGTGATTAATCCGGTACAATGCCCTTACAGCATACTTCTGAGATGTACTGATGATGACTGCAGTTAAAGCTTTTTCTCCCCTGGCTAGAACTTGAGGCCCATTTCAACAAAATCACTTCCATCTCTTCTGAAATGCATCGGGAAAACTGGAGGCCATTACTAGATTTACAGACGATGGGCTATACTTAACCTATCTTAGCCAGACACCAGGTTTTGTCATATATTCCCTACCTGTTATGGCTGCCATTTGAGGGCTTTCTCCGTGCTAGGCACTATGTAGCGTTCTTGACATATTTTTTTTAAAGTTACCAAATAATGCTAGAGTCTTTATTCTCAAGTGCAAATCTAAGTTCAGGGTTCAGTAGCTTAAAACCCTTTGGTGGTTCCCATTATATAGAGTAACATTCTTCATTTTTAAAAAAGATCATGTACCCTTATTAGAATTTTGTAAGCAAACAAATATGTGTGTATCATATATATGTTTATACGTATAGCAGATGTATACAATAGTATGTGCTATTAAGATTCTTTGTATATTATAAAGCATAAAATGAAAATGAGGAAGATGAAACAAATTGCATTGTAAATATTTAAAACTTTAAAAAATGTGTTAACTGGTACAAATATTTTTGTTTCTAAAAAATTATTAATGAGCAATATGCCTGAATTTGCTTCACTGTTTTTTTTTGTTTTTTTTTGAGACGGAGTTTCACTCATGTTACCCAGGCTGGAGTGCAATGGCGTGATCTCGGTTCATCGCAACCTCCACCTCCTGGGTTCAGGCAATTCTCCTGCCTCAGCCTCCTGTGTAGCTGGGATTACAGGCATGCACTACCATGCCCAGCTAATTTTTTGTATTTTTGGTAGAGACGGGGTTTCACCATGTTGACCAGGATGGTCTCGATCTCTTGACCTCGTGATCCACCCGCCTTGGCCTCCCAAAGTGCTGGGATTACAGGCTTGAGCCACCGCGCCCGGCCTTGCTTCACTGTTTTTTAAAATCTTGGTTTAACATTTGCCATACAGCTATTTTAACATCTTATACTAAAGTTTATTCCTTTTCATTTTTTTATTTTTTATTTCAGAGTAAGGCTCAGGATGGAGTACAGTGGTGCAATTGTGGCTGACTGCAACCTCCACCTCTCAGGCTTAAGTGATCCTCCCACATCAGCCTCCCACATAGTTGGGACTCCAGGTGCACACCACCTTGCCCAGCTAATTTTTAAATACTTTTGAGACCCTGTCTCAAAAAAACAAAACCAAAACAAAATCAAGTCTTCCTCAGTCTTCTTTTTTTTCCCCAGTCTTCTCTTTATTTTTTTATTTTTATTTTTTTGGTGAGATGGAATGTCGTTCTGTCACCCAGGCTGGAGTGCAGTGGCACAATCTCAGCTCACTGCCCCCTGGGTTGAAGTGATTATTTTGTCTCAGCCTCGGGAGTAACTGGGATTACAGGCATGCACCACTACACTGGCTAATTTTTGTATTTTTTTCTAGTAGAGATGCGGTTTCACCATGTTGGCCAGGCTGGTCTTGAACTCCTGACCTCAGGCAATCCACCCATCTCGGCCTCCCAAAGAGCTGTGATTACAGGCATGAGCCACCACGCCCAGCCCCAGTCTTCCTCTTATAGGGAGACTTGTGATTACATGTAGGCCCACTATGATAATGGAGGATAATGCCCCCATCTCAAGGTTCTTAATCACATCTCCAAAGACCCTTTTCTCCTGTATAGGGTAACACTCATAAGTTCCAGTAATTAGGACAGGCATATCTTTTAGAGGTCCATTTTTTAGCCTACTACCCTTGGCTAAGGACCTAGGAATGGGTCACTAGGTTATATGGTGAGTATGTGTTTAATTTCATGAGAAACTGCCAAGCTGTTCTGCAGAGTGCAGTCCCTTCATGTCTTACCCGCACCCTCGAACACCAGAATTCCTGGTAGCCTCGGCAGAACTGGCTATTGTCAGTATTTTTTATTTTAGCCATTCTAGTGGGTTTCTCATCATGGTTTTGTTTTCCCTGACAGCTAATGAGGTTGAGCATCTTTTAGTGTGAAAACCTCATATCTTTTAGTTTTCCTTCTATTACCTGCATACGTATGACGAAGAAGAGTGTGAATGAATCATAACTAAAGGGAAGAAGAACATTGCTGTCTTACAACAGACTCCTGCCTTGTCATTATACAGTACGGTACAATAATACATTACACATCTCGTTGAGTCCATCTTGTCTGTTAAAGTTCTTTATAAAATTTGTTGAGTTGATGACATGCTTGACTTTAGTATAAGGAGTGACTGTTATATTGCTTTTTATTTTCTTTTTCTGAGACAGAGTCTCAGAAAAGGCTCAAGTGATTATGCCGCAGCCTCCCAAGTAACCGGGATTACAGGCATGCGCCGCCTGGCTAATTGTTGTGTTTTTAGTAAAGACAGGGTTTCACCATGTGGCCAAGCTGGTCTCAAATTCCTGACCTCAAATGATCCACCTAACTTGGCCTTCCAAAGTGCTGGGATTACAGGCATGAGCCACTGTACTTGGCCTCTATATAGGTTTTAATAAATAATAAAGACTCTAAATTATGCTTATTTACTACCAAATAATCTTTTTAAATGAAAAGTTTATCACTCCCAACCCTCAGCCACGACACCAAGTATGAAACAGGCATATCCATTTGCTGCCATTAGGCTGTGGTTCACACTGGTTTAGTGTTGCTGTAGATCACTTTTAGGGACATTTAATGATTTTTTTTATATTACATCTTGAGCACTAGCCATTTATTTTCTCTTGAAGCAGTGGTTTATAGTAATACATTGTGCTCAATTCTTTTTTGGTTCTTTATCAAGTTGAACACAGTAGCTTCTGTTGCTTGAGTTCTTGTAGAGTTATGAGGGGAAATTAATGCTGGCGACCAGTATTTAAGAATTAAAAACCTCTGTTCAGAAAGGCAATGCAGAGTAGAATAATGAACTGATACTATAAATGACATATCTTGACATTGGGGGTTTAGTATAAATAAATAGGCATTAGGTTACAGTCTCTAGAAATTGAAAAGCTATTATTTACCCTAAAAATGGTCATAGAACAGAAAACAGAATTATATGGCATTTCCTTGCTAACCTACCAGAGCCTACCCGCTCCAAAGATTATAGGGCTAAAGCCTGGTCCACTAAATTGTTGTCAGCCACATGGGCTTTAGAGTATGTTGACTTGATCAAACATTTACTATTTATAAAAATTTGAGGCCAGGCGTGGTGGCTCCTGCCTGTAATCCCAGGACTTTGGGAGGCCGAGGCGGGTCAAGGTCAGGAGATCAAGACCATCCTGGCTAACATGGTGAAACCCCGTCTCTACTAAAAATATAGAAATTAGCTGGGCATGGTGGCATGCGCCTGTAGTCCCAGCTACTCGGGAAGCTGAGGCAGGAGAATCACTTGAACCTGGGAGGAGGAAGTTGTAGTGAGCTGAGTTCAGGCCACTGCACTCCAGCCTGGCGACAGAGCGAAACTCCATCTCAAAAAAAAAAAAAAAGTTTCTTCTACCGTATATCCCGACACTTAAAGCCACGTGATCTTGTAGAAGTCACTTAGCTAATGAGGTCAAACTGAGTCCTTTCTCCATCTGTTGAATGAGGACGGTGATAGACTCTTTATTTGATCTCTCCCGGGCGGTACGCTGAGATCAGGATGAGCTGATATCCGTGAAAGAGCTCTGGATACTATCAAGTGCTTTAGGAATGTATGGGCTTATTATTTTATGAAATTGTTGATTCATCTTCATAATTTTAGTTACAAGATCTCTATTCTAATGCTAATGCTTATGGAAGATCTTTTCACTTTCTTAGAAAATATTGCCAGTGCTGGGCACAGTGGCCCGTACCTGTAATCCCAGACTTTGGGTGGCTGAGGTAGGATGATCACTTGAGCCCAGGAGTTTGAGGCCACCCTAGGCAACATGGCAAGACTCCATCTCTACAAAAATCGAAGAAAAAAAAAAAACTATCCAGGTGTGGTGGTGCACGCCTATGGTTCCAGCTACTTGGGAGGATAAAGAGGGAAGATCACTTCAGCCCAGGAGGTCAAGGCTGCAGTGAGCTATCATTGTCACGCTCCACTCCAGTCTGGACAACAGAGTGAGACCCTGACTCAATAAATAAATAAATAATACATATATCTCTCCAAGTATAATTATATACTTAGAGGTCAGTTTAGTCACGGATTTCTCAATTTATTTCTTCTAATTTTTGTCAGTAAAACAGTAGGGATAAATTAAAGAGGAGGAAAGAAAAATCCTTCCTTCTTTCCTCACTTTCTCCTTCCCTCCTTTCTTCCCTCCCTCCCCTTTTTTATTATTATTAATAAAAAAAAAGTGAAGAAATCTTTCCCTTTGTGGAAAACATGCAAAACACTGTCATAATGTTTAAGAATATATAAATTTTATTTTGTATATATCCTCCCTCTTATTATTATTTTTTAAAGTGATTTATTTAGAGAGAGAAAAAGGAGAAGGAGAGAGAAACTGCTAACTCTCACACTGAGTGAGAGAAAGAAAAGCCACTCTCACACTGAGTGAGAAGGGTTCGCAGACGGGGAAAACCAGAGAAGGAAAGCTCCTCTCACACTGAGGGAGAGAATCCAGAAAGATGGAATCCGGGAAAGGAAAGCAGCTTCCACACTGAGTGGTAGGGAATTGAGAGAGGTGGAGTTTAGGAGAGGAAAAGCAGCTTCCACAAGAGAGTGTTCGTGGAAGGGGACCCAAACATGGAGTCCTCCTTTTTTGTTGTTGTTGTTGGACAGAGTCTTATGTGTCACCCAGGCTGGAGTGCAATGGCGTGATCTCAGCTTACTGCAACCTCGCCATCCTGGGTTCAAATGATTCTCAGGCCTCAGCCTCTTAATAGCTGGGATTACAGACATGAGCACCCAACCTAACATGGTTCTTTTTTTCTTTTTCTTTTTTTTTTTTTTTTTTTT
>NW_022437037.1:5489711-5516045 GCF_009761245.1 Sapajus apella
GCCTCCCAGGTTCAAGCGATTCTCTTGCCTCAGCCTCCCAAGTAGCTGGGATTACAGGTGCTCACCACTATACCCAGCTAATTTTTTGTATTTTTAGTAGAGACAGGGTTTCACCATGTTAGTGAGGCTGGACTTGAACTCCTGACCTCAGGTGATCCACCCTCCCAAAGGACTGGAATTATAGGCATGAGCCACCACGCCAGCTTCCCTAATAGCTGGGATTAGAGGCATGTGCCACCATGCCCAGCTAATTTTGTATTTTTAGTAGAGATGGGGTTTCTCCATGTTGGTCAGGCTGGTCAGGTGATCCGCTCACCTCAGCCTCCCAAAGTGCTGGGATTACAGGTGTGAGCCACCTTTTCTTTTTCTATTCAGCTTTTTTTTGGTAGGATTGCGGTAGTTGTAAGGGAGTGTTGATAGGATAGTGAAGAAATCTTTCCCTTTGTGGACAACATGCAAAACACTGTCATAATGTTTAAGAATACATAAATTTTATTTTGTACATGTCCTTTGGAAACTTGCTTTTTTTAATTCATCTTTTTTTTTTTTTTTTGAGATGGAGTCTCGCTCTGTTGCCCAGGCTGGAATACAGTGGTGCGATCTTGGCTCACTGCAACCTCTGCCTCCCAGGTTCAAGTGATTCTCCTGCCTCAACCTCCCAAGTAGCTGGGACCACAGGCACATGCCACCACACCTGGCTAAAGTTTTGTATTAGTAGAGACAGGGTTTCACCATGCTGGCCAGGCTGGTCTTGTCTCCTGACCTCAGACCTCAGGTGATCCGATCCAGCAGCCTTGGCCTCCCAAAGTGCTGGGAGTACAGGCGTGAGCCCATGTGCCCTACTATTCAGCATTGTTTTGAAGACTTCTCTGTGCTGACACATGTAGACCTAGGTCCTCATTTTAATTGCTGTGTGGTATTGTGTTACGTGATGAAACCATAATTTGTCCATTCTCCTATTTATAGCCAATAATGCACCACTTTTTCCACCCTGACAAACAGTACAGCAGTGAATGTCCTTTTATGTTTTTCTTTGTGCGTGTGTGGGAGTTTCTCTAGGGTGATGGGTTAGGCAGGATAGGATAGGCTTTCCTGTAGTAATAAACAGCCCCCAAATCCCAGTTGTTTAACCGCAAAGTGTATCTCTTCTGGGGTGTGGTTGTGGGGATGCTCTGCCATGTAGTCTTTCAAGGACCCAGGCTGCTGGAGCTCACACTGTCTTGTGGCTGCACAGCTGAAGTATGCAGCCTCCTTGCTGTCAACACAGGGCAAGCAAGCAGGGAGAAGTGCATGTGGACTGACTCCCTCAGTTCAGGAAAGGGAAGGAGTACCAGTAATTGGTTAGCACTAGTAATGCCTACTGAAGATGGACACCTAGAAGTGCTGGCCTCGACTGTTTAATACTGCGTATGTAACACACTGCCTGGAAGTGTTCCACAAGCCCCTAGACAGAGCGGTGACCAGTTCTTCCCCAGATTAGTTAATTTGAAAAATTTGAATTTGGGAGCCTTTAGTCTTAAATTATAAATTGTTGTGTATCAAGGACCTAAAAAATAATAAAACAAAGTGAAGGCTAGAATCTTCTGTCTTAGGATTTGTAATTCAGTACAACTGCTACTTATATTTAAAAATCTAGAACAGAGGTTTTCTGTTGGCCTAGGTTCAGTTACAGAGAGATGAACCTACTATTTTTAATGGGAAGGGGTTGATTATAGAGTATTGTATAGCCAACAGTTATGGGGAGGGCTGAAAAAGCAGCCCTTGGTTGGGCTTCATGAGTGATTCCCAGACAGAACCGCCTCATAGACCTGGGCTACTGAGGAAGCTGCAAGCTCTTCAGGAATTGGGAAGTGTCAGCTGTAGAATCTCTGCCACAATCAAGGCCTTCCTGCTCCTGGCTCCAGAGCCAGTTTATGGTCAGCCAGCAAAATTAATGTCCTGCACTCTGCTCCTAACACCCACAAAGCCAGTGCCTAGACACAGGACCACTCGTTCCGCCTCAGAAAAGCAAATGCTTCCCAGCCAGGCTTGCCCACAGCAGCAGATGTGTGCTGGTCCTCTCATCTGCTTTCCAAATCTCGTGTGATTGTATCCAACTTGCAGACTCCAAATCACATTTAAACTCTAGCTGCAGGGGAGCTGGTGATGTGGCTTTAAGATCTTCGGCCTCTGCACTATAGGAAGGGCCACTGGAAGGAGGAGGATGGAATGGCTACAGAGTATCCATCCACCATACTCACTCCAAGTTCTTAACCTGATATGGAGATGTATGGGTATAATTTAGGGAGTCTTTGACCCCTGTAATTTTATGCATACTCGGGAATGTGCACAAGAACATTTTTCTTTCATTAGACTCTCAAAGGGGACAATGACCCAACAGAGGCTAAGCACCATTAACCAGGTAAGTTAAGTAATTAAGCACCCAGATTCTAAAGGCAGGCAGACCTAGATGTGAATCCTGTCTCTGCTTCTTAGCTGTTGTGAGATTCCGGCATGTTATTTCATTCTGTAAGCCTTAATTTTCTCAGGTTTAAAATAGGGTCCTGAGGATACTTTCATGGAGGTTTCATGATACCAGCATCCTACTGGGAACTGTAACTCCTGCTGCCAACCAAATATGCATAATATCTTTGGCTTGGCACTCAAGGTCATCTCTGAAGTAGCCCAAACATGCTTTCCTGCCCTACTGCAGGGTTGCTATGAGGGTGAAGTATGGAATGCATGTATGATAAATGCCTGGTATATAATGCCTGGCCCCCTAAAACAACCAAAAAGTAGTCCTGTCTTCCCAAAGCTAGTGGTTGCACTGTGTATTCATTCATTCCTCAGAAGAGCATGGCCAACATGAAAATGATGGTGTGCTGCTGCCATGTCTGTTAAGATTGCCTTTTGGTGGCTGGGCACAGTGGTGGCTCATACCTGTAATCTGAGCACTTTGGGAGCCTGAGGCAGACAGATCACTTGAGGTCAGGAGTTCAAGACCAGCCATGGCCAACATGGTGAAACCCCGTCCCTACTAAAAATACAAAAAATTTAGCTGAACGTGGTGGTGAGCACCTGTCATCCCAGATACTAGGGAGGCTGAGACTGGAGAATCACTTGAACCCAGGAGGTTGAGGTTGCAGTGAGCCAAGATCATGCCATTGTACTCCAGACTGGGTTACAAAGCAAGACTTAGTTTCAAAACAAAAGGAATATATACCCTCTAATAACTCCTACTTGTGCAGCAGAAGTGAACTTGGCTATCATTTCTGCATGCTGTGCTATTGCCGTGCTGTTTATCACAGTGGTGTTTACTGTCTTGTACTTGCCTCTGTTCATCTCCTCTTTTTTTTTTTTTTTTTTTGAGGCAGAGTCTTGCTCTGTTACCCCAGCTGGAGTTTAGCGGTGTGATCTTGGCTCATCGCAACCTCCACCTCCTGGTTTCAAGCGATTCTCCTGCCTCAGCCTCCCAAGTATCTGGGACTACACAGGCATATGCCACCACACCGGCCTAATTTTTGTATTTTTAGTAGAGATGGGGTTTCACCATGTTGGCCCAGCCAATCTTGAACTCCTGACCTCAAGTGATCTGCATGCCTCGGCCTCCCAAAGTGCTGGATTACAGGTTGGAGCCACGGTGCCCGGCCTCATCTCCTCTTAAATATCTTTAGAGCAAAGATTATGTCATAACCCTGGCATGTAGTAAAGTGCCTATTACATAGTAGACTTTTAATAAATGTTTGTTAAATGTGTGAATGGATAATGAATAAAGAAACTTGTTAATGTTTTTAGCTTGGAGGAGAGAAACCTAAGGGCAGATACGTTTGCTGTTTGAAAATATTTAGACTGTCATGTAAAGGGGAGTTGGTCTCACCCTATACTGCTTTAGGAGGCACAATTAGTAGTTGTGGATGGAAGTCACAAAATAAGGCACATTTGGCCTCAATATGAAAAGAGCTTTCAGATAATGAGAGAATCAAATAATGGGGTTGTGTCTTGGAAGCCAGTGATTAATGGTCATTGGAGGTGTTAAAGGAGAGGCAAGACAGGAAGATATAGATGGGGTTTGAATGCTGTGCGGGGCTTCTTAGCACTCTTCCTTTTCTTAGTGCTTTTAACATGCAGACTAGGGAATATTAAGGATAAGGCCTTAATATTATAATAATAGAGAGATTATTGTCTTGCTCAGGGAGAGAAGATATATTCAGGTGGGAAAGGGCAAAGGGTGTTAGGAATGGCTTGGCTGGGATATTCAGGGGAATATGTGGAGTGAGGCAGGGAAGCATGTTTGGGCTACTTCAAAGATGACCTTGAGTACCAAGCCAAAGGTTCTGGAGATATTTGGTGGGCACTGGGCATTATAGATACCCAGCAAGATACTGGCACCATGAAAGCGCCACAGAAGTGTCCTGAGCACCTAGAACAGTACTTGGCACATAGCAGATCTTCAATAAATAGTTGCTGAAGGAATATGTTAGAAAATCAGAGCTATGATTTAAGAAAATTATCCTGTAATGTGCATTTAGGTTGTAAGTGGAAAGGAGTACCCTTCAGTAGGATGGAGGGAGAGCCTGCAGAAAGGCAGAAGCCACTAGTAGGCATCTTAGATGTGGGGTTGGTCAGAGGGGAGAGAGGTAAAAATGATTCCATGACGGTGAGTCTGTTGACTGGAAATGGGAGTAACATTCGTAGAGCAGGGCGGATCCCTGTAGTTCCTTCTTGTGCAGAAGATGAGGCTTTGGGTTGTGGACCTGCTTCAGTGATAGCATTGACCTAACAGTCTGTGCACTCCGTCCCGCTCAGGGGTTTCTGCATATGTGTTGCTCACTCAACACTTTTTGCATGTTCATGGTTCTCACGTGACTTGAAAATCTAGGTCTCTGGAAAGAATCAATGGTAATGATCAGAACGATTGCCTGGTAGAATGTATTTCCTTTGAGTTCAGCAAGACACGCCACCTCACATGGTGTTCCTGTTCATTCATAAGGCTGTCATAGTGTACCAATTAGGACACGCTTTGGACCAGTTCTCCTGTTTTCCATCTTGGAAAAACCAGAACTCTGTTTTCTTGAGCAAATGACCTTGCCACCAGCCCTGAAGCTCCTTTTCCTGGGTTTGTGGGGGTTGGTGGAGTCCTGGCAGTCTGCCGCTCTTCCGGGCCTCCAGAGATCAGGGCTGTGACCTTCCATCTGCAGATGCCAGTTCTAGCTGCGAGGTTGATGACCAAGGAAGACGAGCACACAGCTCAGGGCTTGTCTTCCAAGGGCTTCACTGTGTAGCAGCAGCACTTTGTAGTATCATAGATGAGTTTTTGTCAAAACACAGAGAAGATTTCACTTCTCATTTATTAAAAAATGACTTGATAGCATAGTAGATGGCCCCTTATATAAGCCACTTAGTGTTATTTCAGAGGAAGCAAGTCCGTGAGAAAAGGGGCAACCACTTTTCTCATAGAAAAGAGTAGGTTTATAAACGAAAAGATCAACAAATACAAATGCTGTGGTATTTATACCAATTTAGAAAGGCAGTTGAGTTTGGGAGACTGTGTTTTCTCATTTCCGCTTTCTCCTTGGCGTTTGAAGGACCCGGTTAGCAGGAGCGTTCCCATTGATTCTCCTGGAGAGAGCTGCCTCTCGGGTTTTCTGCATTTGTTTGGAAGTGTTAATATGTTTTTTTTTGTCAAATGAAAGGTTGCCACTTCATTTGTTCAGATCTCCCACACACTGTTGCAGCAATCTTTAGATTTCAAATTGGCTAATTCAGTGAGTTACTTAATTCTTCACAACTTTTAAAACATTTTGAGTCTTTGAATACAGCAAAATTGGCGCCCTTTTTCAACTATTTTTTGGCATTGCTATGTTCCAAGCCATTGAGATCTGTTTTACGCTGACATTTTCTCTTCCCCTTTGGGATTCTGCTCACTGTGTTTAAGGCAACTCGATAGCATTTTGCCAAAAAAGAGAAGTTAGGGCTCGTGTGAGTTGAGGGGAAGGGGATGTTTCTGTTGCTGCTGCTTGCTGAGTTATCTTTAGGTATCTAAAAGAAACTCGTAACACAGGGCCAGCCTGACATTGGGCTTTGCAGCGTCAGCCTTGGTTGACTGTGCTCTAATAGGGATGGCTGATCTGTATCCACTTTAACTTGGCTATAAGAAGGTTTTGGAAAACGTATGTCTGAGAATGTTTGAAAAGAAAATTGAAACAAAGCTCCTTTTCGCCTGGCACTCATGGTTGGAATTTGGACATTTAGAATCCTTCAAGCCCTCAGCCTGAGCAGAGCTGGACTCCCCTTAGGGCACTGCCTGTCACCTTCACCACACGGCTGTGCTCCAGAGCAGGGAGCCGATGGAAAGGGGAGTCGAGACCATTTCATTCTGTAGAATTCTCTTCTGGCCCTCTATGAGAAGGCAGTTTGGGCCCTTTTAGAAGTTTACTTTGTCAGTGAAGAACTTGAGGCTGGCTGTGTTCATATTCTCAGAACTGGTGATAATGAGGTACTTTAGGCTCTAAGATCAGCACCATCAGCCAATCAGGAAGAGCTCCTCTGACTCCTGGAGGAGAAAGCCAGATGGGAAGAAACATACAAGTCCTATTTTCCTATTGAAAACCTAAATTGGCCAGGCGCAGTGGCTCATGCCTGTAATCCCAGCACTTTGGGAGGCCAAGGCAGGAGGATTGTTCAGGCCCAGGAGTTCGAGACCAGCCTGGGCAACATGGTGAAACCCGGTCTCTACAAAAATTAACTGGGGCATGGTAGCGCATGCTTGTAGTCCCAGCTACGAGGGAGGCTGAGGTGGGAGGATCGCTTAAGCCTGGGAAGCAGAGGTTGCAGTGAACCAAGAGTGCACCATTGCTCTCCAGGCCTTTTGTTTGTTCGTTTGTCTCAAATGAAAAGAAAACCAAAATTGTACCTGAAAGACTGGAGAAAGCTGATAAAGACGTTGAGAAAGTGAAGAAGCAATGGCCCCTCCAGGCACACCCTGGTGCTGTCCCTTCTTTTCTCCCTGGTTCTCTTAGCTGTAGAATGGGGCTTATAATAATCCCTTCCTTGAAGAGATGTTAACAGTACTTAGATGATCGCTAACTTATATCAAGTACTTACTCGGACCCAGGTATCATACTGAGTACCTGACATATATTATCTCTATTGTGTTTTGCCAAGTGGGTGAGATTTTTTTTTTTTTTTTTTTGAGACAGAGTCTTGCTCTGTCGCCCAGGTGGGAGTGCAATGGTGCGATCCCAGCTCATTGCAACCTCCACCTTCCAGGTTCAAGTGATTCTCCTGCCTCAGCCTCCCCTGTAGCTGGGATTACAGGCATGTGCCATCTCGCCCGGCTAATTTTTGTATTTTTGCCATGTTGGCCAGGCTGGTCTTGAACGTCTGACCTCCAGTGATCCACCTGCCTTGGCCTCCCAAAGTGCTGGGATTATAGGTGTGAGCCACCACACCCGACCAAGAGTGGCTAAGATTTTGGGCTCAGGAATCAAGCAGAACTGGAATAGAGTACTGACTGTCCTTACTAGTGGTGAGATCTAGCTCGTTTTTCAACCAAAATCAGACCTATTTCATTGGGTTTGGGAGGCTAAGAGAGGGCATTGTATAGGGTTTGGGAGGCTAAGAGAGGGCATTGTCTCATTCATCAGAATACGGGGGAACTGATGAGATGTCTTCCGAAGGTTCTCCAGGGCTCTGGAAAACTGGGAGCCACCGTACAACTTTCAGACTTGTTTGCAGCAAGGGAGAGTGTTTCCCAGCATATCAGCCATTTGTTGTAATAATTATTGAGTGTATATTGTGCCTAGGATTCCCCTAGAGGTTAGCATGCAATCTCTCTCAATCTTCCAGTAGTCAGGCAGGGCCAGTGAACAAAAGTAACTGCAGTTTCAGACGGTGATTTTAAATCATTAAAACTAGGCTTAAACATATCTTTATTAATCAAAATAGGGAACCATTGTAATCAACACATTTTTGCCAACGAGAAGTAAGTTTGTTTATTCCTGTAGCGTAAAGATCTGTGATTTGGGATTTGACAGACTCTTGGAAAGCATTTTCTGCATCCTGTTAGTTTTAGAAGAGTTTTCCCTGCAAAAAGTTGTCAGGATCCTTGAAGAAGTGGTAGTTGGTTGGTGAGAGGTCAGGTGACTATGACAGATGAGGTGAAACTTCATAGCCCAATTCGTTCAACTCTTTTTTTTTTTTTTTTTGAGATGGAGTCTTCCTCTGTTGCTGAGGCTGGAATGCAGTGGCACAATCTGGGCTCACTGCAACCGCCACCTCCAAGGTTGAAGTGATTCTCCTGCCTCAGCCTCCAAGTAGTTGAGATTACAGGCGTGTGTCACCACACCCGGCTAATTTTTGTATTTTTAGTAAAGACCGAGTTTCGCCATGTTGGCCAGGCTGGTCTCGAACTCATGACCTCAAGTGATCTGTCCAGCTCAGCCTCCCAAAGTGTTGGGATTACAGGCGTGAGCCACCATGCCCGACCCTGATTCATTCAACTTTTGACGTCTTGATTGTGAGACATGCAGTTGGGTGTTGCATGGAGAAGAATCGGGCTCTTTCTGTTGTTGACGAATGCTGGCTGCAGGTGTTGCAGTTTTCTGTGCATCTCATTGATTTGCTGAGTGTACTTCTCAGATGTAATGGTTTTGCCAGGATTCAGAAAGCTGTGGTGGATCAGACAGGCAGCAGACCACCAAACAGTGACCATGACCTTTTTTTGATGCTCGTTTGGCTTTGGGATGTGCTTTGGAACTTCTGTTGGTCTGACCGCTGAGCTGGCCATTGCTGGTCATATAAAATACACTTTTCGTCGCACGTCCCAATCTGATTGAAAAGGAGTTTGTTGCGTAGAATAAGAAGACGACACTTCAAAATGACAATTTTTTTATTTTCACTCAGCTGTTGAGGCACCCACTTACTGAGCATTTTCTTTTTTTTTTCTTTTTTTCTTTTTTTTAAAGATGGGGTTTCATCATAATGGCCAGGCTGGTCTGGAACCCCTGACCTCAGGTGATCCACCCACCTCGGCCTCCCAAAGTGCTAGGATTACAGGCGTGAGCCACAGCGCCCAGCCTGAGCATTTTCAGCTTTCCAATTTGCTTCAAATGCCGAACGGTAGGAGAATGGTCAACATTGAGTTCTTTGGCAAATATTCTTGCAGCTGTAAGAGAATCACCTTCTGTGATTGCTCTCAATTGGTCATTGTCAGCTTCCGATGGCCAGTCATTGCACCTCATCTTCAAGGCTCTCGTCTACTTTGTAAAACTTCTTGAACCACCACAGGTACTGTACGTTTTATGAGCAGCTCCTTGGCCAAATGTGTTGTTGATATTGTGAGTTGTCTCCACCGCTTTACTTTTAGATTTACTTCCTCTCCGTTTTATGGCCATTCACAGTGTTTGCATGCAATTCAAATCTCATCATTGACTTCCAGGTGGGAGACTGGCATCTCTCTTTTCTCATATTAAGTTCTTAGTCTGTAAACCTGCCAGTCCCTCCCTGAAGCCTCCCATGGTCTTTTCTCTCTCCCTTGTGAAGGAAAGGTCCCTGTTTTGAAACATTATTCAGAGCAGAAGGAGGACAAAATCAAGACATGCTGAAAAACCCCTGTTTTAATTAACTCCCCTTTTAGTTTTTTCAAAAGTCCTTATTAAGCATCGGAAGCCCTTGGCTGTCATCAAACAATGAGTGCAGTACTTCTTCTCCGTGCCACACGTGGTGCCACTGCACTGCAACGGTGTGATCAGAACACTCACATTTATAGGAACATTACTTCTCTGAAGTAATTTGAATCTTCATTTAGTAGACTAACCATTTCTTCAAATTTTGTTTTTTAATATACAGGAAAGTTACAGGTTTTTTTCTCTTTTATTCAAAAAATGAAAGTGATTTTATATTCATCTCATTATAAAATAAATAAATGCTCATTATTTAAAAAGAAAATTCACAAGTACAGAAAGAGATGCTGAAGAAGGTAACAGTCTCCTACAGCCCCACCCCCTGGAGATAACCACCTTGTGGTAACCTTTCAGATTTATTTCTCTGCCATAGCCACTCTTGTCTGATGAAGAAGGGTACATAGTAGATATGCTGTTTTTGTTCATTTGCCTTTAAAAAAATATATATTGTAAACATTCTTTTGTGCCATTGAATATAAAACATGGTAATGTTTAATTTTGTGTGGTGTGCATGTATGTGCACCTTCAGGAAACTTGTTTATAGTGACTTTCAAACTGAGCATTTACAGTGAAAAAATAACAGTTGTTGGGTGTGTAGAGTGCGCAGGGTTTCGCCGAGCACTTTACGGGGGTGTCTCGTCGAGTCCATCACTTCCTGTGGGCTTGTGCAATAGCCGCCTTATGATAGTCCTGCTTTCGGTCTGCCTCCTCTGCAACTTCATCTTCATATGAAAACCTGAATAATCTATCAGGAATGCAAATGAGATCATGTTGCTCCTCTGCTCAAAATCTTCCAAATAGCTTCTTCCACGTCCAAAAAAAAAACCCAAACCCATAACCAAGATCTGGCCTAGGTCCCAGCCTCAGGGCCTTTGCACTTCTTTCTGTTTTCCCTACCCTGGGACATTTGGATGGTTGGGGTTTTTTTGTTTGTTTGTTTTGTTTGTTTGTTTGTTTTTTGGTTTGTTTGTTTTTCATTTCAAGTCCTAGTTCAAATTGGATTCAAGTAAAGTGACCCCATAATACATGTTCATTGTGGAACAAAATTTAAATTTAGCAAAGTAGAGAATAGAGCATGTCACTCATGACTCCACCATCCACTCAACATTTTCGTGATTTTTTTTTCATTTTCTTCATTCATTCTCTTAACACAGTGCCTACAATATGCCAGGTATATTATACTGGTGTTAGATTAGGCTAGAATATTAAAAAGGAGAGTCATGGTTCTTGCCCTTGAGGTCTGTTAGAGCATTATCCCTTCTGTGGAGGAGGCTACATGGTGTAATGGTTAAAAACTCACACTCTGAAGCCAGGCTAGGAGGATACAAAAATCCCAGTTCTATCCCTTTCCAGTTGTGTGGCGGTTTCTTATACTCTGAGCTCCACCAGTATCAGTTACTTATTTCTACATAACAAATTATTTCAAAATATAGTGGCTTAAAACAACAGATACATATTATTTCACAGTGTCTGTGGGTCAGTAATTCAGAAGTGGCTTAGCTGAGTGGTTCTAGCTTGTGGTCTCTCATGAGATTGTAGTCAGGATGTCAGATGGAACTGCAGTCATCTGAAGGCTCAGCTGGGGCTGGCAGACCTGCCTCCGAGGTGACTCACTCACAGGGCTGGTGAGCAGTGCTGGCATTTGACAGGAGGCCACAGTTCCTTGCTACACGGACCTCTCTGCAGGCTTCTTGAGTGTCCTCACAACATGTCAGCAGCTTTCCCCAGAGCATGCAATCCAAGAGATCACAAGGTAGAAGCCATGTGTCTTTATAACCACAGATACCACCCTGTCGTTCTATAGTATCCTGTTGGTTCCCCAGTCTACCCTATTTGGTGAGGGAGGCTGTTCACTCAGCAAGAGCGCTGGGAATCAGTGGGGGCATTTTTGAGGCTGGCCACTGATTGTCTGTAAAATGAGCATCATAATGGTACCTGCACTGCTACCACCCCCTGCCAGCACAAGGGGAACATGAACCTAACATAATAGGGGCAGGGACGGGACAGAAGGGGCTTCCCAGAGGAGGAGACACTTAGGCAGAGACTGGGCTGCTGAGTGGGCGTTTGAGAGGTGAGGACGTAGGCCAAGGAGTGCTATATGGGAAGGTCCTGAGTGGGAAGGCACTCCCTGAGGTAGCGCATGGCTGGAGGGGACAGCAAGGCAGGCCAGGGTCAGGGAGGCCAGGACACACTCATCACTGTGCCCTTGAGGGAGGTCTTTCTTCTCTAGGAAGATAGCTGAGCTTACCCCAGAAACCAGGGGAGAAAATAGGAGCCGAGTTTCCCGGGATGTGTTTCTTCTGCAAAGTGAAGTTTGTGTGAAGGAGGCATCTGTCCGAGCTCTTCAGGTTTTATTTCCTTATTGCAGGAGGGAACTAACTATGGTCGTTTTGGGTGGGACTGAGCTGTATTATAGCTGACCCTTTCCCATGTTCAAAGTTCTCTGTTCCATTAGGGGGACTGTGCTTTGTGCTTCTTCTAGTAACAATGTCTTTAGCTTTTTTAGCAGCATCAGATTCTCCTTCTGATGAATGCATCCAATAAACCTGGACACCTGTACAGATTTCTTTTTCCTGGTGACATTGTTTTCTTTTTCTTTTTGATTTTTTGAAATGGAGTCCGCCTCCGTCACTCAGGCTGGAGTGCAGTGTCGTGATCTTGGCTCACTGCAACCCCTGACTCCCAGATTCAAAAGATTCTCTTGCCTCAGCCTCCCAAGCAGCTGAGATTACAGGCGGCCACCACCACACCTGGCTAATTTTTTTATATTTTTGGTAGAGATGGGGTTTCACCGTATTTGCCAGGCTGATCTCGAACTCCAGGTGATCTGCCTGCCTTGGCCTCCCAAAAGTGCTGGTGTTACAGGTGCGAGCCACTGCACTGGTCTGTTTTCTTTTGCTTCTTATGTGTAAGGTCAGATATGTTGTGTTTTGGGTCCTTGACACCTTGGGTTTGGATAAATATTATCATTTAAGAGGATGCAAGTAATAGGCCAGACATGGGAGTTCATGCCTTTAATCCCAGCACTTCGGGAGATCAAGGCATGTGGATCACAAGGTCAGGAGTTCAAGACCAGCCTGGCCAATATGGTGAAACCCCACCTCTACTAAAAGTACAAAAATTATCTGGGTGTGGTGGCAGGTGCCTGTAGTCCCAGCTACTTGGGAGGCTGAGGCAGGAGAATTACTTGGATCAGGTAGGCGGAGGTTGCCGTGAGCCAAGATCGCACCCCTGCACTCCAGCCTGGGTGACAGAGTGAGACTTTGTCTCAAAAAAAAAAAAAGGATACAAGTAGAATTTGTAGTGTGCTGATTAAACAAAGTTCCTCCAAAGACGAGTTCCTCCACCCTTCTCTTTTTGGGCAGAGTTGATCATTTTCAGAATTCATCATTTTGTCAAGATGATTTTTTATTTTTTTTTTTGAGATGGAGTCTTGTTCCTTCACCCTGGCTGGAATGCAATGGCACAATCTTGGCTCACTGCAATATCTGCCTCCTGGGTTCAAGCAATTCTCCTGCCTCAGCCTCCCAAGTAGCTGGGATTACAGGCACGTGCCAGCATGCCTGGCTAATTTTTGTATTTTAAGTGGAGATGGGTTTTCTCCATGTTGGCCAGGCTGGTCTCAAACTCCTGACTTCAAGTGAACTGCCCGCATCAGCCTCCCAAAGTGCTGGGGTTACAGGCTTGAGCCACTGCACCTGGCTAGTCAAGATTATTTTTTATTGTTAAATATGAATAACATACTTTCCTCCAGACTTTTGGGACTTCCTGAAATTACATGCAGACATTTGTGCAGTCTCATGTTTGGTTGTTGGTTTTGGGTTTGCTATTTTTGGGCGAGGAGGTTCATATCCTTCATTAGCTTCTCAAAGGGGCTTGAGGCGGCTTTCATTTGTTATGACAGTGCTGCAGCCAACAACCTGGGAGACACCTGGGTGCTGCTCCCCACTTCAAAAAGGGTTGCTAGCAGGATGGAAATCATGTCTACGTGGAAATCCATGCAGTGTTGGATATGCCACGATTCATTTCCGTATGCCTCCAACACTTCAGTTGTTTGTAGTTTTTGTCCCAGAATCTTCATGATCCATTTTTGTACATTCTTATGGCCTTAGGATAAACTCCTAGAAATGGAATTTCTACATCAAAAGAATAGAAACTTTTTTTTTTTTTTTTTTTTAAAGACAGAGTCTTGCTCTGTTACCCAGGATGGAGTGCAGTGGCATGATCTCGGTTCACCACAACCTCTGCCTCCTGGGTTCAAGCAATTCTCCTTCCTCTGCCTCCCGCTATTACAGGCATCTGCCACCACACCTAGTTAATTTTTGTATATTTAGTAGAGACGGGATTTCACCATGTTGGCCACGCTGGTCTCGAACTCCTGACCTCGTGATCCACCCACTTCGGCCTCCCAAAGTGCTGGGATTACAGATGTGAGCCACCATGCCTGGCCAAGAATAGAAACTTTTAAAGGTCTTTGATACATATTGCCAGTTGCCCTTCTGGGAGGTATACTAGGAACGTCAGTGTACCTGTCTGTTAACAGTGTTGGATCAGTATTCATTTCTCTTATAAGGGAGGAAATGAAAGTCATTTGGTGGCATAGAGGCACAATTAGACCTGACAGCCTTTGTGTTCCTCTTCTGTCCTGTAGGTCCCCTAATTCCCTCTACTGCTTTCTTCTTTACGCCACAGATTTAATGCTTTAACAAATGTTGAAATGTTTGAAAGTGACTGTGAATCTAATGGGCATAATAGGCAGGTTTTCTTAATCCTGGCAATGACCAAACAAATCGCTTATCTCTAGTGGGTTGGTGGAAAAACAGTTTGTCAGCAGAATTTGGTAAAGAAACAGTCACAAGAGCAGGGTGTTGGTCTCATATTTGAGTGCTTCCCTGAGGAAAGCAAAGGGAAGAATTGGGTGAATTCATCAGACCGTATTTGGCAGATGGAGATGAAGTGGGTGCAGGTCATCGCCCACGACCCGTTTCCCAGGCTTGCAGAGAAACTGCTGCCCAGGAGCTTGTGACTGTGAGGGCCCCGGGCCATGGCATGGGTTGGTGCACTCTGAAGAATGCAGCCATGGTACTCAGACACATACCAAACAGCCTTGGTCTCCAGTCCCCCTGCCAGGCTGCTCAGGGGCATGCCGGATGACTGGAGCCTGGAAGGCGGGTCTTGCCAGGCAGGACAGATGCCTTACCGTCGGCTTAGGGAGAGATCCATGATACAGGCAGACTTCTGAGTAGGCCCTGAGGAAAGAGTGGTAAACATGCAGCGAAGGGCAGCCCCACCAAGGGTGGCTTCTGATGGGCAGGTCGAGGGTACATGTGCTAGATGGATGTGGCTCATTGGGATACACATTAGTGTGCCCAGTGAGCACATGTTAGAAACATGACGAAGTGTAGGCACTTGCAGGGGCCTTTTCTTTTGAGTTAGTAGGTTCCCACCAAACCTGGCCTTGTCTTTTTTTGATGCCTTAGGACTTGGAGAGAAGGGCACAGCCTATGACCACAGTATCATCTCCCCAGGGGCAATGCTCCTTTAGCTTTCATCCTTGACTCCTACCTTGCCGTCTCTTTCTTGCCTGATACAGCAACAAGTGCCCAGAATAACTCACACCCACCCACTGCTCTGCTGTCAGGGCTACCACCCCGGCCCCCCCTGCCTTGTTCCGGCTCTGATCTGAAAGACTTCCCAGCCTCCTGTTGCCATCTGGGTCTGCCCTCCTTCCGCTAGCAGAGAGACTCTGCCTCAGAAACTTACATCAGATCTTTTCACTCCCCAGTTTCCTGTCCCTCGGTGGGTACCCACCTCGGTTAGAGTAATATTCAACCTCTCTCCACAGCCTGCGTGGTCTGGGCCTGGTTTCCCTCTCGAATTTCCCTCCTGTCACTACCTTTTTTTTACTGCCAGTGTTTTTTCCTCTTAGGGCTCCTTGGGCCCTGTCCTTCACTCAACTTCTGGTGCCCGGCTCTTTCAGACCCATGCAGGCCCAGCTCACATGGCATCTCTCCGGAAAGACCTTCCCTGATGGCCGGTCCAGAGTCCCCACACCAGCATCAACTCTTTGTCTCCTTTCCCTTTTCATTTCTTTGCAGGTCATGATGCCATCTGAAATCACCTCATTCGATTATTATTTATTTATTGAGAACAAAGTTTCACTCTTGTAGCTCAGGCTGGAGTGCAATGGCAGGATCTCAGCTCACTGCAACCTCCACCTCCCTGGTTCAAGCAATTCTCCTGCCTCAGCCTCCGTAGTAGCTGGGATTACAGGTGCCCGGCACCACACCTGGCTAATTTTTTGTATTTTTCGTAGAGACGGGGTTTCACTATGTTGGCCAGGCTGGTCTCGAACTCCTGACCTCAGGCAATCCACCCACCTTGGCCTCCCAAAGTGCTGGGATTACAGTCATGAGCCACTGTGCCTGGCTCTCATTCAATTATTGATAGATTTGTTTGGAATGCTAAAAGTCCCTTAGTGATCCCATTCTTCTAAAGGCTCACATGGCCTCAGAATGCCGTGTGACAGTGGAGAGTCTGACTTCTTTATTTTTTTTGAGATGGAGTCTTGCTCTGTTGTCCAGGTTGGAGTGCAATGGCACATTCTCAGCTCCTCCTGAGTTCAAGTGATTCTTCTGCCTCAACTTCCCGAGTAACTGGAATTATAGGTGCCTGCCATCACGCCTGGCTGATTTTTGTATTTTTTAGTAGAGACGGGGTTTCACCATGTTGGCCAGTCTGGTGTCAAGCTCCTCACCTCAGGTGATCCACCTGCTTGGCCTCCTGAAATGCTGGGATTACAGGCGTGAGCCATCACACCTGTCCTGACCTCATGTTTGAATACCGAGTTTGAGTTCTGGAAGAGCTGCAGGTTGTATGAGAAGGGAACATATTTGATTCCTCAGAGCAGCCACAGGCCAGGTCTCCAAAGTGCATGTGTGCATGTGTGTGCACTCACACACACGTACACACACATTCACAAATAGGACATCTCTTTTAAACAGAAATAGCCACCTGCATTTGAGAAAATAAAATTTCGTGCAGCTCCTGACATGTTAAACTCAATCATCAAGATTTAGACTGTTGGGAATTGTACATAACAGATGACTTGGTGTAATTAACATGGAAATGGCAAGGAAAAAATATGAAGTGGAACCTATGGATTTAAAAATTAGGAAATTTTAAGATTTCCATAGTAATTTTTTAAAGCCAATATATTTTACTCCCAAAACCTTTCATTTTCATATGGTAGCTATCTGCTGGAGCTGAGTGGCTGTTGCTGTCTTAAGCAGCATCACCCAGATGGGAGAGCCCCCTTGCCCCGCCCCATACACTCCTTCTATGTGTACAACTTCCTGAGCCCTGTAAGCATTAGAGCTTGCAGCCCCCTCTTTTTCTGTTTCTTTCTTGATGGGAAGACTGGCAGCAGCATTTACTTGGTTGCCACATTTGTGAATTCGTAAAGTAATTCATGCTTTGCTGGGTTTGTAACTTCATGGGAGACATGCTGTGCACTGGCATTTAGCAGCACGTCAGAGCTTATGGAAGACTTTCACTGGGAAGAGCAGAGTCCCCCCAGGATAGAACCAGTGATGACTGGCTGTGTATTCTCAGTCTGATGGAGGTGGAAGTGAGGCAGCACCAAGGAACAGAAATAGGAAACTTCCCCTGATGACCACCCTGCCCCCAGCTAGGCTGAATGGCCTCCTGCAGTCCCCAGAGCCCTTGCATCAACCTGGGCTTGCGCTGGTCAGGGGGTTTGGTGCTTGTTACAGCCAGTGAAGAAGAAAGGTAGTCAGTTATATGATGGCCAAGGCTCTGTCTGACCCTGTGTGCTGTAGTGTTTCTGGCATGGAATAGTCTTCGTTGAAGGAACAAATTAGTACATCTTTGCAAGCCTTGGAGGACCTATCCGTAATAGGCCCATTCTATAGGGTCTTTGTGAAAATTAAATTAAAACCTCTATGAGAAACTTATCCAAGTACAATTGGAAATAAATATTTGTTAATTGGAAACCGCTAAATAATTGTGGCTGTCATTCTGTACAGCAGTCTGTGACTGTTACAGAGATGGGGTAGTTTTATGTGGATTGATGTGTTCAATGTGTTCGATGGAAATGGAAGGTAATATAGTCCCATTTATACTACAGAGAAAAATTGGGTCTGTAAATGTGTTGAGAAAAGTCTGTTGGTAGTGGTTATTTTTTGAGAGTGGAATGGATGGGGTGGGTATGGCATGGAGACGCGAGAGGGAATTTTTCACTCTATATTTCACATACGCCTGTAATTGGCACAGAAAAGCAGTAAACCTAAAGAAACAGAATAGTGCTTGTTATATAGTTAGATCAATAAATTATAAGTATTATAAAAGGTAGTTATAAAGTTAGCAAGGGCCAAAGGTCTGACTAGAGTAGGTCAGTTATGGAGAAAAACAGTTTAATCAGTTGTTGTTTAACTTTTATGGAATCCAACTTCCTTAGCTTTAATTTGGAGAGCAAAACTATGACCCTAGTCTTTTTTTTGTTTTGTTTTTTGAGACAGAGTTTCGCTGTTGTCCAGGATGAAGTGCAGTGGCGCAATCTTGGCTCTCTGCAACTTCTACCTACTGGGTTCAAGCAATTCTCCTGCCTTAGCCTCCCAGGTGGCTGGGATTACAGGCATGGCTAATTTTGTATTTTTTTTGTTTTAAAGTAGAGATGGGGTTTCACCAAGTTGGCCAGGCTGGTCTCAAACTCCTGACCTCAGGTAATCTACCCTCCTCAGCCTCCCAAGGTGCTAGGATTACAGGTGTGAGCCACCGCACCCAGCCCCTAGTCTTTTATTGTATTGGATTTTATTATTTTTAAATCAGGTTTATTGAGGTATAATTTACATATCGTAATATTCCCCGTCTTTAGTATACAGTTCTATGGACTCTGACAAATGCACACACTTGTGAAATTGCCACCACTTTCGAGATACAGAACAGTTCTCTCGCCCTCTAGAATTCCCTTAGGCGGCCCCTTTGTAGTCATCCTTAGCCTCTTCTCCCAGCTCCTGGCAACCTCTGATCTGTTTTTTGTCCCTGTGGTTTTGCCTTTTCCAGAATGTCACGTCAATGGAATCATACAGTACAAAGCCTTTGAATCTGGCGTCTTTCATTCAGCATAACGGGTGAGGAGTCAGCCACATTGCTGCATGTTCTCCATAGACCCTTCTTTTGCGTCTCTGAGTAGTATTCTCTTGTATGGCTGTACCACAGTTTGTTTATCCATTCACCAGCTGAAGGACAGTGCTCCAGGGTCGTAGAACACAGAATTCTGGCTTTATCTTTATTTCTACTAGTTGAGCCTCTCTCTTTTTTTTTTAAGCCCTAGAAGATTATCAAGATTTGTAAGGCTAGGTATGGTGGTTTATGCCTGTAATCCCAGTGCTTTGAGAGGCCAAGGTGGGAGGATCACTTGAAGCCAGGAGTTCAAGACCAGCTTGGGCAATGTAGCAAGACCCCATCTCTACAAAAAGATTTAAAAATTAACCAAGTGTGGTGGTGCATGCCTGTAGTCCCAACTCAAGAGGCTGAGGCAGAAGGATCGCCTGAGCCCAGGTGTTTGAAGTGATAGTGAGCTGTGACTCCGCTACTGCCCTCCAGCCTAGGCCGCAGCACGAGCCCTTGTCTCAAAAACATGTTTAAAAGATTTACAATATAGTCTTTTCAGAATCTCTGTAGGAAAGGAGCAAGACTAAATACAAATTATTTGGAGGTTTCAAACTTTTAATTATTTGACACATATAGTGCTTACTGTGTGCCAGGCACTGTTCTAAATATTGCTTTCAAATATTTAAAAGTGCTTAGAACAGTTACAGCACACAGTAAATGCTATATATCTGCTTGTTAAGTAAATAAAAATTTAAGTTTTCAAAAAATTTGTATTTCACATAGAAGAGAAGAGGTGTGGGATAACGTAAACAGGCAGGACACCAAGTTGTAGACCTGAATACTGTCACATTCCCAGCCTGCCTCCAACCCTAGTCCCTTGGTGAATTATTGACTCTGGGTCTTACTAACATATGAAATGAGGGTCATAATCTGAATCCTCCTGATGGAACGGATAATATCTCAACTCTAATACTTGAACTCTAAAGTTTGGTCAGTATAAAATTAATGTTATAAAATGTGGCTATATCTATTTATTTTACATTGTATTGGGGCTGGATAATTTGTTTCTTCCTTTTTGTAAGTATGTAACGTCCTATTGGGATCTGTATGAAGAGTGTGCTAAAAACATTCACCACATGGTGGTGCTCCCTTAAAAAAACCAAACTAATATAGGCCAGCATTGAATATTAGGCATAGAGTTGATTAGGGGCAGCTAGAGTGCCTGCATGTATGTATGTATGTATGTATATATATATATATATTTAGAGATGGGGGCCTCACTATGTTGCCCAGGCTAACCTTGAGCTCTTGGCCTCAAGTGATCCTCCCACTTCAGCCTTCTAAGTAGAATGCCAGTTTATATTCTGCATTTGTGCTTTAAGTTTTTTTTTGGGAAGTAAGGTCCTGTCATTTTGTTAGCTTGATAACTTATACAGATGCCAGGGTATTGGAACATTTGTTCTGTCTTAGGTACTGTGACATATTCATGTACATTAACTGACGTTATGCTTTTCAAATGTTCCTAATATCTTCACTCAGAAGTGTATGTGCTTGACAGGAAAAGAAAAAATACATCTGTAAGGAAAATATTATAGATATTTCTCCTTCAAAAGCTGATGTTTTTATCTGTTTAGTCATTTTTAACGTGGTGTGTTCTTAAGTCATACTGGGATAGCAGCACATAGCCTAAGACAAGCTGCAGAGTATTTTCCTTTGTCAAATGACTTTTTTTTTTTTTTTTTTAGACAGAGTTTCACTCAACCTCCTCCTCCTGGGCTCAAGTGATCCTGCCACCTCATCCTCCTGAGTAGTTAGGAATGCAGGCATGTGCCACCATGCCCATCTAATTTTTGTATTTTTGGTAGAGATGGGGTTTCGCCATGTTGGCCAGGCTGGTCTCAAACTCCTGGCCTCAAGTGATCCACCAGCCTCAGCCTCCCAAAGTGCTAGGATCATAGGCATGAGCCACCAGCCCAGCCAAAAGTTGGTGTTTTTTATTTTTTTATTTTTCTCAGAAAGATGAACAAAAGTTAGTGTTTTTAAAAAAATGCTTGTGGCTGGGCACGGTGGCTCACGCCTATAATCCCAGCACTTTAGGAGGCCAAGTTGGGTGGATCCTGAGGTCAGGAGTTCAAGACCAGCCTGACCAAGATGGTGAAACCCTGTCTCTACTAAAAATACAAAAATTAGCCAGGCATGGTGGCAGGCACCTGTAATCCTAGCTACTTGGGAGGCTGAGGCAGAGAATTGCTCGAACCTGGTAGGCAGAAGTTGCAGTGAGCTGAGATCACGCCACTGCATTCCAGCCTGGGCGACAGAGCAAGACTGTGTCTCAAAAAAAAAAAAAAAAAAAAAAAAAATGCTTCCACCAGGAACTGCCTTAGTGAGAACAATGTTAACATTTTAGTTGTGTTTCTCTTGAAGCACAGTATCCCTGCCTTTTAGACTTGAAATGGATACTTCTAAGCAGTTGTTGTGGCTGACTGAATTTCAGTCATTTACATCAGAACACTGATCTGGTCAGACCACCTGCATCTTTGGTAGAGAGATATCTCCCAAACATACTAGTTTCCCTTAAGGATTTTCATTCCTGCATAGGCTCATGAATTCATTTGCCAAGTATTTACTGTTTGTCCACATGAGGACAAGGCATTGAGCTGGTGCTATTGTAGATTCACAGATGGTCATGATTTTCAGGAATTGAATAGAGAAGATGAAACACTGAGATACTGGATTCCAATGCTAGGCCTTACTGGGTTTATATTAGTAATACAAATATGAAGAATTATAGCGGTTGAGAGGAAAGAGACATCTCCTCACTAGGGTGATTGGTCAGGGAGAAAGATGGGAGTGGTTTTTGGTGGGAGAAGATAAGGAGACAGTGGATCTGGGCATATGAAGAGGCCTGGGGTACTGAGGTGGGATTTCATCATACCTCAAATCCATTGAAGAGAGGAAAAGATACAGGCAGAAGACACAGAATCTGGCTGGAGGGAATGTCCTGATCAAGAGCGTGGGAGGAGGAAAACACGGGTACAGGAATTAGGTGAGGATCCAACTCTGAATGCTTGCCTGTTGGGATTTTGAGTGAGATGGGGGAAAACATGATGGACGAACTTTAGGGACAATTTAGCATTGTCTTCAAACACAGGTATGAAGGAGACTTTTGCTGGCGATGGGACAGATTAACTGTCCTGAAAATTGACCTGGCAAAAATACTTAGAATGATCCCTAAAGTATATTCTCTTTTTTAATGAGAATAGCTGAACTTGCAAGAAAAAAGGTACATCCCCAAGGCCTATAAAATAAAAGATGACCTGAAAATAAGAGAGACAAGCCAAACTGTAAATGTCTTGGCATCGTTTGCTAATTTCAGTAACCAAGATGCTTTTTACCCCCAGCGTTTTGTTTTTGTTGCTGTTGTTTTGAAATAGGGTCTTGCTGTATCTGTCGTTCAGGCTGGAGTGCAGTGGTGCAGTCATGGCTCGCTGAAGTGTTGATCTTCTGGTCAAGTGACTCTCCCACCTCAGCCTCCTGAGTAGCTGGGACTGCAAGTGTGAGCCACCATGCCTGGCTAACGTTTTTTTTTTTGTAGAGATGAGGTTTTGCCATGTTGCCCAGGCTGATCTTAAACTCCTGGGCTGGAGTGATCCTCCTGTTTCAGCCTCCCAAAGTACTGGGATTACAGATGTGAGCCACTGTGCCTGGCTCCCCAATAGTTTTATTGAGGTATAATTGACATAAAAGAAACTGCACATATTTAAAGTGTACAATTTGATGAATTATAACGTATGTATACGCCCACAAAACAATCACTACAATTAAGATACTGAAAATGCCCATCATCCTCAAAAGCTTTCTTATGATTCTTTATAATTCTTCCCTGATTTACCCCCTTCCATTACCAGTCCAATACTTACGTGTTTTCTGTCACTATAATTAGTTTTCATTTATATAAAATCCTAGAAAACACAGTCATATACTGTGTACTCTTCTTTGCCTGACATATTATCCTGAGAATTCGTCCATGTTGTATGGAACAATAATTTGTTTCTTTTAATGCTGAGTACTCTTCATTGTGTGGTGTCCATAACTTGTTTATCTATTCATCGGTCGATGGGCATTTGTTTCCCCTTTTGGGTTATTACAAATAAAGCTGCTAGAACATATGTGAACAAAGTTTTTTTTATTTTATTTTTTGCCTTTTTCCTGCAGTACGAACAAACCTTTGTGTGGACATTTGTCTTCTTTTCCCTTTGGTAAATAGGAGCAGAATGGCTGGTCATATGGTAGATGTCTGTGACATTTGAGTCTTAAAGGCTGTTTGGGGAACAGGAGACAAAATCTTCGGCCTATGGTAAACAGGGAGTTGGAATTCAGACCACCCTATAAAGCAAAGATCATTGATTGGCTATACTTTTAGCAAAATGGTAGACTAGAAAAAAATAAGCCATTGGCAGCATATTTAAAAAAGAAACTTACCAGGCACTGTGGCTCACGTCTGTAATTCTTAGCATTTTGGAAGGCTGAGGTGGGCAGATCGCCTGAGCTTAGGAGTTCAAGACCAGACTGGGCAACATGGCGAAACCTCATCTCTTAAAAAAAAAATTAGCCCCTCCCCCACCAATTAGCCAGGACTACAGGTGGTATGCACCTGTAGGCCTGGCTGCTTCAGGGCTGAGGTGGGCTGAGGCTGGAGGATCGCTTGAACCAGGAGGTTGAAGCTGAAGCTGAGATTGCACCACTGCACTCCATCCTGCATGACAAAGTGAGACCCTATCTCAACAAAGAAAGGAAGGAAGGAAGTCAGAAAGGAGGAATGAAAGGAGGGAAGGAGGAAGCGAGGAAGGAAAGAAAACAAAGAAAGAGAAAGGAACTTGTCTGACTTGTTCTCCACTTAGAGTAAGAGGAAACAAAAATCTCCCCAGATAATTTTTATTCTAGGTGTGCCTTCTTTTGAACTTTGTTTGAATTTACCTGACCTCTGTAGTTTGTGAAATTCCAAGAAGAAACATATTTTAGAGAGATCCTAGGTTGCTAGAGTTCCTAGCTAGCTGGTAGAAGTCAATACATACCCTCTTGGACATATCTATCTTTATCTCAGCCTTAGCATGGGATTCCCAAAGATAAAGCTTCTCCAAACATGATCTCACAATCCAAAACTAAGAACATGGGAAAATAAACAATCTGGCATCACAGAGCAGAAAAATGAACAGTAGAACTACAGTCCTTTATGGCTTTAGGTATAAAAATGATCAGATTCAGAATATAGAATACTGGTTTAAAAACATTTAAAGAAAAAAAATTTGACCAGGCACAGTGGCTCACGCCTGTAATCCCAGCACTTTGGGAGGTGGAGGCAAGTGGATCAC
Organism: Sapajus apella; assembly: GCF_009761245.1. Classification (NCBI taxonomy): domain Eukaryota; kingdom Metazoa; phylum Chordata; class Mammalia; order Primates; family Cebidae; genus Sapajus; species Sapajus apella. The sequence continues at coordinate 5,513,881 of NW_022437037.1, forward strand.
AAGGTCTGGAGTTTGAGAGCAGCCCGGCCAACATGGTGAAACCTCATCTCTACTAAAGATACAAACAATTAGCTGGACGTGGTGGCAGATACCTGTAATCCCAGCTACTCGAAAGGCTGAGGCAGGAGAATCAATCGCTTGAACCCAGGAGGCAGAGGTTGTGGTGAGATAAGATTGTGCCATTACACTCCAGCCCTGGCAACAGAGCAAGACTCCTTCTCAAAAATAAAAAATAAAAAAAAAAAAGAAAGAAAATGTGAAATAGAAAACAAGTAAGGACTAAAACCCTATGAAGAAAAATCAAAGAATTGAAAAAGAACTAAAAAAAGAAATGAAAACTACAATCAGTGAAATTAAAACTTCAATGGATGTGTTTAACAAGTTAGACACAACTGAAGGGAGATTTGTAGACTGAGGGGTAAAGCTGAAGAAATTATACAAAAGGCAGCATAGAGAGACAGAAGTCTAAAATATAAGCCTATATGGAGAGAGAAAAGACGACAATAGAGATAACAGATGAGAGGCAGTATTTGAAGAGATACTGCTAAAAAAAATTCCAAGAATAGTGAAAAACAAGAATCTTTAGATTCAGGAATCAGAGCAAATTCCTCATGAAGCTAAAAAAAAAAACCTTATTCAAATATAAGGATAGTAGAACACTAAAGACAAAAAGAAGATCTTAAAAGCAATCAGGAAGAAACTGATTACCTCCCAAGGAACCCTATTAAACTGAAAGGAGACTTCTCTACAGCAACGATGGAAACCAGAAAGAAAACAGTGGAGTAGTATCTTAAAAGCACTGAGAGAAAAATTTTTGTCAACCTAGAAGTTTAAACTTAGCTAAGATATAATTTAGTAATGAGAGCATGATAATGACATTTTCAGATAAAAACTGATTCCTCCAGCACACTCTCACAAAGCAACTTTTATGCTTCTAAAAAAGAGAAAATGATCTGAAAAGGAAGAATGTCTACAATGCAAGAAAGAATAGTGAGGAAAAAAAGTGGAATGAGTGGAGAATTAGTCATGTGGTAACTTTAGAGTCCTGAGTCCTGTTAATATTCTATCCTCTGTGAATTCAATTAAGTGAGCTTCAAGTTCACCTAAGAAGCTGTGGTGAGGCCAGGCGTGGTGGCTCACGCCTATAATCCCAGCACTTTGGGAGGCTGAGGTGGGCAGATCACCTGAGGTCAAGAGTTCAAGACCAGCCTAGCCAATATGGTGAAACCCCATCTCTACTAAAAATACAAAAATTAGCTAGGAGTGGTGGCATGCACCTGTAGTCCCAGCTACTTGGGAGGCTGAGGCAGGAGAATCACCTGAACCTGGGAGGCAGAGGTTGCAATTAGCCTAGATTGTGCCACTGCACTCCAGCCTGGGTGACAGAATAAGACTCTGTCTCCAGAAAAAAAAAATAAAAGAATAAAGCTGTTGTGATGCTTTTCTTGAGGTCTTTGGGAACTGCCTGTTGGTGGACAGGCTCGTGTTTAGTTGGTAACCCTGGATGAGCTGGGGGGAGTTGCAGGAGTAGTGCAGACAAGCTACAGAAGTCATGAGCGGGGTGTCTTTAAAAGGCGCTCTTCTTCTTTTGGTTTTATTTTGAGATGGATTCTTGCTGTGTTGCTCCGCCAAGTCCCAAACTCCTGGGCTCAAGCGATCCTTCTGTCGAGGCCTCCCAGAGTGCTGGGGATACAGGTGTGAGCCCCTGCGCCTGGCCTCTTTACTCTTACTAATTTAACGTTGGTCTTCCTAGATCTTTGTCTTTTTTCTGGATTTTGGGAGATTCCCTGAGTATTTTTCATTTATTTCCTGTTAATTTTTTATTTTGGCAGTCATACTTTTTAGCTACCACAGCTCATTCTTATTTTAAAAATCCTTTTCCTAAGGCCGGGCGCGGTGGCTCAAGCCTGTAATCCCAGCACTTTGGGAGGCCGAGGCGGGTGGATCACGAGGTCAAGAGATCGAGACCATCCTGGTCAACATGGTGAAACCCCGTCTCTACTAAAAATACAAAAAATTAGCTGGGCATGGTGGCACGTGCCTGTAATCCCAGCTACTCAGGAGGCTGAGGCAGGAGAATTGCCTGAACCCAGGAGGCGGAGATTGCGGTGAGCCGAGATCGCGCCATTGCACTCCAGCCTGGGTAACAAGAGCGAAACTCCGTC